>NW_026606921.1:0-557394 GCF_029890125.1 Rhinichthys klamathensis goyatoka | reverse complement strand
GGAGAGAGTTTGGCCCGAATGGAGCTCTTCCTGTTCTTCACTTCCCTCCTTCAGAGCTACCGCTTCACAACTCCACCTGGAGTGTCTGGAGATGATCTGGATCTCAAAGGAATAGTCGGAATCACGTTGAATCCGTCTCCACACAAGCTGTGTGCGATCAGACACTCCTGATCCAAGAATGTATCATCAGTCCTTAGAAGAAAACATAAATTTCACCGTTTCAGTTTGAGTTAGACAATCTCTGCACATATTTTACTCATTCTTCTTACTAATTGTGTATATGTAAATAATGAGCAATTTGTCAAACCACTTTTGAGTTTTTGGATTATAAAACGTCTCAGATAAGTAAAAAAACTTTAATAGGAATGAAACATTTAGTTGCTAGATTATGAATCCATAGAGAATATTGTTACTGATTGTTTGGAGAAATGTCATAATTGTAAGTTGTTGTCATAATTTTTTACTTTTTATGTCATAAATATTTTCAATGTCATTATTGACATTTTATCACATAATTTCATCTTTTAATGTTATGATTATGACTTTTATACAGTGTGCGCAGTCTTTTTCTTTGTGAAAGACTAACAATTGCACTGTTAGCAATTGATGTAATTTTTACAATAAATTTTACAACAACATATTGTATTCATGTTTTTATTGTAAATGCAAATGCATGATGGGAAATGTATGGACAGTCCTGTAATTTTATTGTAACTACACTGTAGAAGCATTATTTTACAGCCACCGCATAGCATTGTGGGATCGCTGCTGTTTGAATTTTGAAATTGCGCGGCGGCTGCCAACGGTACCAGAATCAAACATTTTAGGAAGAATCAGGTATGAAACATTAACATGAAATCTATTTATAAGTCTATGGATATCCAGTCACAGCCTTAAAATCAGAAGAGAAAAGAAGACATTAAATCTCTGAAGATCTCAGCAGAGGATTAAACAACTCCACAAACAGCATTACCACCTTCACTTATTACTAACCAGACTGACTTTATTTCAGTCATAAGTCTATGAACGGAGGTTAGATGTCGATGTTTTAAAATGGCTGGTCACCATTATGGTGATCAGTGTTTACTTTAGTTGGGCAGTTTGACTCTTAGCATTTTAAGTTAAATTTTGGTCTTTGTAACAGTGCTTACCAAAGCACATAATTTGTTACATAGGAAAAAACAATCCAAAGGTGTTCAGGTGTTATAGTTTTCATTATCAAAATGGAAAATGATTCACTAATCTTATCCTGGACCCTGACCAAAAGTTGTAATTTGTTATTAATAAATAACATTGACCTTACCTGACACAGGGCAGACATTCTGAATTTTTGTGTACATTTTTTTGAATTTTTTTAAAAGTCATTATAATTTTTTTTAGAAACAAACAGACATCAAGAATCAGCATATGAATCTCAACAATGGTGACATGCTTCATGCTACAATGCATGCTGGGAGTTTTAAACTATGTAGCCTCCCAGAATGCATTGCGGCATAAAGCATGTCACCATTGTTGAGATTCATATGTAGATTCTTGATGTCTGTGTGTTTGTCCGAATATTACATTCCTAATTTTTGAAAAAAATATCGGCTTGATGTCTGATCTGTATAAAAAAATGTATGTTGTTGAAAAAAAAATTTGTTAATAACAAATAACCACTTTCGGTTGTTTTTTGTACTTTATTATGTTGTAAACTATACGCCTATCACCAGACCACTTTTGTTTCTGACTTTCTTTGCAACAAATGATGTATGATGACCATAAATTCACATAAGAAGTCTAGAGTCAAATTGCCCAACTAAAGGCAACACTGTTCACCATAATGGTGCCAAAAATTGTACAATGGTAAATTTTTACCTTTGTTGTGTTTGTTGGCTAATACGGAACTTAGTAAATATACAGTAAATTGTAATAAATTACAGCATTTTACTGTAATAATGCTACTATAATCACAGTAGCACTGCTGTATAAATACAGTACTTTATTGTACATTTATTTTACTGTAAACAGTAAAAATCCTGTATAATACTTGCTATAAATTTACTGCAATTAGTTGCCAGGAATTTCCTGTAAAATTACAATAAATTGTTAACAGTGTGACTATTGAAATGTTTAGCATACACTGTAAAAAAAAACATAATTTTAACGGTACATTTTTTTAAAAAGTAACGGAAAAGACATGTTAATTGCTTAACAATATGTACCCTTACTATATACAGTGAAAAAACTGTAATAGCTCTCACAGAACATGTCATGTAATTTTACAGTAAAATACTGTTAAATGTACGGATTTTGGAAGTACACTGTCAGACTTTACCAGGCTTTTTTACAAATAAAATACTGGCAACACTGTTAATTGTACAGTTCTTTACTGTAATCTACTGTAAAAAACGAAATTAAAACTCGAGTAATAGGGCTGGGCGATGTATCGCACGATATTGTTATGCGCATCTCTTCAGTAAAGCCGGTTCTTTGATTAGTAGTAAATCACCTTCACCTGCTTTCAAATGGAAGATATGATGCCGATATGAGTGTTAAATTAACACTCAAGAGTGTTAAAGTTAATGAAATAATTAAGTGATTAATTTAGTGATGATTGAGCATTATTGAAGACATCTGATGTTATCAAGCCGAATCACTGAAGGAGAAAATCACAAATTGTAAGCCACCGTTATGGCGATCAGTGTTTGCTTTAGTTTGACTCTTGACCCTTGTACTTTCATCTTTACATTTTGTTTGTCTGCTGCTATTGATTTATAACAGTCAAATGAACACAGAAAAGTGTGATCTGATAGTGTTGGTTATATTTGGCATAATCATGCTGTGATCTGAAAAATTAAACTTATTGAGATAGTTTAGTTTAACTTATTAGCAACAGCTTTGTGATCCTACAGCATATGATCATCAGTATTTTTCTTTTAATCCAAAATATTTAATAAACATTGTTCTGATCAAAACACTTTCAAATGAATTTATTTAGAAACACAAACATCAATAATCAGCCTGTGAATCTCAACAATGGTGACAATAATAATGCATGTTGCAGTGGCTGCCACCAATCACAACTCATTAATGGCTCCCATCATGCATTGCGGCATGAATAAATTATGATCTGAATTGTCTATGTAATTTACTTTTCCTAATTGAATATTCTGCTCGTCACCATTGTTGAGATGCATTGACTCAATCTTGACGTTTCTGTGTGCCTAAAACAAAGATTTTTTTAATCAACTTTTAAGAAATCCTTTATATTATATCTCAAATTCTGGATTTTATGCAGAATCACAGTCATGCTGTTACCAACAGCATAAATCACAAATATAAAGATCAAATAATGATTGTCATAATATAACCAACATAAGATCCCTTTTTTCTTTGTTGATTTGGCAGTTATAACTCGGATACAACAGCCAAACAAAATCCGAAGTTATTAATCTAAGGGTCAAGAGCCCAACTAAAGCAATCAATGATCGCCATAACGGTGGCTTACAATTTTAGATTTTCTCCTTCTTTAGATGCTCAATCATCACTCAATTAATCATTTAATTATCTTATTGATTTTAACACTCTTGAGTGTGGACTAGGGCTGCACGATTAATCGCACGATGTTGCTATGCGCATCTAATCAGTAAAGCCGGTTCCTTGATTAGTAGTAATCACCTTCACCTGCTTTCAGATGGAGCGGCATTTACTACAAAGAGCCGTAGTTAACTGACAAGCTGAGCCAAATCGCGTTAAAATCAAGGACATATCGCCAACGATATTTAATGCGATATGGCTCAGCTTGTCAGTTAAATACGGCTCTTTGTTCACAGCAAAAACTCAGTGTTAATTTAACACACCTGGGAGTGTATATGAGTCCACACTCAAGAGTGTTAAAGTTAATAAGATATTGAAGTGATTAATTGAGTGATGATTGAGCATTATTGAAGACACCTAAAGCAGAATCACTGAAGGAGAAAACCGGAATTTCAGGTCACCATTATGGAGATGAGTGTTTGCTTTAGTTGGGCTCTTGACCCTGATATTATTAACATTAGATTTTGTTCGGCTGTTGTATCCGAGTCATACCTGCCAGATGAACAAAGAAAAAAAATGATCTAATGGTGTTGGTTATATTATGCCATTCATCATTTGAAACAATTGTTTGTGATTTATACTGTTGGTTACTGCTTAACTGAGATTCTGCATAAATATCCAGAATTTGAGATATAATATAAAGGATTTTTAAAAGTTGTAAAAAAACAACAACAGTTTTCTATTAGGCACACACAGATGTGCACACACAATGCATCTCAACGATGGTGACGAGCAGAATATTCAATTAGGAAAAGTAAATTACATAGACAATTCAGATAATAATTTATTCATACCGCAATGCATGATGGGAGCCATTAATGAGTTGTGATTGGTGGCAACAAGGATTATTATTGTCACCATGGTTGAGATTCACAGGCTGATTATTGATGTCTGAGTTTCTAAATAAATTCATCTGAAAGTGCTATCAAGTTAAACCAGATCATCTGAATGAGTTTCATTTTTCAGATCACAGCATGATTATGTCAAAACATAACCACCACCATCAGATCACACTTTGTTCTTTTGGTCTTTGTTCATTTGACTGTAATAAATCAATAACAGCAGACAAACAAAATGTAAACTTAAAGTATAAGGATCAAGAGCCCAACTAAAGCAAACACTGATCGCCATAACGGTGGCTTACAATTTTAGATTTTCTCCTTCAGTGATTCTGCTTGTTATCATCAGGTGTCTTCAATAATGCTCAATGATCACTAAATTAATCACTTAATTATGTCATTAACTTTAACACTCTTGAGTGTTAATTTAACACTCATATCTACATCATATCGTCCATCTGAAAGCAGGTGAAGGTGATTTACTAATCAAGGAACCGGCTTTTACTGATTAGATGCGCATAACAATATCGTGCGATTAATCGTGCAGCCCTAGTGTGGACTCATATACACTCCCAGGTGTGTTAATTTACCGCTGGAGTTTTTGCTGTGTACAAAGAGACGTAGTTAACTGACAAGCTGAGCCATATTGCATTAAATATCGCTGGCGATTTCGTCCGCGATATTAATGCGATATGGCTCAGCTTGTCAGTTAACTACGGCTCTTTGTAGTAAATGCCGCTCCATCTGAAAGCAGGTGAAGGCGATTTACTACTAATCAAGGAACCGGCTTTACTGACGAGATGCGCATAACAATATCGTGCGATATATCGCCCAGCCCTACTCCCAGGTGTGTTCATTTAACACTGAGTTTTTGCTGTGAACAAAGAGCCGTAGTTAACTGACAAGCTGAGCCATATCACATTAAATATCGTTGGCGATATGTCCTCGATTTTAACGCGATTTGGCTCAGCTTGTCAGTGAACTACGGCTCTTTGTAGTAAATGCCGCTCCACCTGAAAGCAGGTGAAGGCGATTTACTACTAATCAAGGAACCGGCTTTACTGATTAGATGCACATAACAATATCGTGCGATTAATCGTGCAGCCCTACTTATTATTAACCAGTATGACTTTATTTCTGTCATACATCTACAGAAGTTGTTATTGAGATGTTTAATTGAAATTGTTTGGTTAAAAGTTACCATTATATAGATCAGTGTTTGCTTTGGTTGGGATGCTGACCCTTGACTTTTTAATGTAATTTTTGTCTCTTACCGCTTGAACTGTGTTTTTGCAAGCCACGCTTGTGCACACACACTGTTTGTGAATGATCGTGGTTATATTCATTATGATGACAGAATCATCATATAGTTGTTCATTTATTAATCTGAATCAGTGTTTAGTCCTGTAGCAAAAGTGTCACATTACCACCACTGTGAAACTACAGTAATAAGTAACGATGATGATTTTTTTTTAATACATCATGCACCTCCAAAAAAAGAAACAGAGCTACACTCTTTCGCTGAAACACAGAGATATAAAAAATCTGCATATGTCTCTCAGGAATGGTGGCAATACATATATTTTTTTTTATTCATGCAGCAGTGTATGCTGGGAGTTTTATACTATCCTGGAACCCAGGATGCATTGCGACATGAAACTTTTTATTGTCACCATTGTTGAGATTCATATGCTGATTATTGATGTCTGTGTCTGTCTGATGTAAGCAAGAGTTCAAAATGTTTTAATGCACTATATTATTTCAAAATTCTTCAGAAGTACTGGTCACAGAAACATTGCTGGATTTCATGTTGTAGATTAACAGATATGTAAATATGAAATACCCATAATTTTAAAGCATATACACAGGTTGAGATCAGATAATCAGACATGTCCAGGATGATTCGCCATGATCATCACAACACCCAGAAACACCTGATCAAATTCCTCTTTACTTTTTGTTGCCATAATATATGTGTTTACTAAACTCACAGTTAAAGCATCCAGAGAATATCTAATATTATAAAGTCAAGGGTCAAGAGCCCAACTAAAGCAAATACTGATCTCTATCATGGTGACTACACACTTTATTATATTCAATAAAGCATCAGCAACTAAATATCTGGTAACGCTCAACAAGAACTCTTGTACATGTATGAAAGAAATAAACTGGTTAAACTGGTTTGTAAACTGTTTTCACACTCAGTGTTGCTGGAAGTCAGTTGTAGTTCTCGTGTCTAAATTTTTTCCTGTTCTTGTTTTTCTGTCTTTCAGTGATTTTGCTTAGGGCTGGGCGATATATCGCACGATATTGTTATGCGCATCTCGTCAGTAAAGCCGGTTCCTTGATTAGTAGTAAATCACCTTCACCTGCTTTCAGATGGAGCGGCATTTACTACAAAGAGCCGTAGTTAACTAACAAGCTGAGCCATATCGCATTAATATCGCAGACGTATCACCAGCGATATTTAATGTGATATGGCTCAGCTCGTCAGTTAACTACGGCTCTTTGTACACAGCAAAAACTCCAGTGTTAAATTAACACTCCTGGGAGTGTATGATTCCACACTCAAGAGTGTTAAAGATAATGAGATAATTAAGTGATTAATTGAGTGATGATTGAACATCTAAAGGGGGAGAAAATCTAAAATTGTAAGCCACCGTTATGGCGATCATTGTTTGCTTTAGTTGGGCTCTTGACCCTTAGATTAATAACTTTAGATATTGTTGGCTGTTGTATGTGAGTTATAACTGCCAGATGAACAAAGAAAAAAAGTGATCTAATGATGTTGGTTATATTATGACAATCATCATTTGATCTTTATGTTTGTGATTTATGCTGTTGATTACAGCATAACTGTGATTCTGCATAAATATCCAGAATTTTATATATGAATATAATATAAAGGATTTCTTTACGGTTGTTTTAAAAAAAAAAAAAATCTTTCCATTAGGCACCTACAGACATCAAGATTCAGTCAATACATCTCAACAACGGTGACGAGCAGAATATTCAATTAGGAAAAGTAAATTACATAGACAATTCAGATCATAATTTATTCATACCGCAATGCATGATGGGAGCCATTAAGGAGTTGTGATTGGTGGCAGCCACTGCAACATGCATTATTATTGTCACCATTCTTGAGATTCAGAGGCTGATTATTGATGTCTGTGTTTCTAAATAAATTCATAAGGAGTTTTGATCAGAACAATGATTATTAAATATTTTGGACTATAAGAAAAATACTGATAATCGTATGCTGTAGAATCATAAAGCTGTTAATAACAAGTTAAACCAAATTGTCTCAATAAGTCTCATTTTTCAGATCACAGCATGATTATGCCAAACAAAACCAACACTATCAGATAATACTTTTATTTGTTCATTTGACTGTTATAAATCAATAACAGCAGACAAACAAAATTTGAAGAAGAAAGTGTAAGGGTCAGAGTCCAACTAAAGCAAACACTGATCGCCATAACGGTGGCTTACAATTTGTGATTTTCTCCTTCAGTGATTCTGCTTGTTAACATCAGGTGTCTTCAATAATGCTCAATCATCACTAAATTAATCACTTAATTATCTAATTAACTTTAACACTCTTGCATGTTAATTTAACACTCATATCTGCATCATATCTTCCATCTGAAAGCAGCTGAAGGCGATTTACTACTAATCAAAGAACCGGCTTTACTGATTAGATGCGCATAACAATATCGTGCGATACATCGCCCAGCCCTAATTTTGCTTATCAGGTGTTCATCAGTGTCTCAATTCACTCACTTCTTTTCATTCACTCTGTCAAGTGGACTATATTAGTGAACTAATGCAGAGAATAGTGAATAAGGGTATAGGGTGTGATTTGGAACACAGCCTCTGAGTGGCGACTTTGAGCGCTGTTAATCTACAGTATATTCCTGTGGGCTATTTTTGTTTTCAATGGTATATTACTGTTTTAATGGGAAAATGATTGATATTGTCAGAACTTAGCCTTTTTTTAAAGCAAGGGTTAACAGTGTAGATTCATTTTATTTGTCTTAAAATCTCGTGTCTACTATTTAGCCTGGAAAATTTAGATGCTGCCTCTGCACTTCACCAAGCGAGGTCACTGTTACTGAAGCTTCAAGTAATGAACCTGTTTTCAAAACAATTTTTCTAAGTGGTTCAGTCCTTCACCAAACTTATTTTGCCCATTGTGCACAGTGTCTTACACACAATTACAAAACACCATCATGGTGACACAAATTACTCCAGATAATGCCATTAATTAAACAATATATGATGTAATATAAACCCCACATGTACATAACTGAAAACAAAAATATATTTGTTTAAATGAAATAACATCAAATGTGGTGTCACGCAGGGAATTCTGGGAATGTCAATTTAAAGAAACAACAAGAAAGAAGAAAAGATACGAGCCGAAACACAAGACCTACAACTGCAGCCACAGCATTAGATGAAATCAACTGAAGATAAAAGAAGATATTAAATCTCTCAAGATCTCAGCAAAGAATTAAACAACTCCACAAACAGCATTACCAGCTTCACTTATTACTAACCAGACTGACTTTATTTCTGTAAGACGTCTACAGTTGTGTTTGAGCTCCATCACTGGAACACACACTGCACTGAACTGCATCATCATCTCCATTCTCCATCACTGGAACACACACTGTACTGAACTGCATCAGTGGTTTAGATGTTGATGATTTGTGTCATTTGAAGTTGCTATGATGGTGATCAGTGACTGCTTTAGTTGGGCTCTTGACCCTTGACATCCTGACATTATTATTACTCTTTCTGCTGTAACTCTGTGTTTATAAGATTAGTTGGGTATGGCAAGAAAATCAGAGAGAAAGTGAATCAGGATATTGGTTTTGTATTAATGATGACATAATCTTCATGTAGTGGACTGTGAGCTCATATAGAGTCTAATCTTTGATTATAATATTGGTCATTACTATTACATTATTGATTGTAGTATCCCTATTATTTAATCAACAGCATGTGATATGTCAGTGCTGTGATAATCTGAATAACTTTAAAAACATTGTGGACAATAAGGGTTTGAACTACTGTATCTTTCAGACACACACAGCCATCAAGAATCAGCATATTAATCTCAACAACGGTGATGATAAAAGTGTTGTGCATGATGGGAGACATCAATCAAAACTCATCAATATCTCCCAGAATGCTTTGCAGCATGAATTATGCTGAATTGCCTTAGTATTTTCTTTTATTATTATTATTATCTGCTTTTGTTATTGCTGTTGTTTTTGTTGCAACTTTTCAGTAGCTTGTTTTGTGATTATCAGAGTTTTATCTAATTATTTTGTTGATTGTCAACGTTGTTGAGATTCATACGCTGATTCTTCATGTCTGTGTTGGTCTAAAGTAGTTAAATGGTTTATTTTGTACACTGTGTGTTTTAAAAGATCTTCAGATTATCTGTCTGTCACTGCTGTCTTGCATTTGGTAGGGTCACAGAGCCATTATATTCAAAAACATTAAATATATTATTATTAAACATTCCTCATACAATAAGAGACAAGACTCTGTATGAGATCAGACTCTTTGGGGCTATTTACACCTGGCCACTTCATGCGTTTTCTCAGATCGGATAGCTATCTGATTTATCAAAACGATTCCATTTTCACCTGGTCACATACATGTGTTTTTGCAAAACGGATATAAATCCGATCTTCAATTCCCGCGCTATATGCAGATTTAATGGAGTGCATGTCACCGAAAGCAACAGATATTGCTGCATTTTATTGATCATCAGCTAATTTCAAAATCAAAGATGGCGATAAGAGAGAGCGGCAACAGCCCTGGTAAGATCATTTCGTTTCTTTACTTTTAATGAAGATGATTGTGTGTAAGCATCTGCGACTTACTTTCACTTTGATTTGCGATAGTTTGCACATTGGCTTGATGAAGACATGCTCAGCTGCGGTAATGCGTGTTGCAGTAGCGTCGTCATATCTGACTATAACATGACAGCCTATATAACACGCTCTCACACGTTTATTTTTTAGCATTTTTGGGAGGAGTAAAATTTACATATGTAACATTATGTAACTAGTATTTATCAACATTACTTGGTTCCCTTCAGCGGGTATCTTAAGGATTCAAAACAAGGAGAAAAAGACTGGTATACAAAAATAATCTCAGTTTATTATCACCGATGGCATAATTAAAATGTTGACAGTTGGCAAATAATATTTGTCCAGAGGCACACTAGGACCAGCAGCAAAGCCTCACTATCACACGGAAACAGTGCAACAGGCACCTCAATCTCAATTAGCACAACAACCCCAATAGGAAAACTCTATACACAGCAAACTTAAAACTGAATAGTACATGTGAAACCACACCACCTCTACGGTAGACGCTAGCTTTTGGTAAGTAAGTGCTGCACAATGTTATAACACTATTTGCCGGACAAAAAGAAAAGAAACAAACAAACAAACCAAAATAAACAAAAATGTACAATAAAACTTGGAGGTACAATATGGTTCTTAATTCAAATATGGGAAAAGCGGCAATTACACCCTGAAGCACTCAGTTTCTGCAACAAATCACAAACATACTATAAGCACACATAGTAGGAAACAAACTGCACAAATTTCTTTCTATTTGTATAGTCATTCTCTTGGTCACAAAATAGTGTTTCACACTGTACAACACATAACACACAGAATAAATATACAACCTCTGTTTTTACTCACTGCAATAATTCACCACATTTAACCAGAGAAGACAAACAAATAGCACGGTACCTCCCACATTAATTAATTACATAATTTAATAGCTACCTTGCACTAATGATCCCCGCTTGACTACTAGGCTTCCCGTTTGAGACCAAGGAGGCTGAGAACGAGGGAGATAGCTCTGTTAAAGTGCGTCCTCGGTCACCAAGCCTCCTACATTACACGCCACAGTCAATCAACGGATCCTTACCGTTCCTGTTTACAGCTATAAACCGCAATACGTCGCCAGTATGAATGAAAAGCTCTCATTGCTCCAGCTCACAGCTGAGGACAAGGAGAGAGATGTAAACGTGTGACTTAATTACATCAGTTCAAAGCAAGCTTGGCAAATTGAATGCCGCCGATCAAAGGCGCTTACCGTCCCTGCTTTCAATTGAGAAAAACCGGTAATTCCCCGCGATGCGCCGACCAGGACAACTGAAACACTTGCCCAACTCCTAACCAGCTGTGCTGGACACGGAGAACGAAAACTCAAATTCCACTATGAGCAGCTGCAGCTCGCACTTAACGCACGCTGACCGGGCCGACCAAACAAACACTCAATCCACCCTTTGCGCTGCTTTTCTCCACTTCCTAATTCCAATCACGCCCTATAACACCTGCATGGAAAACTACGCAAAGTCGGTCAGCCTGCAACAAACTCCCTCTGTAGGAAGGGAGTAGGTATAGATAGCCCACTTAATCTGGTTACATCCACCCCAGCTTTGAGAGCTCACCGTCCCGGTGAGGATGTCCCCCATTCTCTTTATACCCATGGCCTAAATGTTACTAACAAGGGAGCAGGGGTTGTAGGTCTACCCTCAATTGAATTAGTTTGGCCCACATTTCCACGGGCATTTCTGGGCAGATGGAATGGGTTACTATGTTGACCTGCTGTAGCCCTTGCTGAGCGCCTTACCACAATGTCGGGGTTTGAGGGGAAACCTTGCTCAATCTCCATGGTGGGGGTGACAAAGACATCAATGCGCGTGTGGTCCTCCGTCCTATTGGACACATTTGCCATCGGCCCAGGGGGTTTGGTGGATTTAGATGGTATTCGGGAGGCGCACCACTGTTATTCTCCACATTGGTCCATGGTTCCATCAGTACAATCCCATCTTCAGAATCACCATCCTCTGCCGGCTGCAAGCCACTTGTTCCCAACTTCTCCGGGTTTTGACTGTCCCGTACCCTGTGAAGTATTGTGGAGGGGTTCAGGTCTGCCCGTGCCTTAATTGGAATAACCCGAAGCTCTGATCTATGAATGTTCTTCTCTGGCCCCGTCCCTTCCAGTGGGCAGATCTTATATACTCTCCCCTCCTGGTCTAAGGCCTCTTGTACTCGATACACTGTAGCATCCCAAAAGTCTTGAATCTTATGGCGGCCCAAAGGATGATTCCTCCGGTAGACTAATGTGCCAGGGACAAGTGGCTGGCTCGCTGACGGGATGACCTGCTGATTTCGACGCTCTACTGAGAGAGTTAAGTGGTCCCGTGCGTGTGTGTGAATTGCCCTGAGATCATGCTGATGTTGTATAATCCAATCGTGAGGGTGCCCGGGGCCAATTTCCTCTTCAGTGCTGCCCAAAAGAAAATCCACCGGCAATCGCGCTTTCTGTCCAAACATCAGCTCAAAGGGTGAATATCCAGTTGACGCATGCTGAGTAGTGTTGTAAGCAAAAAGAACATGGGGAAGTGCTTGGGGCCATTTACGTTTCTGATCCTGGGGCAACGAGCGAAGTAGATCGTGTAACGTGCGATTAAATCTCTCGCACTGCCCGTTACCCTCCGGATGATACGGTGTCATTCTGCTCTTAGCGATATGGTACAACTGACACAACTGTTTCATAAGATCTCCCTCAAAGCTTCTGCCCTGGTCACTGTGGAGCCGCTTGGGCACCCCATAACGATAGAACCAACCCTCTGTGAGTAATTTAGCTACTGTGCTGGCCTTCTGGTCACGGGCGGGGTATGCCTGCGTGAACTTTGAAAATACGTCTGTCGCGATCAGAACATGTTCACGCCCATCTGTCGCTTTCTCCAACGTGGTGAAATCAATGGCTACAACTTCTAGAGGTCTGGACGCAGTCAGGTTCCCCGGGAAAGTTCTCACCTGTGGGCGGACAGCTTTTGCCACGATGCAACGACCACACTCTTGACAATAGTTCTCGATCTCTCGAGACATACCAGGCCAAAAACATCTTTCTCTAATGAGGCGGGTAGTGCGTTCTATACCTTGGTGTCCATGGTCATCATGAAGACCTCTCAAGACTTCCTGTTTTAGGCACTGTGGCAAGATGAGCTGAAACGTCTCTCTACTGTACCCTGGCAGCCGAACACAGCGGTACAACACCCCATCCCGACACCGGATCCTTGGCCACTGTTTAAGCAGTTTCTGAGCCTCTAGGGGCAGTAGCATCCGTTCTGATTTCGTTGGAACTGTTCCTTGGTTCCAAAAATGGACGAATGGCCCGATAGCAGGATCCTCCACCTGTAGAGCTTGCAAGTCAGCCTTCTGCCGGATTGGTAAGGCACTGGTCTCTTGACACAGGGTTTGGGTCCTACAGTCACTAACGCTCGAGGGGGCTACGGGGTCCTCTAAACCTGGGGCCACTGAAGCGATGGAAACAGGGGCTGGCAGCCTGGAGAGTGCATCCACATTTCTGTTCGCCGAGCCTGGGCGATATCTGATTTCAAAGTCGAACATTGCTAGCTCTGAGGCCCAGCGATGTTCTGTAGCCCCTAACTTAGCCGTCTGCAAATAACTTAATGGGTTATTGTCGGTGAAGACCACAAACTTTGCACCTAGGAGATACTCTCTAAACTTGCTAGTTATAGCCCATTTAAGGGCTAGAAGCTCTAACTCACGGGAGCTATAGTTGGACATATTTCTCTCGGTCGGCCGCAGGCCTCTACTGGCAAAAGCAATGGGCTTCCTACATCCATCTTGCTCTTGGGCTAGGACGGCTCCGAGCCCGGCATGGCTTGCATCAACTTCCAAGACGAACGGTTTCGTGAAGTCGGCATACGCTAAGACGGGGGCGCTGATCAGACAGTTTTTTAGAGTCTGAAAACTCTGCTGGCACTCTGGGGTCCAGCCGTCTCCCAGTATGTTAGCCCGGGACTTAGGCCTATTAGAGCCTGTCTCCACCTGAGCAACCAGTCTATGCAGCGGGGTAGGCATCTTTGCAAAGCCCTCCACAAAACGACGGTAATATGATGCAAATCCCAGAAAAGATCTTAGTTCCTTTGTAGTGGTCGGCTGTTTCCATTCTGCAACTGTTTTGACTTTGTCCGGATCCGTGGCTACTCCTGAGGCAGAAACGACATGCCCCAGATATTTGACCTCTCTTTGAAAGAAGTGGCATTTAGATGGTTTTAACTTGAGGTGGTTACTGTGCAGACGGTTAAAGACGAGTTCCAAACGTTTCAAGTGCTCATCAAAAGAGGTCGAAAAGATGATTATGTCATCTAGATAAAGGAGGAGTGATTGAAAGCTTTGATCTCCAAAGATCCTCTCCATTAACCTCTGGAACGTACTCGGTGAGTTACAAAGGCCAAACGGCATACGATTAAACTCAAAGAGTCCAAACGGTGTACAAAATGCTGTCTTGGCCTTATCCACTTCAGCAACTGGCACTTGGTTGTAACCACTGGCAAGATCTAACGTTGAAAACCACTTTGCTCCAGTCAGCGCATCCAAGGACTCATCTATGCGGGGGAGTGGATAAGCGTCCTTCCTCGTCTTTGCATTCAAGAGCCGGTAGTCCACACAGAGTCTAAGGTCTCCCCCTTTCTTTTGCACAACAACTATAGGTGACGAGTAGGGACTAGAACTAGGTTTCACGATTCCTGTCTCCAACAGCTGCTGGATATGGGCTTTAACTTGGTCGTACTGGGAAGGAGGCAGTCGACGGTATCTCTGTCTAATGGGGACATCATCCGTGAGATGGATCTGATGCTCTACCAAGGTGGTACACCCTATATCACCCTCCTCCTGACTGAAAACATTACTGTGCTTCTGTAGTAGCACCTTTACTTGGTGTTCCTGATCTGCAGATAGGGTTGGCCAAGACGTGTTGGAAAATTCAATTGAGGGGGCGGTTTTTATCTCAGCTGACTGAACTACGGCAACCTGTTCTCCACTACACCCTTCCACAATGTTCACTGAACACCCTAAAGGCATAACCTGAACAATATGGAGTACACCCAAAATGGTGTGCGGTTGCAGCCACACGTCTTGTAAACTCACATTAGTTACTGGTATTTCTATCACCCCGTTCTTCACTGATAGTAACGCCTTAGAGATCAAAATGCCCATTGGCAACTGGGTTTCCTCGGTGGGTGGCTCCAATAGCACAGAGTGGAGGGAAAGATTAGCAGCACTAGGACAAATTATGGGGATGAGTTTCAGAGACCCGGCAGGAATGCGTACTGCAGAACTCTGAACTCTAGCCTTGCCTAAACACCCTTTGCTATGGAGATTCTCAATGGACTGGCATGTGGTGAAAGCCTGCCGCCATACCCTGTTGTCTTTGTCCATAGGGGGGACCTGGGCTGAGGTTGACAATATATCTGCGAACAATTCTTTATAAAAGCTCTGGATGATATTCATACCCAATAAACCGGGGACTGCACGCTTCTGTTTTTGAGTAAGAGGATCGATAGGATCACGCACTACTAAAATGCCCATACTAGGGGAGGTTTTACCCAACACTGTCACATCCAGTTCAAGGTAACCTGAGTATGGGATTTCGTACCCATTAGCTGCTCGTAATTGGAGCCAACTGCAGGGTTTAAGAGACTCCTCACATGATTGAAAATTTTCCCAAAAAAATTCCTCTGTTATGGTGGAAACCATAGAGCCCGTGTCCAGCAAACATGCCACTAATTTACCCCCCATCCAGACATGAACCACTGGGCACTGGCCTACGAGGTGGGGGATACTATCAAAAGCCGAGTGACAAGAGCCTAATTGAGCCCCCCTTGGTGTTTGGCTCTCCACACCAGAGGGCACTAGTTTTCCTGCGGCTGCAGAGGAGCGGGTGATTCCACTAGCTGATTATGAGCTACGGCCCTCTGCCCCACCCCTTGGGTTGCTACATTAGTCAAGTTTGGATCGATACGACAGTATTTAACAATGTGACCTGCTCTGTTGCAGCGACTACAAATCGGCCTACCATCAGGATGAAACCGGTATGTTTTAGACTGGCGTCCTACACTCCTTGGGTTAGCCTGTGGACGAGATGAATTTAATTGTGACAAAATGGCATCTAATTGGGCCTGCTGGTGCCGTAGACATTCCTTTAGCTCTGTCATTTCAGTGTTGGACGCCGATATTGCATTAGAATCAGCACCCCGACTACCCCCAGCAGATACAAGAGTATCAAAAGAAAATGCTCTAGGTCTAGCCCTCATTCCTTGTTTCCCCTCGTCCACCCATTTAATGGCTATACTACGAAGTGTAACAAAACTCATATCAGAGTCTAATGCAAGCCGTCTTTTTAACTCCCTTCTCATAGGGCTGGGCGATATATCGCACGATATTGTTATGCGCGTCTCTTCAGTAAAGCCGGTTCTTTGATTAGTAGTAAATCGCCTTCACCTGCTTTCAGATGGAAGATATGATGCAGATATGAGTGTTAAATTAACACTCAAGAGTGTTAAAGTTAATGAGATAATTAAGTGATTAATTTAGTGATGAATGAGCATTATTGAAGACACCTGATGATAACAAGCAGAATCACTGAAGGAGAAAATCTAAAATTGTAAGCCACCGTTGTGGCGATCAGTGTTTGCTTTAGTTGGGCTCTTGATCCTTATACTTTGTTTAAATTTTGTTTGTCTGCTGTTATTGATTTATTACAGTCAAATGAACAAAGACAAGTGTGATCTGATAGTGTTGGTTATGTTTTGACATAATCACGCTGTGATCTGAAAAATGAAACTCAATCAGATGATCTTGTTTAATATGATAGCAACAGTTTAGTGGTCCTACAGCATATGATAATTGTATGTTTCTTATAATCCAAACCATTTTATAAAAATTGTTCTGATCAAATCACTTTCAAATGTATTTATTTAGAAACACAGACATCAATAATCAGCCTGTGAATCTCAACCGTGGTGACAATAATAATCCTTGTTGCCACCAATCAAAACTCATTAATGGCTCCCATCATGCATTGCGGTATGAATAAATTATGATCTGAATTGTCTATGTAATTTACTTTTCCTTATTTAATATTCTGCTCATCACCATTGTTGAGATGCATTGACTGAATCTTGACGTCTGTCTGTGACTAAAAGAAAGATTTTTTTTTTTTTTTACAACTTTTAAGAAATCCTTTATATTATATCACAAATTCTGGATATTTATACAGAATCTCAGTTATGCTGTAACCAACAGCATAAATCACAAACAATTAGCTCAAATGATGAATGTCATAATACAATCAATACCATTAGATCAATGTTTTTCTTTGTTCATCTTGCAGGTATAACTCGGATACAACAGCCGAACATAATCTAAAGTTATGAATATAAGGGTCAAGAGCCCAACTAAAGCAAACACTCATCTCCATAATGGTGACCTGAAATTCCGGTTTTCTCCTTCAGTGATTCTGCTTTAGGTGTCTTCAATAATGCTCAATCATCACTCAATTAATCACTTAAATATCTCATTAACTTTAACACTCTTGAGTGTGGACTCATATACACTCCCAGGTGTGTTCATTTAACACTGGAGTTTTTGCTGTGTAAAGAGCCGTAGTTAACTGACAAGCTGAGCCATATCGCATTAAATATCGCTGGCGATACGTCCGCGATATCAGTGCGATTTGGCTCAGCTTGTCAGTGAACTATGGCTCTTTGTAGTAAATGCCGCTCCATCTGAAAGCAGGTGAAGGTGATTTACTACTAATCAAGGAACCGGCTTTATTGATTAGATGCGCATAACAATATCGTGCGATATATCGCCCAGCCCTACCTTCTCAGCATGTCATCATTTACATTTTCAGCGAACTGGTCGCGAAGCACTAAGTCATGATTTAAAATTCCCCCAGGTGTCTTTTTTATTACAGCATCCATTAAAGACTTTAAAACATGAGAAAACTCACGTAAGGACTCGCCTTCTTTCTGATGTCGCTGAAAGAAACACAACTGTGCAGCCACGTAGGACTGAGAACAACTGAAATTTTCAGCAAGAATCTTAAAAATCTTTTCAGCTGTATCTCTATCTGAAGCTTCATGAAACTCAACCTCTGCTTTTGCCCCCCCATCAAGATGATCATACAGGAACAACACTTTTTCAGCATTAGACATAGGCCTGGCCTCGAGGCATCTACGGACCTCAGTGACCCATTAATCTAAGGTGACTAGGTCAACAGACACTTGGAGGTATAGAGGTATATACAGTTTACCAGTGAATTTAGAACATTTACGCTCTCGTGGGACATAAACATAACGTGCAGGAATCGAAGTAGCCCCAGATGCATTACTAGATGTAGACTGTTCAGGATCAGTAGAGGCAGATGTTATACGAGACTCACTGTTAGAAGTAGAAGCATCAGTATCCCTGTTTCTGCCCTGTCTCTGTGCTTTCAATTGTTCATTTTCAGCCTGAAGCTGTCGAATTTGGTCCATTAGCTCATGCAGTTCCACCATACCGGGTGGAGAAGACATTGTCTCGGCCGATCTTCAATGAACACTTGCTGACGAGTCCCCAACCACGTTCTCCTTGAAGATGGTGAACTGCCGCTTTTCACCCACAACAAAACAACCCTATACCTCCAAGTATCACACCAATATGTTAATGAAGCCAACAAAAAAAATGAAAAAAATGGAAAAAAAAAATATATATATATATGTAACCAGCCTTAGAATCCTGTGCCGACTACGCCAGATGTAACATTATGTAACTAGTATTTATCAACATTACTTGGTTCCCTTCAGCGGGTATCTTAAGGATTCAAAACAAGGAGAAAAAGACTGGTATACAAAAATAATCTCAGTTTATTACACCTTCTCACATATAATTACAGATTGATCTGATTAACCCTTTAGGCGCCAGAGGTTTTTTCCTAAAACGTTCGATTGTGAGATCATAATTTCTAAAGGCTATATCTTAAAAGTGATAAAAGATAGAGACTTTCTGTAAATTAGAGAAATATTAAGGAAGACCCAAAGTTTATGTAGGGATTACATTTTCCCATCGAATTTGCATATTATGACGTCATATGGTGGTCATATCTTGTATTATAGAATTTTCATGAAAAGTCACATGTTTAAATGATAATGCAGCACTTCTTTTCCCCCAAAATGTCCATCACCTTCTGTATGCTATATTGCACAATACTGAATGCTCAGGTATATAGTAAGTAGTAAACAAACTGTGTAAATCATTACTAATAAATGGTAGAAACAAACCGAATGCATGTAGTGATTGGCCTTTTGCTGTAGAGATTTTCCATTTACTAAATACAGTAGGCACTCTGATTCCATGTATGGGGCAAATATATTTTATTCATATGACATACAAACACAAGTAGACACGACCTGTTTAGTTCAAACGCTCACTCGCCACGGCAAGGCACAGATCATGAGTGAGATGATACGAGCAGCGCGGCCAGATCTGCCTCGCGCGCGCGCCGAGTATGCACAGCTCGGACTACTGTCATTGTCATTGCGACTCCTCACCCTGCCTCCACGTTGTCTCCTAACTCTCCTATGAATACTTCGACCTCGTCTAACATACCCAGTGGCATTAGACAAAGTCTCCACCACAATACTGTCGCCGCGATTGCGGAGAGGATCTGATAACATGCCTCACTCGCACACTAGCTCCGCTTTTGATCGCACTGATTCAATGCGCTCTAATTCGAACATTTTGTATAGAAACATGACGTTTTTTTGATTTGGGGATGAAGTATGACATGTCTGCCATCCAGTGGAAGGGAGGACGAACGAAATTTGACACCCAATTTGACAAAATCGGCCGTTTTATTCAGAGCCGCATCTCGTCGAGTAAACTCGACCGTGGCGCCTAGAGGGTTAACACTCTATATTGAGTGATTCACCGCTGTAACAGCATATTTAACTTATGCCTTACTCCTTCACCTCATATAACAGTTTGTGCATGTATTTGACATTATCTCTTACCTGAAATGACAAAACATGAACAGCACATGAGATGGCGTTGCTCACGCAAGCACATGGTAGCACATTACAACAAATGCGCCTATCATCCACGACCCTTAGCTGTTAACGCATACCTACTGTCTATGAGTACAGGTTATATGCCTACATTTATATATTTTTTTACATCTATAAAACATTCTATAACGTTATAAACATACAAACATCTGGGATGAGATTACAATTAAAGATAACAAAATAAAGATTCTTCTAGGTGATACAGAACTACACAGGGAGGGGGGTCTCATATTACACACTACATGTTTCACCATCCTACACTATCATCAGATGTCTCCAATGCTCAATCATCACTCAATTAATCACTTAATTATCTCATTAACTCAAAAGAAGGTTCCGATTCAGAGGTCAGCCCGGTCGGCGATCGTTCTGTAAAAGAAAGGAGATCTGGTTAGACAGGAGAAAGGGTGATCTATAAAAGGTCATGGTTTCTTACCTGAAAGAAGGTTCCGATTCAGAGGTCAGCCTGATCATGTCGGTAATATCCTGGGACCAGAACCCAACCACAATGGTTTGAAGGATCTGGTCTAGTTCGATTAACAATTGGTCACGAGACACTCGTCCTGGACTGATCATCCAGGATGGGCCGCCTCAGAGGAGGGTGTCTGGTGTGTAAAGGGCCGAAACATCCAATGAACCTGAGGTACATCACTGAAGAGAGTGTCTTGAAATATTTCCCTCATCCATTTCTTGTGGGAGTAGGAAGAAGGAAGCTTTGGATTTAAAGCTCACATCTTCTCTTTTGGTTTAAACACTATGGCGAAATTGGTGCTATGATTTAATCTACTCTTACTCTAAACTTACCCGTAGTAGAACTTACCCATAGTAGTCCTATGGAATACAAACCTAGCTGGTCTAAACACTAGGGCGAAATCAGTTCTATGCCTTAATCTACTCTTACTCTAGGATTCAAGCTTAACCTTTTGGATTGAGTAGGGCCCTTGTCCAAGTGTAATGGGGTCCATACTCAATCAAACAGCAGGAATCACGAAAGCACAGTGATTCGATACCCACAGGGGAAACAGACTTTTCCTATTATAGTCCCGAAGCGCTAACCCGACAGGTAGTCAGACAAGCGTCGGCCAGTGCATTTCCTCTGTCCCGGAACCCTTTTGAAAAACCAGGAGGGGGAAGGGCTGTTGTAATATCCTCAAAAAACCCTGCTCATATACACTCCCAGGTGTGTTAATTTAACACTGGAGTTTTTACTGTGTACAAAGAGCCGTAGTTAACTGACAAGCTGAGCCATATCGCATTAAATATCGCTGGCGATACGTCTGCGATATTAATGCGATATGGCTCAGCTTGTCAGTTAACTACGGCTCTTTGTAGTAAATGCCGCTCCATCTGAAAGCAGGTGAAGGCGATTTACTACTAATCAAGGAACCGGCTTTACTGATTAGATGCGCATAACAATATCGTGAGATATATCGCCCAGCCCTAATACACAGATTTTGTTGCTCAGATAAGGTCCAGTTCTGGTTTACTTCTTTGCTCTTGGATGACATGTGGCATTGCTATGGCCTGCTTGTGGTCCAGATCTAGCAAACAGGAGCGGTCCACCCAAGGGCCGTCACAATGTTCATGTGGGCCTCAGAAGAAGGTAGACTTTTTACAGGAGTTGAGTAATATAAATAGGGGAAGTGGCTTGTGACCAAGATAGAGGGTGATTCGGCAAATTTGTGCAAGTAACTTTTATATCAGAGTGAAAATAACTTGTTTAATTTAGTACATTTGACTGATTTTTGTTTTCTTGATATTACGGTAAACTACTGGCAACAGTGATTTTTTTTTTCTGTTCTCGTTTCTCTGTCCTTCTGCTTGTTAACAACAGGTGCTCATCGGTCTCTGAATTCACTCATTTGTTTTCACTCAATCGCATGGACTATATTAGTAAACTAATGTACACTGTAAATTTTTTGGCAAATTTCCCAAAAATGTATGTAATAAGTTACAATTTTAAGTTAAGAAATTCAAAGTTTAATTAAGCAGAACTTGCTGATTTTTATTTTGTATTCATACTAACTACTCTTAACTTAAAATATTTAAGAAAGTTAATTCATACATTTAATTTAAAATGATCATGTAATCTCAATTTAAATATTTTTAACAGTGGAAACTTGGCTATATTGGAAACTTGGCTATATCTTTAACTACCTAATTCAATGAACGCTAATGTATTAATTGGCAAAGCAAAGCTTTGATATCATTAACATAGCATAGCAATTGTTGAATGGTAAAGTAATATAGAACATTAATACCTGTTCTTAAACCATGCTCATGCAGGGAATAGTGAACAAATATTACCCAGAATGCTACGGTATATTACTTTTTATTAGAAAATAGTATTTTACTGTCAGAATTTGGCTTTTTCTTACAGCTTTTAAAAGGTTTTTACAGTGCAATCTGTATCTTTATCTGTTGGTTAAAGAAACCATCTGTGGGCAAATATTTACACAGTGCTTCCATAAGTGCAATTTAAATGCTAACTTTTTCCTCAGGTTTAAGCATTAATAACAACATTTGATTAATTTGAATGTGATCAATACATTTACATATTAAACATATTCTTAAATACACTTCTTACATAAGAAGAGCAAAGGCATACCACAAACATTGAATGTATTTCCAATGGAAAGCTAAATTATTAAATGCAAATATATCATACAAAAATTACAAATGTCTAATAAAAGGTCATATTAACTTTAAGACCGCTTCACTGCGCACAGTTTGTGTGAGGCTGGGTTTAGGGTGAAGCCCACCGCTGGTGTGAGATCCAGATCATCTTCAGACACTCCAGGAGGAGGAGTGAAGCGGAAACGCTGAAGGAGGGAAGTGAAGAACAGGAAGAGCTCCATCCTGGCCAAACTCTCTCCAGGACAAGCCCTGCGGCCTGAGAAAAACAATAAGCAAAGTATTAACAAAAATCATCTGTGATGGCACAATATAATTAGTCGGTATTATTAATTAAAACTAATTTGAAGTCCACTGCACCTGCAGAGAAGGGCAAGAAGGCGTCCCTTTTGACAAACTGGCCCTGCTTATTTAGGAAGTGCCTTGGGTTGAAGCTGTCAGGAGTTTCCCACTCATTTTCATCCATCAATGCAGATACCAGTAGTGCGAACACACTGGTACCCTGCATAAAACAACACAAATGATCAATGATAAATGGAACAAACACATCATCAAGAACACAGCATGCTCTTGGAGGCAGACCTTCTTGATGAGGAATCCATTCAGATGAACGTCACAGGTGGTCTGATGGGGAGCACCAAGGGGTATTATGTTTGCAAATCTCTGCGTTTCATGGATCACAGCATCTGTATATGGTAAGTTCTTCCTGTCTTCCATCACTGGCTGACGTCCACCAATCTCTCGGTCAATCTCGTCTTGGGTCTTGGCTTAGTTAAATTTACAAGAAAGACCGCAGTATGAAAGTATATAGCAGCATTATTGAATACTTGACTCTGTTTAACACTTTGCATGGTTTAAAATTAGATTTGCAAACGTGTAGAATTCAAATTGTTATAAAATAATGCAATAGTCCTGATTTTGACTTGACTATGATCGAGGACTTTTTGTTCACTATAAACTAGGGATGGGCGATATATCGCACGATATGTTATGCGCATCTCTTCAGTAAAGCCGGTTCCTTGATTAGTAGTAAATCCCCTTCACCTGCTTTCAGATGGAAGATATTATGCAGATATGAGTGTTAAATTAACACTCAAGAGTGTTAAAGTTAAAGAGATAATTAAGTGATTAATTTAGTGATGATTGAGCATTATTGAAGACACCTGATGTTAACAAGCAGAATCACTGAAGGAGAAAATCACAAATTGTAAGCCACCGTTATGGCGATCAGTTTTTGCTTTAGTTGGACTCTGACCCTTATACTTTCATCTTTAAATTTTGTTTGTCTGCTGTTATTGATTTATAACAGTCAAATGAACACAGAAAAGTGTGATCTGATAGTGTTGGTTATGTTTGGGCATAATCATGCTGTGATCTGAAAAATGAAACTTACTGAGATAGTTTGGTTTAAATCATTAGCAACAGCTTTGTGATTCTACAGCATATTATTATCAGTATTTTTCTTATAAACCAAAATATTTAATAAACATTGTTCTGATTAAAAATAGTTTCAAATGAATTTATTTAGAAACACAAACATCAATAATCAGCCTGTGAATCTCAATAATGGTGACACTAATAATGAATGTTGCAGTGGCTGCCACCAATCACAACTCATTAATGGCTCCCATCATGCATTGCGGTATGAATAAATTATGATCTGAATTGTCTATGTAATTTACTTTTCCCTAATTGAATATTCTGCTCGTCACCATTGTTGAGATGCACTGACTGAATCTTGACGTCTGTGTGTGCCTAAAAGAAAGATTTTTTTTTAAACAACTCTTAAGAAATCCTTTACATTATATCTAAAATGCTGGATATTTATGCAGAATCACAGTTATGCTGTAATCAACAGCATAAATCACAAACATAAAGATCAAATGATGATTGTCATAATATAACGACATAATTAGATCATTTTTTTCTTTTTTAATCTGGCAGTTATAACTCAGATACAACAGCCGAACAAAATCTAAAGTTATTAATCTAAGGGTCAAGAGCCCAACTAAAGCAAACAATGATCGCCATAACGGTGGCTTACAATTTTAGATTTTCTCCTTCAATGATTCTGCTTTAGGTGTCTTCAATAATGCTCAATCATCACTCAATTAATCACTTAATTATCTCATTAACTTTAACAATCTTGAGTGTGGACTCATATACACTCCCAGGAGTGTTAATTAAACACTGGAGTTTTTGCTGTGTACAAAGAGCCGTAGTTAACTGACAAGCTGAGCCATATCGCATCAATTATCGCTGGCGATACGTCCGCGATATTAATGCGATATGGCTCAGCTTGTCAGTTAACTACGGCTCTTTGTAGTAAATGCCGCTCCATCTGAAAGCAGGTGAAGGTGATTTACTACTAATCAAGGAACCGGCTTTACTGACGAGATGCGCATAACAATATCGTGCGATATATCGCCCATCCCTACTATAAACAATGATTTTTTTCCCTTTGACGTAGTAAATAAAAGAAAGAAGTGAGAATTGTTTCAATAATATTTGTTTCCAGTGTTCAAATGTATGCATTAAGATCTGGCATTTGCAGTCATACCTTGCATTTCAGGGTATTTGGCCATGAGCAAAAGACTCCAGCGTAGCGTTGTGGCCGTAGTGTCAGTACCAGCACCAAACAGGTTGTTAATTGTACATTGTAAATTCATTGAATGGTACAAAGAGTTTTTTTTTCCAGATTCCTGCAGAAGTCATGACAATGAAAGCCAAAAATGGTAATTGCAAATCTATTTGATTTAAAAGTATAGACATTACCTCGTCCTTCTGCTGTCGTATCAGGAAAGAATCAGCGATTCCTCTGGGCTCCTGAGGGTTCAGAGTTTTCTTCAGTCCATTTAATATTTCCTCACTTTGTTTGAATGTTTCTCTGACATTATTCACAATACGTTGCTGATTCATCACAAAAGGACGAAGCCGAGGAAACATGTTGTAGAGCTAAAAACAAGCAGAATTGCAAAAAATCATAATGTACCATTGCACACTGTACATACACCTTAACAAATACTCTAAAATAATGCATTATAAACAATAAATCTTTATTGTTCTTCTTGAATAATTAAAAATAACAATCCGTGTATGAATTATTGGTGGATTGAACAGGAATGTCTGGTTACCTGCACTGAAGCTGATCCAATCATCCTCATGTTTTCGAAAGATCGTTTGACCATGTGATGTAACTTAGTGTTGCTGTACTCAAATCTGGTGCTGTAGATAATGGCAGAGACAACGTTCGAAACAGCCATGGCCATTGGCAGAGTTGTATCAAATGGTTCTCCTGCAACAAGTGAACAAGATGTTAATACTCAAATCAGTTTCATGCATCATGATCTTGTCCTTGTGGTTAACAATCTTACCTTCAAACTTCTCAAATTCCTCTTTTAAATGTTGTGTTTCTTCAATGATAATCTCTTCACTTCTTTTCTTTCCCATTCCAAAGTCTCGCAGGTTTGTGAGAGCAAAGCGTCTCATTTCTCTCCAGTTTTCACCATTGGCAAACACAATCCCTACAGAGGAATAATTTACCCATTACTCTAAAGTGGACCTCACATTTCTTACTAGAATAAAAACGTCTCGGTTACGCATGTAACCCTCGTTCCCCCACGTCGGATTGATCTACTTCGAGTGTAACTAAACGAGCCAATGCACATTGGCATGCGACATTTGCATCAGCTGCAAGTGCATCGCATCTTCAGGCTTTCACTGAGGAGCCGAGCCGATGATCTGGCCGTCTAGTGGTGGAGTCAATCACTGCTGTTCTGCATGACCCACTCAGTGAGACTATTGAAGAACACTGGGAAAGTCTGCCCTTTCCACTGGAAAAGGAACGCTGCGGAAACCACATCCTACCCGCAAGGAGTTATGTAAAGATTACATATGGAATAACCCCGTAGGGCCGTACTACATATGGAATGACTCTGGGGTGACTCCAGCCTCATCAAAGGGGGCTCCCCAAGGGAAAGACACAGGCTTCCGTTTAGTAGCTATACCGTGGAAAAATACACATATAGGATCCCCTCTGGGTCACTACATATGGACACACGAGACAGCTTCTCCCTGAAGAACTGGCTCTCTGTAGTTATACTGCTTACAGATTAGAGCATGAATAAACAAACTGCTCGGCTCCGAAGAGAAAACCTGAAGATGCGATGCACCTGCTGCTATTATGTACTCGTGCTGCGATGCGGAGCAGCTGATGCAAATATCGCATGGCAATGTGCATTGGCTCGTTTAGTTACACTCGAAGTAGATTGGCCTCTCTGGCAAGATTCCTATTTGTCGGTCAGTCCAACATGTCGAACGTCACGTCGAACGTGACCGATTGAAAGGGAAACGATAATCTTTTTTTAAATTTGCAACTTTATATACAAGACAAGTCTTACATCTACAAAACAAATGTGTTTATTAAATGACCATCTGAAGATGTGAAACCTTACCATATCCCTGGTTGAAATCATGGAAAATGGGTGTAATTTCTCGGTCTCCAAACTCCTCAGAAAGGTTCACTAGTGCGTGTTTGATGGTCTTGTATCCTGACAATATTACCACTTTTTTGGGGCCCAAGTGCACTGTGTAAACTGACCCATACTGTTTTGACAGCTGCAAGAGAGAAAAAATTAAGAAAAGCCATAAATGGCTATTGAATCTATGCATATCTATCCACTGGCATCAGCCCTAACTGGTCTCACATTACCCATAACTATTCGCCTAGTGGGAACGGTGACCTTTGAATGAACACAGAATCTGTCTGTCTGACTGTTTATCTATCTATTGACATCAGCTCTTTTTTGTACATTCATTCCGTCTGGCAACTGTCTCCCTAGTCAAACATTACCACTGACTCTTACCCTAGTGATTGTGAGAACTAGGTGACCTACTTTTGTAATTTTAAACACAGTAAGCTTGCCAGTAAATATCTACTTGGCACGTGTAGTAATTAAGCAATAAGGAATGAGAGGAAAGGCCCTATTGAGAATTTAGACTGAAGGGCATTGTCCTTGAGCCATGATATAACACTGTCCCCCAGTTTCAGAGACAAGGCTTAAGCCTAGTCGCAGACTAAAATGCATGTTTGAGCTGTTTTAACTGAAAGCTACTTGCACATCTTAAAATGTGTCACTGTCACTGTTTTGTCTCAAGATGCACACCAGTAATGTAAGGCATGTTTATAAAATCTACTTAAATGCCCTAATTAAACTACCCAGATGGCAAGCCACCATCGAAACAATTTTAAATCAATGTTAATGTGTCAACGTTAACTGCATTGAATAACATCACATTTGCACCTGCAATTGATGTTGAATTTTTTTTTAAAATGTCAACCAAAAATCAATGGTAATGGCATTGAATCAATGTTACCAATGTGATGTTGGTTCAACATCATACTTGCACTTTCAGAAAATTAAACACGACTACTACAAATGACTTAAAGCCACACAGCCTGAAATCAACTGCAAATAAAAGAAGACAACAAATCACTCAAGATCTCTGCAGAAGGTCTTTTTGAGAATTAACAGAGGTTTAGATGTTGATTTTTATTGAAAATGTTTGGTCACCAATAAGGTGATCAGTGTTTCCTTTAGTTGAGCAGTTTGACTTGGCTTTTAATATGAGTTTGTGGTCTTTGTAACAGTGTTTACCAAAACACATAACTTGTTGCAAAGAAAGACAGAAAAACAAAGATGAACAGGTAATATTTTTTTCATCATCATAAAGTAGAATAACTCACTAATCTTATCCCTGAGTATATTCCCCATCAATAATTTCAGATTATCACAACACGTTTTAAAATCAAGAGGTTCAGTCACAGGGCTACTGTCATCAATGAGGTTAAATTCATAATACATCACCTATAAAACCAGATTAGGCTCTGAGCAAGATCAGTGAATGAGGCTATTACATCTTTATCATCAATACAAAGGCAACAACGTCTTATCACATTTTCTCTGACTGTTCTTGCCATAACAAACACAGCTAGAACACACAGAGAGATACACAATCAAGTGTCAAGAGTCCAACTAAAGCAAACACTGATCACCAGAAAGGTGACTTCAAACCAAACTATTTTGTTTTTCAATAAAACATCAGCATCTAAAACTCTGTAAATTCTCAATAATTCTTCACTGTTTAGTATTTATTAGTGAAGCTGGTAATACTGTTTTAAGAGTTTTGTAATCATCTGCTGAGATCTTGAGAGATTTAATGTCTTTTATCTTCAGTTGATTTCATCTAAGGCTGTGCCTGGAAGTCAGTTGTAATTTTCTTCAGTAATTTTGCTTGTTTTCATCAGGTGTCTTCAATAATGCTCAGTCATCACTTAATTATCTATTCTAAGTAACTCTAATGGGCTTTTTACAGGACATGTACAACTAAAAACTGAAGACTTTTTATATTTTGTCCGTTAATTTACACAACAATGGCGTTTTGGTGGCCTGAAAACGCAAACTTTTGAAAACAGGTTTCAAAGTGCAAGTTTTTAAAATGACATCCTTATCATCTCCATGTAAACTACAAAAACGTGAATCTGTGAAACCGGTGATGTCATGCACATGCGTTTTAAATGTTTAGTCGATAAGATTTTTATTTATTTTTTGCAAATGAAAGGATACCGATAATAACAGTAAGAAATAACAGTTATAATTACACAAATCAACACAATATAACATTTTGTCATCATGAAAAATTAAAGGTTCCTTACAGCAGACTCAATGAAGATATAATTCCAAAGCCTTTGTTTTCAAAGAAGTAAAAAGGGACTTTTTATCAGAGGAGAACATTCTAAAATTGGGATAACATGTGAATGGTTCTGGTTTTGTGAAGATGAAATTTACCCAGAAGACAAAGTAATACTGTAAAAGAATGTGTATGTGCGCTCGTATAGTCTTTCTTTAGTCTGGCATGCATATTACAGCTTTATTATTAGTTTTCACGGATCCGTGTGAACGGGGTTCGCTTTGATAACGTTGCCATCTGTACAAAGACTTTTTTTTTTCCAGTTTTTAGCACATCGTTGTCATGTAAATGTACCTTACACTGCTTCAGTGTTACTTTTAACACCCTGCTGGTGGTTCCCATTTAAACACAGAGCAGTGTTAATTTACCACCGGCTAATTTGCTATCCATAAGGGAACAATCTGGCACACCTACAGTCAAACCAAAAATTATTCAGACACCAGATATAATTTTTGATTTTTACTAGTGGGTGCAGGACACTATATTGTATTTATGTAAGTGAGGATAGCAAAATAAAGTAAACTGACATATTATACCCAAAAATTCTTCATACAGTGGACTACCAGTAAAATGAATAAAAACCATTCAGACACTTTGACCCATGTTTTGCTGAAGTGTTTTTTTTTTTTTTTAATTACTAATGTGACCTTTTTACACCACAGAGTCTCACAAATGAATAAGGTTTAATAGCTGACATCTGTTAAATTTAAGTACACAATTAGATAATACCAATTTAGGTCAACCAATTACTGAGCGATGCTTAATTTTGTTAAACCTGATTTAAGCATGCTCACCTCCCACAGGCTCATGTAGGTTTTCTTGAGGTCCAGCATGTGTAGGTTCCCCAGCAGTGGCAGTGGTTTGGGTCCTGGAGGATATTTTCTCTCATCTTGAGAACTTGAGCTCATGGAAAAGAGAAAAATAATCAAAAACAACAGCAGGGCAAGTATTGTACCTGTGCTCTGCGAGAGTAACACTTCTGTTAAAGCCATATTCAGAGAGATCTCGTTTAGGTTTGATATTGGTTGTAGTCTTGCTCTTATGTACTCTGTAGGTACATAAGGAGGTATGGGAGAAGTATGGGAGAAGTATAGGAGGGGCCATAAGGAGGGTAATCTTTACTCAAAATTGCACAACTGTCACCGGTAAGCTGATTTAAAAAAAAAAAGCTAACTCTAAATATAATTGCAAACAGTGCTGCTTTCTTGAATTTGTATCAATTAATTCAGACACAGAAGATGATTTACCCGTCTTTCTACTGTAAGAATAACAGCCATTGTCCTAATTTCTTTTTCTTTTCTTTTTTCATGTAGAACAGCTTTGAAAATCAGTACTTTGTTTTACAGCATAACCAAATAATAAAAAAGAAGTATTTAAAGAAAGTATTTAAAATACACTGACCTATGACAAATATAGAATGAATTAACATGTAAATTGTTCATGAATGCATTTTTTTAATAAAACAGAACAGCAAGGAGGTTTACACTCATGCAACAAGATCAGTCCCACTGAAAAAAAAGCTTGTTTGCTGGTCTCTCATCTCATTCAGGGCTGTTGAATGTTGTGGACACTTTTCAGGAAGATCAGCTTGCAGCCAAACCACCTGAGCACCAGTTCGACCAGGCTTTGAGACCAGTTTAAACCAAGCTAAACAGCACCAACACATGTAATTCTGGTAGCAGCACTTTTACATTTTTATGGTATGCAGATGATTTCACTTGTCACACATTTATAAAGGCTAGTGTTTATTGACCTACTAAAAAAAAAAAAAAAAAAAAAACATCCATACATCAGCAGAACTGCATCTATCAACTCGTTTACACATTTAGCAACCCATAGTCTCTTGTGAAGACTGTACATATGGATTGTGTTTTTCCTCCAATGCTACTCAATAATACATCCTGTGGTAATGGACCCTTTCACAGACTGTGATGACACATTTCCACAATACATTTTTATACTTTTATTTTTAAACATGTAATTTTCAAACATACTATACTTTGTGTTATATTAAAGGCATGAAATTACAATAACAAAAACTATAAACTCTGTTTCTAATGCATGATAAAAAAATATGAATGTGATAACATAATTGTTAAATTAAAATACCTCAGTGAATCAGTCTATTTCATGATGAACATAAAACCATCACCAGGTAACCATCATCACCTGATCTCATTTCACTTTAGCTTTCTTTGCTGCTGCAAATGTGTTTGACAAACACTGATCACTGTTATGGTGACTTCAAATGAATCACAGAGATAAACCCCTGTTAATTCTCAATAAAACCTTTTGTAGACGACTGACAGAAATAAAGTCAGTCTGGTTAGTAATAAGTGCAGCTGGTAATGCTGTTTGTGGAGTTGTTTATTCCTCTTCTGCTGAGATCTTCACAGATTTAATGTCTTCGTTTCTCCTCAGCTGATTTCATCTAAGGTTGTGGCTGAAATTACGCCATATTTAATATACACATATTTTTTGGCTACGATAAGGTCCAGTTCTGGTTTATTTCTTTTGCTCTTGGCTGACATGTGGCATTGCTATGCAGAGGTGTAAAGTCCAGGTTCAAAAAGTAAAATTCCTCCTCAGTATTTGGTTCCAATCACCTGGATTTGTTAATTCAGACAGGAGATAGAACTAATTAGTGAAATCAGCTGACTGAGTTCATGGGTGGAATAAACATATGGCAGGACTTTTACTCTTTGACCCCTGGATTACCCACCTCTGCCAATGTATCTCTACAACTGCTATAGTTTATTTTTACGATCCAAATCTGAATTGTGAAAAGGGTTCGGTAACGTTGTCATATGAACAAGCATAGCTACAGTAATAAAAACTATTTAAGTTTACGAAACTAAAGTAGGCCTACACATAAGGCAAATGTTACTAAAAGAAAAGGTTACTTCATAAAGTAAAAGTCCTCCTCAGTATTTTGTTCCAATCACCAGGATTTGCTAATTAGCACAGTTTTTCAGCCGGGAGATACAACTAATTAGTGAAATCAGCTGGCTGTGTTCATGGGTGTAATAAACATATGGCGGTGTAACCCAGGTTACTAAAGATGTTTTATTTTTTGAAATAGAAAAGAAAGAAACTGACACTTATGTGAATAAACAGTTATTTTATTAAATATCTGTAAAGAAAAGAGAAAACAAGAATACATAAATTAGAGAAGAGTGATTTGATTAAATGAGACAATGATTGGTCCTAATAGACGAATCAGAGTTGGCCGCCTTAGTGGGTGGAGTCATCGGAGTCAAAAGATGATGCAATGATCATTTTTTTTTCGAGAGAAGCACCGAGAAAGAAGCACTGAGCGCGATCTGAGAAGAGAAAGAATTAGACTGAGCGAGCTAGTAGTTTGTTTAGAAAGATTTAGAGATATAGAACATAAAGATTTTGAGAAATAGAAACAGAACTTGATGCTGTGATTGATTGATTTTGAGTAAAAGTGAAACTAGCTTTTGTACGTGCATTGAAGTACGGGCCTAAAGCTGAGAGAGCTGCCGCGAACTTTTTCTAATTGATATTAGAGTACTCTTGGTTGGGTTTTTTCCCTTCCCCCCCTTGGGCTTTCCATTTCTTTTTATATCCTTTCTGGATTTTCTTTTGGTTTTGTCTGATATTTTCTATTTGCTGAGTTTGGATGCTGAACGAGAATCAAGGAAGCTGCACGTGAGATGTCCCTGCTTCACAGCGAAAGTTCGAGAGTTGGTGCAAGCAGGAACTGGCGAGCCATGCCCAAATAAGGATCGAACTGCGAATCGAACTGTGAATATTGTGGTAGGATTGAGTACAGGTTTTCTCTTCCTGTTGCTATTGAACTGTGAGTTAACTTGAGTTGCGGAAGAAGGATCTCGTGAAGGAACATTGAACTGGAGCTGAGAACTGAGATAAAATCTCATATCACATTGAGATTTCTGTGAACACTGAGATAATTGGACGGTGATTTATTTTCTTTATTGTTATTTTGTTTCAATTCTATTGTGATTTATTTCTTTTGATTTGTCTATTAAGTGTTCATAATTTCTGGGTAATTTTTGGGTAATAAGAATGAACTGAAAGGTAATTTGAAAGGTTGAAATTGAAAAGTTACATTTAAATCAGACCAGAGGAGAAAAGTATTCTTAATATAAATAAGTCAAATTAGGAATAATTCAAATAACTAAAGAAACCTTATATCTTACTTATACCAAAATAAAAGCTAATTAGGTGAAATTAGATTTAAAACTAAATAGAAAGTATAAATTATAGTAGATAAAAAGAAAGAATAAAAGGTTACAATTAGGATTCAAATAAGAGTTTATTTATTTCTGGTTTATTTTCTTTTATGTGATGTGGTAATAATTTAATTTTATTGTCTTTTTGAACATTTTCTTTTTTTTGTCTTAATTGCTTGTTATTCCTTTTAAATATATCAACCTGTTTTTCTAACTCAAACAGTGTGTCCCTGTGCTTCTTTGCTGCTAACACAGTCTCTTGAGCGAATTCTGGTCTTCTGATCGCTGGTCCATAGATTGAAGCAGTGTCTTCTTTCACTCCCCTCTGTGTCTTTTACTTAGGAGAGTGAGGGTAACACACTTGCCACGACACGGGTTACAGAAAGTTGGCGAGCCAGCCAGGAGACTGTTGCTTAGCAACAAGGATAGTAGTAGGAAACGAGCTAATTAGTAACCGAAATTTTCTCAGAGTGTTGATCTTACATTGTGACGATGGAAATCATTGAGAGAGAGAGTGTGGACGTAGCAAATGCGCTTCTTGTCAAAGGTCTCACGTTGACCGAAACGGATGATGAGCTGAGTATTTTCTTGCAAAGGTATGGCTCGGTTAAACGTAATTTGATAATTGACGATCAAACGTCTGAGTTCCATCAGCATGCCATTGTAGAATATGCTCACAGCTCTGCAATGCTGGACTTAGCGCCAATGTTACCCATAACTTTGGGAAGTCTTTCGAATCCAAGCGTCATGTTCCAAGTACGAGCTTTGGCTAGTGTCCGTAACCAGACGACCAGTGGGAAACCTCTTTCAAATGTGTTTCAGGAGGAGTTGAATGAACTCCAGGAAGTTCACTCTACCAACTGTACTCCAGAGAGAGTGCGAAATGTGAGCTGTGATGATTCTAGGAAAGCAGAAACAGTAGAAATGCGAGATTTAGAATTCAAAAACCCAATCAAGAGACAGACGGGCCCTATGGCCTTTCCAGAAACCACCGTTGATGGTGTTACAGTGACTACTCGTTCTGGTTTCCCCATGAACATTGTAGACCCACCAGGTGTTCAGAAGATGGTTGTAGAGCACATAGTGAAGTCGGCTGATGCTACGATGTTACAGCAAACGTCAGTCCGTCTTAGGAATTTCTCAGGGAGGTGCCCGCGTCCTCCAAATGAACCTGACTTTGACACTTGGCGAGTAAGTGTAGAACTCCTGCTAAGTGATCCGGCTATTTCCGATTTGCAAAGAGTACGTAGGATCCTAGATAGCTTGTTGTCCCCTGCCGCAGACGTAGTGAAGCATGTACGACCTCCCGCTTTGCCTGCGGTGTACCTTGAGTTGCTAGAATCAGTGTATGGTTCTGTAGAGGATGGTGACGAACTGTTGGCCAAGTTTATGGGCACCTTGCAGAACCAAGGTGAAAAGTCATCAGATTTCTTACACCGGTTGCAAGTTCTTCTGAGTTCAACGATTAAGAGGGGAGGCATCGCGGAGAAAGGTCATGACCGTTGTCTTTTGAAGCAATTTGTGAGGGGATGTTGGGACAATGGTCTCATTGACAGCCTTCAGTTAGGGAAAAGCGGAGCCCAGTCACTCACTTTCGCTGAGTTGATTGTGTTAATTCGAACAGAAGAGAGTAAACGTACTTCCAAAGAAGAAAGAATGAAAAAGCACCTTGGGTTGCCAAAAACTCCTGTTGTTTACCCGAAACCTCGAGCTGCCACCCAGCAAGTGGCAGTGTATTCTCATGAAGCACCAAATGCTAGTAGTTCTGAAACAGATTCTCTAAGAAAGCAACTTGCAGAAGCTTAGGCCCAACTTGTTACTTTAGGTGGAAATTCAGATCAGAAACGCCAGAGCGGATGTTCTGAGAAAACAGAATTTGATGCTTTGAGAAAAGTAGTGGAAGAGTTGCGTGCTCAGATAGCCGCTATGCGAGTTTCCATGACTCAAGAAGCAAAACGTGAAGATTCAGATAGCTTAGAAGTCGCTAACCTACGACGACAGGTAGCTGAACTGCAAGCTCAGAATGTTGCTCAGAGAAATTTTAGAGATCACTCCCATGTGACTGCTAGTCCTCGAGTTTTTCCGCCTCAGAGTTTAATAGAGACAGATACTGGTCGAGATGTTAGAAGGGCCCAACCAATGACCAATCGGCCTCGTCCCGGATATTGCTTCCGATGCGGAGAGAATGGTCATTTGGCTGTTGCCTGTGATAATCCAGCAAACCCCTTGAGAGTTGAAGAAAAGCGTCGTAAGTTGAGAGAGCAGCAGGCCCAGTGGGACTCTCTGCAAGGGAATTCTTCCTTGTCTTTAAACCAAGGGACGTCTCTGTAGCGGGGCATACAGAGACGAGGTGTAATTTGAACCGCCCTAAGTGTTATAGACAAGCGGCCGTCACGAGTAACCAGAATAGATCACCATTAAAGAACCTGCCAGAGGGGTTAGTAGGAGTAAAGTGCACAGCGCAGATTGTTATTGGGGGTAAAGAAGTTAGTTGTCTCCTAGACACAGGATCTCAGGTTACTACTATTCCTCAGTCGTTTTACAAGTCGCATCTGTCTGATCATTCGTTGAAGTCATTGGGAAACCTACTAGAGGTAGAAGGGGCCAATGGACAAGCAGTTCCATATCTAGGGTACATAGAGTTGGTCTTGAAGTTTCCGAAAGAGTTTGTGGGTGCAGAAGTTGAAATCCCTACCTTAGCTTTGGTAGTTCCGGATCTCAAGAGTCTGTCGCAAGTTCTAGTGGGTACCAACTCATTGGATGTGCTTTATGGTCACTGTATCAACGAGAAACAGAACAATCCTTGTTCAGACTTTCACGGGTATCAAGCAGTGCTTAGAGTTCTTGAAGCGAGATGGAGACAAGCTGGCAGTGAACCGTTAGGACATGTGAAGTTGATGGGAAGTATACCCGAGGTTGTGCCTGCCGGGAACACAGTAGTCTTGAATGGTTATGTTCAGCTTCGGGAACCTTGCTTAGAGAAATTGATAGCTCTTGAACCGCCTTCAACCCCAGCGTTCAGCGGTCTTTCGGTGGCGAGTTGTGTACACACTTTGCCATCCAGACGATCCTCCCAGCTTTCAGTTCTGCTTAAGAATGACACTCGGACTGATATAACGATTCCTCCTAAAGCTATACTTGCAGAGATCCACGCTGTAGAGAAAGTGATAGAGAGCACCAAGAGTTATTGCGGAGTAGAGTCATCAGCACCTACCTCTGCCAACCTTACCTTTGACTTTGGAGATTCTCCTTTGCCTTCACATTGGAAAGAGCAAATTTCGAATCGGCTAAATTCCATGCCTGAAGTTTTCTCTTTGCATGATCTTGACTTCGGTTGTACAAGTCAAGTGAAGCACCAGATTAGATTGACAGATGAGACACCCTTTAAGCATAGGGCGCGTCCAATTCACCCTCAAGACATCGATGCCGTTCGAAAGCATCTTCAGGAATTGATTTCTGCCGGAGTCATTCGCGAGTCCGAGTCTTCCTTTTCTTCGCCCATAGTGGTGGTCCGGAAGAAAGATGGTTCGGTTCGGCTCTGCATCGACTTTCGGAAGTTGAACTCTCAAACGATTAAGGATGCTTACGCGCTACCTAATCTAGAGGAGGTCTTTTCTGTGCTTACTGGTTCCAAATGGTTCTCGGTACTTGATCTGAAGTCTGGATTCTACCAGATCGAAATGGATGAAGCTGATAAGTGTAAGACTGCTTTCGTATGTCCCCAAGGCTTCTAGGAATTCAATAGGATGCCTCAGGGAATCACAAATGCGCCTAGTACATTCCAGAGGTTAATGGAGCGGTGTATGGGTGATCTCCATAGGAAGCAGGTCTTAGTTTTCATTGATGACTTGATTGTCTTTTCAAAGACTTTAGAAGAACATGAGTCGCGGTTGGTACAGGTCCTAAACCGGCTTAAGGAGTACGGGTTAAAGCTAGCGCCTGAAAAATGCCGTTTCTTTCAGACATCAGTCAAGTATTTGGGGCATGTTGTTTCAAAGGACGGAGTAAAGACCGACCCAGTTAAGGTCGAAGCTTTAAAGACTTGGCCGAGACCTACCAACTTGAAAGAGTTAAGAGCTTTCTTAGGCTTCGCGGGGTACTATAGGAGGTTCGTGAGTGACTACTCGAAAATAGTCAAACCTCTCACGGGACTCACTGAGGGGTACCCTCCACTTCGCAGGGGCTGCAGTGGGAAACGAGAGGGGGGCGAGTATTTTAACACGAAAGAGCAGTTTGGTGATCGATGGACTGATGCATGTCAGAATGCGTTTGATGATGTCATTTCAAAGTTGACCTCTGCTCCTGTCCTGGGCTTTGCTGACCCCAGACTTCCGTATACGCTTCACACTGATGCTAGTACTACGGGGCTGGGTGCGGCATTGTACCAGGAGCAGGACGGGCAGATGCGAGTGATAGCGTTCGCCAGTAGGGGATTGACAAAAAGTGAGGCGAAATATCCGGCCCATAAATTGGAATTTCTTGCATTGAAGTGGGCTGTCACAGCTAAGTTTAGTGATTATTTGTATGGTACAGACTTCACTGTTGTAACAGACAGTAATCCTTTGACGTACGTTTTAACATCTGCGAAACTTGATGCTACCAGCTACCGTTGGCTGTCTAGTTTGTCGACCTACACTTTCAAGCTCCAATATAGGGCTGGGAGCCAGAATCAGGATGCGGACGGTCTTTCCCGGCGTCCACATGGTGAGCCTTTAGATGATTTGGTCTCTCAGAAAGAACGAGAAAGAATTGAGAAGTTTACACTTCATCACCTTGCAGATCCTGAAAACAAGTCTGATGTTCTCATGGCTGATGTAGTGAAAGCTATATGTGAAAGGCATCAGGTGATTAGTTCACCTGAAAGTCTCAGTTTGACACGCCCTTCTATTACATTAGTTGAGTCTCTCGCTCATTGTGTTAATGCTTTGCCGAAGGAGTTGCAACATGAGACTGAGCATGGGTTGCCGGTTCTTCCCAATCTCTCGGAGGCAGCATTGGCAGAAGGGCAAGAGAAGGATCCAGAGCTCAAGGTGATAGTTGAGTGGATGAGAAATGGAACTAAGCCAGGTACCCTGAGGGGTCAGCCATCTGATTTAGCATTGTGGTTGAGAAAATGGAGTCGATTTGAGTTGAAGAACGGAGTGTTGTATAGGAAGAAGCAAGAGAACGGAGTCTCTCACTATCAGTTAGTGTTGCCAGTTGGACTAAGAGACATGGTGTTGCGTAGTCTTCACGATGATATGGGGCACTTAGGTATTGAGAGGACTTTAGACTTAGTGAGGTCCAGATTCTTTTGGCCAAGAATGTCCCAAGCCGTGGAGAAGATGATCAAGACGTGTGAACGTTGCGTGCGTAGAAAAAGACCTCCAGACAGAGCCGCTCCCCTGGTTAACATTCAAACCAGTAGACCCTTGGAATTGGTCTGTATGGACTTCTTGTCATTAGAGCCAGACCGCAGTAATACCAGTAACATAGTGGTTATTACGGATCATTTCACGAAATACGCCGTAGCAGTACCGACCCAGAATCAAACGGCTCGTACAGTTGCGAAGTGTCTGTGGGAAAATTTCCTGGTACATTATGGGTTTCCCGAAAAGCTACATAGTGACCAAGGACCTGATTTTGAATCCCGTACAATAAAAGAGTTGTGTCATGTAGCGGGTATTCACAAGATTCGTACTACGCCTTATCACCCCAGGGGTAACCCGGTAGAGCGTTTTAACCGGACGCTTCTCCAGATGTTGGGAACGCTAGAGAATGAGAAGAAGTCTAGGTGGAAGGAGTTTGTAAAGCCCTTGGTACATGCATACAATTGTACGCGTAATGATACAACAGGGTATGCTCCTTACGAGCTTATGTTTGGACGTCTTCCTCGTTTGCCTGTAGATTTAGCTTTTGGATTGCCAGCAGAATCTCCAGCTAAATCTCACTCTCAGTACGTTAAACATTTGAAAGAACGGTTGCGAGAGAGCTATGAAATAGCTAAGAAGAATTCTGCTAAGATAGCAAAGCGCAACAAGGGAAGGTTTGATAAACGTGTGGTTGATTCAACCTTGGAAGAGGGTGACAGAGTTCTTGTGCGCAATGTTAGGTTGCGAGGAAAGCACAAGCTCGCAGACAAGTGGGAGCAAGGAGTTCAAGAAGTGGTTAGGAGAGCGGGAGATTTACCGGTGTACACTGTCCGACCAGTTGGGCAGAGTGGTCCCCTCAGGACATTACATCGTGACTTGTTGTTACCTTGTGGATTTTTGCAGCCGAGTCAACATGAGAAACAGCCTAAGCAAAGGGGTCGCAGGCCCAGAACTAGAGCCTGTGCAGATGATAATGATTCACAAGAGCCAGAATCTGAGTGTGAATATGAGTCTGACATTGATCGATTCATTAATCCTGCATTTAGGGATACAATTGATTTTGAAACCCGAGTTTTGGTGAGCCCCGAGCAATTGCCTTGTCGAAATCCTTGTAACGTCCCTGTTGACTTAACTGTGGATGAACCTGTGAGAGAGAACTTACCTGAATCTGGAGAAGCAGAAGCTCCTTCTGTTGAGATAGAACCTGTTCGTGTTGATTTAGAGATTCCAGTGAGAGAAGATGCAGAAATTGATCCCTGTTCTGAGTTTCCTTCCCAGGGAGCTGAAACAGAAATTAGTTGTGAAGGTGAGAACAGAAATGAAGAGAGTCCAGTTTTGATTGAAGCTGGAGATGTTGAACTTGATCAAAGTGAACGAGAGAACGACACAGAGTTTGAAGAGGGAACTATTCCCAGACGTTCGCAGAGAGAGCGAAAACCTGCAAAAAGGCTTGAATATCCCCAGTTAGGGAACCCACTTACCGTAGTGATTCAATCTCTGTTGCAAGGTCTAAGTGTGGCATTCAGTACTGCCTTAGAGGAAGTAAATGCTTCTTCTGTTGATGTACCTGTGGTTTTGATTCAATCCCAAAAATGTGTAGATGCAGCGGGACGTGCATGTATTCAAGAGGGGATGGTGTAACCCAGGTTACTAAAGATGTTTTATGATTTGAAATAGAAAAGAAAGAAACTGACACTTATGTGAATAAACAGTTATTTTATTAAATATCTGTAAAGAAAAGAGAAAACAAGAATACATAAATTAGAGAAGAGTGATTTGATTAAATGAGACAATGATTGGTCCTAATAGACGAATCAGAGTTGGCCGCCTTAGTGGGTGGAGTCATCGGAGTCGAGAGATGATCCAATGATCATTTTTTTTCCGAGAGAAGCACCGAGAAAGAAGCACTGAGCGCGATCTGAGAAGAGAAAGAATTAGACTGAGCGAGCTAGTAGTTTGTTTAGAGAGATTTAGAGATATAGAACATAAAGATTTTGAGAAATAGAAACAGAACTTGATGCTGTGATTGATTGATTTTGAGTAAAAGTGAAACTAGCTTTTGTACGTGCATTGAAGTACGGGCCTAAAGCTGAGAGAGCTGCCGCAAACTTTTTCTAATTGATATTAGAGTACTCTTGGTTGGGTTTTTTCCCTTCCCCCCCTTGGGCTTTCCATTTCTTTTTATATCCTTTCTGGATTTTCTTTTGGTTTTGTCTGATATTTTCTATTTGCTGAGTTTGGATGCTGAACGAGAATCAAGGAAGCTGCACGTGAGATGTCCCTGCTTCACAGCGAAAGTTCGAGAGTTGGTGCAAGCAGGAACTGGCGAGCCATGCCCAAATAAGGATCGAACTGCGAATCGAACTGTGAATATTGTGGTAGGATTGAGTACAGGTTTTCTCTTCCTGTTGCTATTGAACTGTGAGTTAACTTGAGTTGCGGAAGAAGGATCTCGTGAAGGAACATTGAACTGGAGCTGAGAACTGAGATAAAATCTCATATCACATTGAGATTTCTGTGAACACTGAGATAATTGGACGGTGATTTATTTTCTTTATTGTTATTTTGTTTCAATTCTATTGTGATTTATTTCTTTTGATTTGTCTATTAAGTGTTCATAATTTCTGGGTAATTTTTGGGTAATAAGAATGAACTGAAAGGTAATTTGAAAGGTTGAAATTGAAAAGTTACATTTAAATCAGACCAGAGGAGAAAAGTATTCTTAATATAAATAAGTCAAATTAGGAATAATTCAAATAACTAAAGAAACCTTATATCTTACTTATACCAAAATAAAAGCTAATTAGGTGAAATTAGATTTAAAACTAAATAGAAAGTATAAATTATAGTAGATAAAAAGAAAGAATAAAAGGTTACAATTAGGATTCAAATAAGAGTTTATTTATTTCTGGTTTATTTTCTTTTATGTGATGTGGTAATAATTTAATTTTATTGTCTTTTTGAACATTTTCTTTTTTTTGTCTTAATTGCTTGTTATTCCTTTTAAATATATCAACCTGTTTTTCTAACTCAAACAGTGTGTCCCTGTGCTTCTTTGCTGCTAACACAGTCTCTTGAGCGAATTCTGGTCTTCTGATCGCTGGTCCATAGATTGAAGCAGTGTCTTCTTTCACTCCCCTCTGTGTCTTTTACTTAGGAGAGTGAGGGTAACACACTTGCCACGACACGGGTTACAGAAAGTTGGCGAGCCAGCCAGGAGACTGTTGCTTAGCAACAAGGATAGTAGTAGGAAACGAGCTAATAAGTAACCGAAATTTTCTCAGAGTGTTGATCTTACATTGTGACGATGGAAATCATTGAGAGAGAGAGTGTGGACGTAGCAAATGCGCTTCTTGTCAAAGGTCTCACGTTGACCGAAACGGATGATGAGCTGAGTATTTTCTTGCAAAGGTATGGCTCGGTTAAACGTAATTTGATAATTGACGATCAAACGTCTGAGTTCCATCAGCATGCCATTGTAGAATATGCTCACAGCTCTGCAATGCTGGACTTAGCGCCAATGTTACCCATAACTTTGGGAAGTCTTTCGAATCCAAGCGTCATGTTCCAAGTACGAGCTTTGGCTAGTGTCCGTAACCAGACGACCAGTGGGAAACCTCTTTCAAATGTGTTTCAGGAGGAGTTGAATGAACTCCAGGAAGTTCACTCTACCAACTGTACTCCAGAGAGAGTGCGAAATGTGAGCTGTGATGATTCTAGGAAAGCAGAAACAGTAGAAATGCGAGATTTAGAATTCAAAAACCCAATCAAGAGACAGACGGGCCCTATGGCCTTTCCAGAAACCACCGTTGATGGTGTTACAGTGACTACTCGTTCTGGTTTCCCCATGAACATTGTAGACCCACCAGGTGTTCAGAAGATGGTTGTAGAGCACATAGTGAAGTCGGCTGATGCTACGATGTTACAGCAAACGTCAGTCCGTCTTAGGAATTTCTCAGGGAGGTGCCCGCGTCCTCCAAATGAACCTGACTTTGACACTTGGCGAGTAAGTGTAGAACTCCTGCTAAGTGATCCGGCTATTTCCGATTTGCAAAGAGTACGTAGGATCCTAGATAGCTTGTTGTCCCCTGCCGCAGACGTAGTGAAGCATGTACGACCTCCCGCTTTGCCTGCGGTGTACCTTGAGTTGCTAGAATCAGTGTATGGTTCTGTAGAGGATGGTGACGAACTGTTGGCCAAGTTTATGGGCACCTTGCAGAACCAAGGTGAAAAGTCATCAGATTTCTTACACCGGTTGCAAGTTCTTCTGAGTTCAACGATTAAGAGGGGAGGCATCGCGGAGAAAGGTCATGACCGTTGTCTTTTGAAGCAATTTGTGAGGGGATGTTGGGACAATGGTCTCATTGACAGCCTTCAGTTAGGGAAAAGCGGAGCCCAGTCACTCACTTTCGCTGAGTTGATTGTGTTAATTCGAACAGAAGAGAGTAAACGTACTTCCAAAGAAGAAAGAATGAAAAAGCACCTTGGGTTGCCAAAAACTCCTGTTGTTTACCCGAAACCTCGAGCTGCCACCCAGCAAGTGGCAGTGTATTCTCATGAAGCACCAAATGCTAGTAGTTCTGAAACAGATTCTCTAAGAAAGCAACTTGCAGAAGCTTAGGCCCAACTTGTTACTTTAGGTGGAAATTCAGATCAGAAACGCCAGAGCGGATGTTCTGAGAAAACAGAATTTGATGCTTTGAGAAAAGTAGTGGAAGAGTTGCGTGCTCAGATAGCCGCTATGCGAGTTTCCATGACTCAAGAAGCAAAACGTGAAGATTCAGATAGCTTAGAAGTCGCTAACCTACGACGACAGGTAGCTGAACTGCAAGCTCAGAATGTTGCTCAGAGAAATTTTAGAGATCACTCCCATGTGACTGCTAGTCCTCGAGTTTTTCCGCCTCAGAGTTTAATAGAGACAGATACTGGTCGAGATGTTAGAAGGGCCCAACCAATGACCAATCGGCCTCGTCCCGGATATTGCTTCCGATGCGGAGAGAATGGTCATTTGGCTGTTGCCTGTGATAATCCAGCAAACCCCTTGAGAGTTGAAGAAAAGCGTCGTAAGTTGAGAGAGCAGCAGGCCCAGTGGGACTCTCTGCAAGGGAATTCTTCCTTGTCTTTAAACCAAGGGACGTCTCTGTAGCGGGGCATACAGAGACGAGGTGTAATTTGAACCGCCCTAAGTGTTATAGACAAGCGGCCGTCACGAGTAACCAGAATAGATCACCATTAAAGAACCTGCCAGAGGGGTTAGTAGGAGTAAAGTGCACAGCGCAGATTGTTATTGGGGGTAAAGAAGTTAGTTGTCTCCTAGACACAGGATCTCAGGTTACTACTATTCCTCAGTCGTTTTACAAGTCGCATCTGTCTGATCATTCGTTGAAGTCATTGGGAAACCTACTAGAGGTAGAAGGGGCCAATGGACAAGCAGTTCCATATCTAGGGTACATAGAGTTGGTCTTGAAGTTTCCGAAAGAGTTTGTGGGTGCAGAAGTTGAAATCCCTACCTTAGCTTTGGTAGTTCCGGATCTCAAGAGTCTGTCGCAAGTTCTAGTGGGTACCAACTCATTGGATGTGCTTTATGGTCACTGTATCAACGAGAAACAGAACAATCCTTGTTCAGACTTTCACGGGTATCAAGCAGTGCTTAGAGTTCTTGAAGCGAGATGGAGACAAGCTGGCAGTGAACCGTTAGGACATGTGAAGTTGATGGGAAGTATACCCGAGGTTGTGCCTGCCGGGAACACAGTAGTCTTGAATGGTTATGTTCAGCTTCGGGAACCTTGCTTAGAGAAATTGATAGCTCTTGAACCGCCTTCAACCCCAGCGTTCAGCGGTCTTTCGGTGGCGAGTTGTGTACACACTTTGCCATCCAGACGATCCTCCCAGCTTTCAGTTCTGCTTAAGAATGACACTCGGACTGATATAACGATTCCTCCTAAAGCTATACTTGCAGAGATCCACGCTGTAGAGAAAGTGATAGAGAGCACCAAGAGTTATTGCGGAGTAGAGTCATCAGCACCTACCTCTGCCAACCTTACCTTTGACTTTGGAGATTCTCCTTTGCCTTCACATTGGAAAGAGCAAATTTCGAATCGGCTAAATTCCATGCCTGAAGTTTTCTCTTTGCATGATCTTGACTTCGGTTGTACAAGTCAAGTGAAGCACCAGATTAGATTGACAGATGAGACACCCTTTAAGCATAGGGCGCGTCCAATTCACCCTCAAGACATCGATGCCGTTCGAAAGCATCTTCAGGAATTGATTTCTGCCGGAGTCATTCGCGAGTCCGAGTCTTCCTTTTCTTCGCCCATAGTGGTGGTCCGGAAGAAAGATGGTTCGGTTCGGCTCTGCATCGACTTTCGGAAGTTGAACTCTCAAACGATTAAGGATGCTTACGCGCTACCTAATCTAGAGGAGGTCTTTTCTGTGCTTACTGGTTCCAAATGGTTCTCGGTACTTGATCTGAAGTCTGGATTCTACCAGATCGAAATGGATGAAGCTGATAAGTGTAAGACTGCTTTCGTATGTCCCCAAGGCTTCTGGGAATTCAATAGGATGCCTCAGGGAATCACAAATGCGCCTAGTACATTCCAGAGGTTAATGGAGCGGTGTATGGGTGATCTCCATAGGAAGCAGGTCTTAGTTTTCATTGATGACTTGATTGTCTTTTCAAAGACTTTAGAAGAACATGAGTCGCGGTTGGTACAGGTCCTAAACCGGCTTAAGGAGTACGGGTTAAAGCTAGCGCCTGAAAAATGCCGTTTCTTTCAGACATCAGTCAAGTATTTGGGGCATGTTGTTTCAAAGGACGGAGTAAAGACCGACCCAGTTAAGGTCGAAGCTTTAAAGACTTGGCCGAGACCTACCAACTTGAAAGAGTTAAGAGCTTTCTTAGGCTTCGCGGGGTACTATAGGAGGTTCGTGAGTGACTACTCGAAAATAGTCAAACCTCTCACGGGACTCACTGAGGGGTACCCTCCACTTCGCAGGGGCTGCAGTGGGAAACGAGAGGGGGGCGAGTATTTTAACACGAAAGAGCAGTTTGGTGATCGATGGACTGATGCATGTCAGAATGCGTTTGATGATGTCATTTCAAAGTTGACCTCTGCTCCTGTCCTGGGCTTTGCTGACCCCAGACTTCCGTATACGCTTCACACTGATGCTAGTACTACGGGGCTGGGTGCGGCATTGTACCAGGAGCAGGACGGGCAGATGCGAGTGATAGCGTTCGCCAGTAGGGGATTGACAAAAAGTGAGGCGAAATATCCGGCCCATAAATTGGAATTTCTTGCATTGAAGTGGGCTGTCACAGCTAAGTTTAGTGATTATTTGTATGGTACAGACTTCACTGTTGTAACAGACAGTAATCCTTTGACGTACGTTTTAACATCTGCGAAACTTGATGCTACCAGCTACCGTTGGCTGTCTAGTTTGTCGACCTACACTTTCAAGCTCCAATATAGGGCTGGGAGCCAGAATCAGGATGCGGACGGTCTTTCCCGGCGTCCACATGGTGAGCCTTTAGATGATTTGGTCTCTCAGAAAGAACGAGAAAGAATTGAGAAGTTTACACTTCATCACCTTGCAGATCCTGAAAACAAGTCTGATGTTCTCATGGCTGATGTAGTGAAAGCTATATGTGAAAGGCATCAGGTGATTAGTTCACCTGAAAGTCTCAGTTTGACACGCCCTTCTATTACATTAGTTGAGTCTCTCGCTCATTGTGTTAATGCTTTGCCGAAGGAGTTGCAACATGAGACTGAGCATGGGTTGCCGGTTCTTCCCAATCTCTCGGAGGCAGCATTGGCAGAAGGGCAAGAGAAGGATCCAGAGCTCAAGGTGATAGTTGAGTGGATGAGAAATGGAACTAAGCCAGGTACCCTGAGGGGTCAGCCATCTGATTTAGCATTGTGGTTGAGAAAATGGAGTCGATTTGAGTTGAAGAACGGAGTGTTGTATAGGAAGAAGCAAGAGAACGGAGTCTCTCACTATCAGTTAGTGTTGCCAGTTGGACTAAGAGACATGGTGTTGCGTAGTCTTCACGATGATATGGGGCACTTAGGTATTGAGAGGACTTTAGACTTAGTGAGGTCCAGATTCTTTTGGCCAAGAATGTCCCAAGCCGTGGAGAAGATGATCAAGACGTGTGAACGTTGCGTGCGTAGAAAAAGACCTCCAGACAGAGCCGCTCCCCTGGTTAACATTCAAACCAGTAGACCCTTGGAATTGGTCTGTATGGACTTCTTGTCATTAGAGCCAGACCGCAGTAATACCAGTAACATAGTGGTTATTACGGATCATTTCACGAAATACGCCGTAGCAGTACCGACCCAGAATCAAACGGCTCGTACAGTTGCGAAGTGTCTGTGGGAAAATTTCCTGGTACATTATGGGTTTCCCGAAAAGCTACATAGTGACCAAGGACCTGATTTTGAATCCCGTACAATAAAAGAGTTGTGTCATGTAGCGGGTATTCACAAGATTCGTACTACGCCTTATCACCCCAGGGGTAACCCGGTAGAGCGTTTTAACCGGACGCTTCTCCAGATGTTGGGAACGCTAGAGAATGAGAAGAAGTCTAGGTGGAAGGAGTTTGTAAAGCCCTTGGTACATGCATACAATTGTACGCGTAATGATACAACAGGGTATGCTCCTTACGAGCTTATGTTTGGACGTCTTCCTCGTTTGCCTGTAGATTTAGCTTTTGGATTGCCAGCAGAATCTCCAGCTAAATCTCACTCTCAGTACGTTAAACATTTGAAAGAACGGTTGCGAGAGAGCTATGAAATAGCTAAGAAGAATTCTGCTAAGATAGCAAAGCGCAACAAGGGAAGGTTTGATAAACGTGTGGTTGATTCAACCTTGGAAGAGGGTGACAGAGTTCTTGTGCGCAATGTTAGGTTGCGAGGAAAGCACAAGCTCGCAGACAAGTGGGAGCAAGGAGTTCAAGAAGTGGTTAGGAGAGCGGGAGATTTACCGGTGTACACTGTCCGACCAGTTGGGCAGAGTGGTCCCCTCAGGACATTACATCGTGACTTGTTGTTACCTTGTGGATTTTTGCAGCCGAGTCAACATGAGAAACAGCCTAAGCAAAGGGGTCGCAGGCCCAGAACTAGAGCCTGTGCAGATGATAATGATTCACAAGAGCCAGAATCTGAGTGTGAATATGAGTCTGACATTGATCGATTCATTAATCCTGCATTTAGGGATACAATTGATTTTGAAACCCGAGTTTTGGTGAGCCCCGAGCAATTGCCTTGTCGAAATCCTTGTAACGTCCCTGTTGACTTAACTGTGGATGAACCTGTGAGAGAGAACTTACCTGAATCTGGAGAAGCAGAAGCTCCTTCTGTTGAGATAGAACCTGTTCGTGTTGATTTAGAGATTCCAGTGAGAGAAGATGCAGAAATTGATCCCTGTTCTGAGTTTCCTTCCCAGGGAGCTGAAACAGAAATTAGTTGTGAAGGTGAGAACAGAAATGAAGAGAGTCCAGTTTTGATTGAAGCTGGAGATGTTGAACTTGATCAAAGTGAACGAGAGAACGACACAGAGTTTGAAGAGGGAACTATTCCCAGACGTTCGCAGAGAGAGCGAAAACCTGCAAAAAGGCTTGAATATCCCCAGTTAGGGAACCCACTTACCGTAGTGATTCAATCTCTGTTGCAAGGTCTAAGTGTGGCATTCAGTACTGCCTTAGAGGAAGTAAATGCTTCTTCTGTTGATGTACCTGTGGTTTTGATTCAATCCCAAAAATGTGTAGATGCAGCGGGACGTGCATGTATTCAAGAGGGGATGGTGTAACCCAGGTTACTAAAGATGTTTTATGATTTGAAATAGAAAAGAAAGAAACTGACACTTATGTGAATAAACAGTTATTTTATTAAATATCTGTAAAGAAAAGAGAAAACAAGAATACATAAATTAGAGAAGAGTGATTTGATTAAATGAGACAATGATTGGTCCTAATAGACGAATCAGAGTTGGCCGCCTTAGTGGGTGGAGTCATCGGAGTCGAGAGATGATCCAATGATCATTTTTTTTCCGAGAGAAGCACCGAGAAAGAAGCACTGAGCGCGATCTGAGAAGAGAAAGAATTAGACTGAGCGAGCTAGTAGTTTGTTTAGAGAGATTTAGAGATATAGAACATAAAGATTTTGAGAAATAGAAACAGAACTTGATGCTGTGATTGATTGATTTTGAGTAAAAGTGAAACTAGCTTTTGTACGTGCATTGAAGTACGGGCCTAAAGCTGAGAGAGCTGCCGCAAACTTTTTCTAATTGATATTAGAGTACTCTTGGTTGGGTTTTTTCCCTTCCCCCCCTTGGGCTTTCCATTTCTTTTTATATCCTTTCTGGATTTTCTTTTGGTTTTGTCTGATATTTTCTATTTGCTGAGTTTGGATGCTGAACGAGAATCAAGGAAGCTGCACGTGAGATGTCCCTGCTTCACAGCGAAAGTTCGAGAGTTGGTGCAAGCAGGAACTGGCGAGCCATGCCCAAATAAGGATCGAACTGCGAATCGAACTGTGAATATTGTGGTAGGATTGAGTACAGGTTTTCTCTTCCTGTTGCTATTGAACTGTGAGTTAACTTGAGTTGCGGAAGAAGGATCTCGTGAAGGAACATTGAACTGGAGCTGAGAACTGAGATAAAATCTCATATCACATTGAGATTTCTGTGAACACTGAGATAATTGGACGGTGATTTATTTTCTTTATTGTTATTTTGTTTCAATTTATTGTGATTTATTTCTTTTGATTTGTCTATTAAGTGTTCATAATTTCTATTTTTGGGTAATAAGAGTGAACTGAAAGATAATTTGAAAGGTTGAAATTGAAAAGTTACATTTAAATCAGACCAGAGGAGAAAAGTATTCTTAATATAAATAAGTCAAATTAGGAATAATTCAAATAACTAAAGAAACCTACGGAGCCCCTAAAGGGACGTGGTGGTGGAAAAAATTTAGGATGGGAGAATTTTTTTTTTTTTTTATCTTTTGCGTTCCCTCGCAAAACTTTTGCGTTCCCTCGAGAAACTTTGCGTTCCCCCGAGAAACTTTGCGTTCCCTCGCAAAGATATTTGCGTTCCCTCGCAAAGATATTTGCGTTCCCACGCAAAACTTTTGCGTTCCCTCGAGAAACTTTGCGTTCCCTCGCAAAAATATTTGCGTTCCCTCGCAAAGATATTTGCGTTCCCACGCAAAAGTTTCGCGTTCCCTCGCAAAGATATTTGCGTTCCCTCGTAAAGATACCTGTTGTGTTCTCTCGCGAGTGAGTGTGTTCTCGCGAGAGACTTCTGCGCGGCGGTTCGCGCTTGTATCACAGCATCACTTGAGTGATCTGGATGTACGCACTTTACAGATGTTATACTTTTATAGAAGAATAAGCCAAACTTCCATGATCACACTCAGCACAAAGCTGTAACAATTAACTGTTGTAGCTCTGCGTCTGCGATGGAGGACGATCTTCAGCAGTTTCTAAGGTCACGAGATGTTCCAGAAGAGGACATCATCCACATGAAAAGGGACAAGGTGAGTAATGTTTAATGGAAGGTCTATGGGCCTATTAGCTTATTTTTAAATGATAGCTATTTTAACGAGGCAACCAAAGGTGTTGACATGTATCCAAGTGTAAACATTTAATATTATCCTTAAAAACCAAAGCCGCATGTAGGCCTATATAGGCTATTTTTGAATTATTACTGCTAGCCAGGAGGCTGTCAGATTATCACCACAGACCAATTCATTTCACCTTCGTTGCTGAATCAAAATTGGTGTAGGCTACCTTAAGGTCACTAGTAATAATAGTATCATATAGGACAGTTGTTTGCACTCCCCTGCAAAAATAAGAGGGATCATTACAATTGCAATGTTTTTTATAGGGCTGTCCTGATAAAGCTATTATGTAACATACTTGCATCTATTCCACCATAACTTAAATGAGACAAATAAGCATGTTAAAAAATGTGCATTCCTCTGGTTATGATGGCTGACTTCCTACATGATCAGTGACTGTATTTTTTGTGAGTTCATGAGGGCAGGAGAGTGCTTTTAGTGACAGTCCTAAAGGTCAATGTAAAAGCTTTAAATTTGATGCAAGCAGCTTCAGGTAGCCAGTGGACGGGTACAAGTAGGGGTGTGACACGTACAACTATTACAGAGCATACAAACAGTCATTGATCATCAACAAGCAACATATCAAAGTCACCAAGATGATGTGAACTTATGAACCCTTTCATTGGTATAATTCAGTTTATATTTTGTTCAAATTAATTAATTATTAGGCATTGTTATTATGTATGTGGAATAGATGTAAACATATGTCATGTAAAATAGCTTTATCAGGGCAGTACTAAATACAATTTTTGTGATCCCTCTTATTTTTTAAATACTAAATATGTTGTAGAGTCTGCAGGGGTGGGTACCAACATATTCACTCAACTGTAATCACCAGTAGCTACAAGTTAGTTAGATTAACTATACCCTGAATGTTAATATTGAGCCCCATTTTAGAACCAGGATGGCATGTAGATAAAGACATGTGACTTGCTGTAAAAAAAAAAAAAAAAAAAATCTAGACTGTGTTAACATATTATGAGTTCCTGAGTGCATTTATGTTTTTTCAAGAACCAATCTATAAAATTAGATCTTCTCTGCACTTTCAGATCGACAAGTCTGTGCTCTCTGTCATGACTGATGAGCAAATGGCAAAGTATATTAATTCATATGGTGACCGACTGGCTGTCCTCTCCTTCTGTCAACAAACAGCGGCCTGTTCGGATAAAGAATCTCTGTTACAGAATTTGAGAAATAAAATTGAAGCAAGGAAACTGGGATCAAAGTCAGCTAAAACTTTGAATGTTAAAGCATGTGTCTTCCCTAAGGAAAAAAATTTATTGGCAAGACACAAAAATGCATCAGCAGAAAAAACCTCCAGAAGAATTGAAATTGGATGGCTTCACTTCTGCCATAATGGATACCAACAAGTGAGGACCGGTAATGGTGGTGGCACTAGACATGTGACGGTTGAAAAAAAGACAACTGTCTTACAAATCATGGAAATGGGAAAGAACCTTTTTTTCCCAAATGGGCAGTCACCAAAAGGTCCAGAAACAGACTTCACTTTTCGTGTTTGTGATTTTAAAAGAAACCAAATTCCCATGGATAGCACTGTTGGACATCTGTATGAACAAACCAAACTGAAAATGTTGAGGTTTTACATTTGCACTAAACAGGAGGTGTGTCTCACAGACATAGAATCTTTATCTGATGGAGAAAAAGAGGAATATAATGAACACTCAACACTTGGATTAGACAGTGATACTGAGAGACCTGCTGCAAAACTGTTATCGCATGGATGTGACAGTGATTCTGAGGATTCAATCACACATTCATTGGATGACGGACTTTTATCTAAAAGAGACACCAAGAGGAAGGTTAGTAAAATCACACATTTTTAAATACAGTGTCAGAATTGTTGTAAATGTGGTTAATTTAGCTGAGTGGCTATTAATATCACTAATTTAGCTGAATTGCTGAGTTAATCATTTAATGTTATTGCATGTTCTTCAGAGAACTAGAGAAATGGAGGATGTTCCACAGAGTGGTTTGACTTTAGAGACCATGGGAGTAGAGACACCCAGCACTTCACACAGCTCCCTTTCATCACCAAATGTTACCAAAAGAACATGCACAATCCAAAGACTCACAAGCACCTCAAGTGACGAGGAGACTGATAAATTGTGGAATCAAAGTGTGCAGCAACCGAAGAGTCCACAGCATTCACATGAGCTCTGTGATGTACAACGAGGCTATGAATTCATTGACTTGACGGATCAGATTCCTCCACTACACTGTAAAAAAAAATCCTAATTTTACAGAAAATAACTGTGATTTTTTGACGATCATTTTCTTTCATTTTAAATTGTACTCAAAACACTGTAAAATTACAAATAATATCTGTCAAATAAAAATTCAGCTGTTATTTTAGGTATTGTGACATTAATGACAAATTGCAGTAATTCACATTTTTTATACAGGAAATTGATTGTATTTTTCATACAGTATTTTTTCTGTTTTCTTAAATTACATAAAAATGTATGTAAAATTACAAATATAATCTGTAATTAAACAGTAACAAAACAGTTCAATGATAAAACGGTCAAATGACTGGCAGCCCCCAAAAAACTGTAACATTAAAGTAAAAAATCCTAAATTAAATAAACTGAAAAACACTGTGATAATTCAGGATATACCTGTAAAATAACAATCATATACCTTCAGTGGAGAAAAAAATCGTAAAAAAAGGGTCAAATGACTGGCAGCTACGGCTGCCAAACAAAAACCATAAAATTAAAGTAAAATCTTCTAATTCAAATAAAACAAAAAAACACTGTTATTTCACAGGTATTTCCTGCATTATTATGATCATATCCCTTTATTGTAAAAAAATCGTAAAAAAAGGGTCAAATGACTGGCAGCTACGGCTGCCAAACAAAAACCATAAAATTAAAGTAAAATCTTCTAATTCAAATAAAACAAAAAAACACTGTTATTTCACAGGTATTTCCTGCATTATTATGATCATATACCTTCATTGTAAAAAAATCGTAAAAATAGGGTCAAATGACTGGCAGCTACGGCTGCCAAACAAAAACCATATAATTAAAGTAAAATATCCTAATTTAAATAAAGTGTCAAAAACTTTAATAGAAATGTGATGTCACCATGATTGAGATCAGTGTTTGCTTTAGTTGGGCTCATGACTCTTGAGTTTCAACATTACTTTTTCTCTGGTTGCTTTAACTGTGTTTTGATGCACATTTATTATGGCAATAATTGCAAGAGAAAATATAAGCTGATCTTGGTCATTTATTGATGATTTTATAGTCATGATATGATGATCTGATTCATTTATATGACAGTCAAATCTCTATTGGCTGTGAATACATTATATATAGATGGACTTTAGTGTTATACAAAGTTATACTTTTTTTCACATGATTTGTTGAAATATTGTGGGATCAGTATTAATGCAATCTCAAATTAAAAATTTTTATATATTCTACATAATTTTTTTGAGTTGGCTTATTTTGTTAGGAGTATGGAGACATCAAGAATCAACATATGAATCTCAACAATGGTGACTATCAACAAAGCCTTTTTGTGACTTTATAATAGGTCAGAATTTTTTTTTCATTGTCACCATTGTTGAGATTCATACGCAAATTCTTGATGCCTGAGTGAGTCTGTATGATCCTGTCAAAACATTTTTTGCATAATGACTTCATAAAATCTTATATCAAAGCATTGTAGGATCTTCTATAACAATACTGACATTCTAAATTAACAATTTACAACTTATTCAGTCATTAAAAAGTCATACCAATCAGGTGGTATCAATACAGCAGACAACTGCTTGATGAATATTATCACTATTAAGTGACCAACATCATCTGATCTGAGTTTCTCTCGATTTCCTACAATAAGAAATATGCATCAAAGACATGCACAGTTAAGATAAAAACTAATGTTAATATATGAAGGGTCAAGAGCTCAACTAAAGCAAACACTGACCTCTATCATGGTGACATCAAACTTTATTATTTTCAATAAAATATCAACTTCTTAACCTCTGTTATTTCTCAATAGGAATGTTAGTATGAAAGAAGTCTGGATTGTAATAAGTGAAGATGCTGAGATCTTGAGAGATCTGTTAGTGTTTAATGTTCTGCTGGGATGTAAAGTGTTTCTGTATGGTGTGTTTTGTGTGTCACCATTGTGTTGAAGAGTAGAGCCTGAGCTTCAGTCCAGGATGAGCAGAGAAACACTGATGAAATGTTGTGTGTTGCTTTATTTAACAAACAGTAACTGTGTAGTTGCTGATGACATATAATCAGTAAATCATGCGTGTAGTTTATAGCAAGATATTTACTTTTTACAGTGAATATGTTTTTTAGTACAAATTCAGTAAATATATATATGTGAAAGAACAGTGTTTCTGTTAAAAAGCTTAATGAAGATTTCTGCAATAGTATTTATTATTTAAATTAGGATATTTTACATTCATTTTATGGTTTTTGTATGGCAGCCATTGCTGACAGTCATTTTACCTTTTTTTCACAGTGAAGGTATTTGATCATAATAATTCAGGAAATAACTGTAAAATAACAGTGTTTTTCTGTAAAACATTTAAGGACAAAGTTTGGAAAAGTTTTTTGCACTCAATTTAAATTAGGATATTTTACTTTATTTTTACGGTTTTTGTTTGGCAGCCGTAGCTGCCAGTCATTGACCGTTTTTTTACGATTTTATTTTTTACAGTGCAGTGCTTTAACTAATGTTAACAAATACAACCTTTAATTTTAATAATGTATTAGTAAATTTTGAAATTAATATTAACTAAGATTAAATGCTATAGAATTATTGTTAATTCTTAGATCATGTTAACTAAGGTAGTTAACTAATGTTAACTAATGAAACTTATTGTAAAGTGTTACCGTTTGTTCTTGTGTATATGATCTATAGAGTCTTTGTATATTATTTGTTCCTTATTGTGTAATATACACACAAAAAATCGAAACAAACAAAAGTAAAATCTTACAAAAATATGCAATTCTGTGTATTTTGAATTGACAGTGCAGGTATATTGGGACTGATTATCTATTATGTAAAGGGCTTCCACATGACATGCAACATTTTGACTCTCTTACCAGCAGCACAGGATTACTTGAGAGTGGTGATGCCTCAGTTTCAGCTTCATTCAGCTCTGCATTCTGGAGGATCAATAAACATGCAAAACATAAAAGTGAGACACATTGTTACAAAAACATAAAGTGTCACTGTAGATAATGTAACAGTTGCCTAGTGATGAGTGAGAAGCACAAAGCTGGGGACATTGTATGTATTGTGACCTTAAAAGCCCCCTAGATTTATTTTCTATTATAATTGAGATATACATTGTAGTTTTAAGGTTATTTTATAACTCCCATTTAATGTTGTTAGTCTGAATATTTCCTTTTTTCACATCTATACTGAGACATTTGGTATATTAGGACCACATTTACCAGTATGATGTTCTCGTTCAGATTCCATGTCATCACAATTGCTTGGTCTTCATCTGTTTGTCCAAGTTCATCACCTTCATTCCACTCAACTGTGTCTTCCTTATCATCATCATCTCCAAGGGTTTCAATTATGTTGTTGTGTACACTGTAAAAAAAATTTCCGTAAAATAACGGTAAAAAGTCTGGCAGCAAAGTTGCCAACCACTTACCGTCAAATTACAGTAAAAAAACTTAAATTATTTTACAGAAAAATGTTGTTTTTTGAAAACAGATATTTACCGTAAACATTTTCTGTATTTTTACATTCAAACTGCTGTAGAAAGAAAAAAAAATCTCATAAAAAAAATGTCTGTTGAATGTTAAACTAATGTATAAATCTGTATAAAAACGTACAAATATTGCAGAAATACCTTAAAATTACATAATTAAAACAAAGACTTCTGTTTTAATACAGTATTATTTGGTATATTTTTAGGATAATCCAATCCATCTACAAGAACTCCTTGTCAAAGTAAAGACTTTTCTATGTAAAACACACAGAAAATGTTGTATAATTACCTTCAGATACCCTAATTTAAAGCCTAATACCAGTATATTGATCGATTTAAACTTTTATTTTATGTCATTATTAAATCTATTTACAGTAAATTCCTGTTAAATATTGGTTTTATCCTGTACAAAAAAACCAAGATCTTGTGATATTAAGTTTCAGAAACATATTTTTAACCGTTATTGCTTTATTAAAACATTATTTGACAGTAATTACAGACACATCTCCAATAAATTTACAAGCTTTTACCATTAATGTATGCAGGTTTACTTTATATAAACATTATTTGACAGTAATAACAAGCAACTCTCCAATATTTCTACATATTTGTACCATTTAAATACAGTGTGCTACTTTATATAAAGATTATTTGACCGTAATAACAAGCAACTCCAATATTTCTACATGTTTACCATTTAAATAAGGGGGTTTACCTTATATAAACATTATTTGACAATAATTACAGGCAACTCTCCAATATTTCTACATATTTGTACCTTTAATGTATGGGGCTTTACCTTCTATATACTTTTAACATCAATGTATGAGGTATACTTTATATAAACATTGCTTTATACTAATTAAAATCAACTTTCCAATATATCAACATGACATTTACTCAATGTATGGGTTCACTTTCTATACACATTAATAGACAGTAATTACAAGCATTTCTCCAATATATGTAAAAATACACATGTTTATTTTATGTAAACAATATTTGATAGCAATTACAAGCAACTGTCCAATATATGTACATACTTTTTCCATTACGGCATGGGGTTTACTTTAAAATGCACATAAAATACTGTCAAGCCCTTCAGTCAAAAAGTTCTTTCTTTGTTACTGGAAAGAACTTAGCTTCTGAACTAAGAACAAAGTTAATATATAATCAGTTTTAATATACAGATGTGAATGTGCATGCTAAAAAACTTCATTTGGCAGATTGATATTCACCCACGTCCTTTCAAAATTCCAACGATGGCTATGATCCTCTGTAGTGGCTCTCACCAGGCATTGTCCTGAAAAATAGATGAGATGTATCATGCTTGTAAAAATCGCCAGAGCAGAGCCATTAGGTTGCCCCTTAACAATAATTGCAGTTTGGAGCTTGAATGAAAATTGAACTGTATGCGTTGCGACGTTCGTCTGTTATAGGACAACTTAGTTTGAATAAACGAGCAGACACTGATTAGCTACTTGCTCTACGTTTATTTAAAATTAACAGCAAGACGACTAGAAGTGAATGTGCTTTCCATTAAATGAATCACACACAGGAAACAAATCCTTAAGAAAAAAAAAAAAAAAACGTGTGATTTATTTAAAATAAAGCACGTTCATTGCACAGTAAACAAAACCTTAACAAAAAAAGAAAACTTTGCAATGAAGTCGTTCATCCTCGGATGCGGCGCCGTGCGCACTGTTACAAAAAACCCTGTGCACACAGCCAAGCGAAATGGGGTCTTGCGCACCCAACGCGTCATTTTTGCAAGGTGCGCGCAGACCATAGACAGTAAAAGAAACGGACGCGTCGAGTATAAACAAGGCTTTACTACGTGTAAAGGTGAATTCCGTCTGATCGGTAAAGGTGCACAGACCTCTCCCGAATCATCTCCAGCAGTAGCAGCCTCCGAAGCACCACTAACTCTCCACCTGTTTCCCTCGTAAGCTGATAATAGTATTTAAACATTCTCTATGATAAAAAATGTTTGTAAAAAATATTTTAATAACGGTTTTGGCGGTTATAGAGTTCTAATGACGGTGTTCAACTATAACCGTCGGTCTCACGGTTATATAATAACCTTCACCCCCCTACTGTTACGTGTTTGCAAGAGGCAACAGTAACTTGTAAGATGTAACGTTAAAGGGATAGTTCACCCAAAAATGAAAATTCTGTCAGTATTTACTCACCCTCATGTTGTTCAACCCCATAAGACCTTCGTTCATCTTCGGAATACGAATTAAGATATTTTTGATGAAATCTGAGAGCTGTCTCACTCCTCCATAGGCTTCTTCAGGGATTGAACTTACCGGCCTCGAAAAGTTGTTAAAGACATCGTTAAAATAGTCCAAGTGACTACAGTGGCTCAATCTTAAGTTTATCAAGCGACGAGAATACTTTTTGTGCGCAAAACAACAACAAAAATAACGACTTTATTTCAACTATTTATTTCCTTCTCTGTGGGCCTCGAGTCAGTTCACTAGTGTAATAGCGTAAGCTTCTGTTGTTGTACGTCACACACATCACGCACATGACCAGCGTCGGCCAATAGTGAGCCTACGTGTGACGTAGCTCTACGGAATCACACTACGTTAACTGATTAGAGGCCCACAGAGAAGGAAATGAATAGTTGAAATAAAGTCGTTATTTTTGTTTGTTTTTGTGCACAAAAAGTATTCTCGTCGCTTGATAAACTTAAGATTGAGCCACTGTAGTCACTTGGACTATTTTAACGATGTCTTTAATAACTTTTCGAGGCCGGCAAGTTCAATCCCTGAAGAAGCCTATGGACAAGTATGGACTAGTATAGTCAAAAATATCTTGATTCGTGTTCCGAAGATGAACGAAGGTCTTACGGGGTTGGAACAACATGAGGGTGAGTAATTACTGACAGAATTTTCATTTTTGGGTGAACTAACCCTTTAAGTTAACAGCTAACGTTATTAAATTCATGTTAGTCAACCAAAGGTATTTAACGTTAATGTTATGATGGCTGATGCATGTTTCACATTCAGGGCTAACGTTAATAACGGTTTAACTTTATTAGGACCAGCATAATGTCACATTTGCTAAAGCTAGACAGACTTTTATAAGGTTAATACATAATGTAACACGGCGAGTTTTAACCTTAGCCCTGCTGACTCGACATAATGTTAACTTGCATATTAAAATTGTAAAATGTATAAAAGCTGCCGCACTTAACAAGCACATTTGACATTGTGAGGAAACATATATATATATATATATATATATATATATATATATTATGTATATGAAATTTATTTAAATTGTAAAAATGTTATCTTTGAGTAATGTCATCTTTGAGACTGTTAGTTATTACATGATTTAAAATGTAAACATACACATAAAGCATGGCAATCCCGTCAGAAATGTGTAACGTTAACGTTATCATAGAAAGGGAAGCACACACAAAAAAAATGCCAGTTGATACACCAAAATCAAATAACCCTAACCCCATCAAATAATTTTACCTGCATCTGAGGGTCTTTCCCTTAGCTGCTAATGGTTTCCAGTGATTAAAGAAAGGACTGATGAAGGTGACACGAATCTCCCCTTTCAGTGTGCCACTTCAGCAGAAGAAAGACAAAAGGACAGAAAGTTACTCAGACTTTCCATCAGTAACAGTATGAAAATCACATCACACTTAATACTATCCCAGTGTAGGTTTTCGAACAGTACGTGGGTAAAACTGACTTACTGTAACGTTAGTTGGTGAATGGGTCTTTCTGTTGGGTGTTCTACCCCGATAAACATCTTATTCCAATGCTTGATCTAAAAAATAAAAAATAAAGTAAACAAATATCTTTTCAATATGTTATCAGTGTTTGAAGAGGTTATGTAAACATACTTCTAACGAAGAAATGACGGTTTTATCACTTTACTCATTCCCACGCTTTTTTTACCTCATGTTAATTTACCAACAACAAAACACAGCAATGTTAGATGGTACTAACACATTGAAATACGTGCTAATATCGCTAGCAGCTAACTTACGTTAATAGTGAAGCAGTAAACGTTAGACTGTTAAGGACTAAAAAATGTTTTCTTACCTGATATCGCCAACAGACCACGTACTCCTCTGTCTGTTCATATTCCAGCTTTTGTTCTTCATTGACATAGCAACTAAAATTCGCTCAAAATTTTAGAATTCAACAGGCAGATATAAAATAATCCAGGTCTGACCGAGTAATCAACGCAAACAGCAGCTGCTCACACCAACCGAGAGTAACGGACGTATTTTCAAACTTAAAATAGGCGCGCAGAGCCGCGCACATTCTCATTGGACAGTTTCCTGGAAGACAGACAGATTAACCAATCATGCTCAAAGTAAAACGGAGAAACAACCAATAACAATAGCAATAGTTTGCGCGAGTTGCAGTCTGTATTATTATTTAATTAATTGGTCAAATGACATGACAGTGTATGAATATGTAATAATGCAATGTACACTGTAAGGCAAGCAGACAAAATTGGCAAGCATACAAAATTGTAAATTCACACAAAATCACATAAAGCAAAAGGTTTCTGCTGCACTGCCCTGTTGAGGGTGAAACTATTATTGTTAATGATAATACTTATATTTTAACATATACATTGAAGAACTGTTATGAAAATAAGAAAAATCATTAAATGCTAATGAATTATCATAATAATATGTTAAAAGGCAGATATTTATGTATGTTGTTGAAAACATTACATTGTTTCAACGTACAGATCTTGTAAAAAATTAAACGTTGATTTAGAAAGTGTTTTTGTTAACCTTTTTCCAACCATTTAGCATTAAACGTTGTTTCAATGACTGGCATTATTTCAATCATATTTCAACGTTGAAGGTCGGTCATGTGCCGACTGGGTATATTAATCTACCTTTAGTGAAAGCTGAATGCCGATATCGTGGAAATGCTCCATACTTTATCCAGGGCAGGCTCTCTACTGCTTCGCGCTAAGTTATGACGTATCCCCCTCCCAAAGTCAAACAACATCATTGGTCGAGATTACCTCTGGCATATGATTCGTCCAATGATTGTACAACATTAAATTATTTGAATCTGCGCGCACTTTCTTGATATCTAAAGCACAGAGACTAGAAAAACAATTAGGATGTTTGTTTACGTTGTGTAATGTTTCAACCATTTTAATGTCTTCAATTCCTTTACCCCCAGTTTATCAAAGCTCAAGTTTATGCTACAAGAGCCTTGGTTGAACTCGAGCCCCAGAATAAATTCCTTGTCTTTCACACATTGCTCACCTATTGTAAATTAAAAATATATAGCACCCCATTGTAAAGCTTTATTCATAGTGTGGCGGTTTGTTCCCATCAACCGAGAAAATTGTGGAGTGGCCTAATGATTTCACTGCAGTGAGGGCCTTGAATTTTGTTGAATATAGATTGACTTTGTGTCTTAATGCTTCAACGTTTTTAAAGTGGATTTACAGCCTTTACTTTTAAATTGAATCACATATTTTCTTCTCAAATAAGCATATGAGATACGTGTCAATATAGTATATGGTCAGAAAATCACTGTCAGGGCAGCATTTCAAACAGACAATGTCACCCTTAAAAGCCAAGCCAAAAGAGGACATATCAGCACACAAGATTCAAGAGTCCTTTCACACCAACAGGCAGACAGGCATTAGGAGGTTAGTGTCCAGCATTCTTGAGCCTGGTTGTCTTGCGGAAAAACTGTCCCAAAGCATGATGATCCGAGACTTGAGGCTGCAGCACCAGAGAGCAGCAGCTAGTGCACGGGGTGGGGTCTGAAAATGTTGCCACTCAATTTTTTCTCTGCCACTTATGAAATTGTTACAGAACACTTCAGAATTGTAAACACTGAGTCAGTGGTACCTGACAGTAGAAACACTGGATATAGGATGCATAAACAATCACTGACTATTCTTGATTTAATTTTATATTAAACTTAAGCTCAATTATTTCATGTACAATAACTGTATATTTAGTTACACTGTGCAACAATATCTCTTGCTGTATTCATCCATCTTTCAAGGCAATATTTTTAGATCTGTTTCTGTAGTATAACACACAGTAATTATTATGTTCAATTTTTATTTACAGCATATCTGCATGAAAGGTATAGCCTACATAGCTGTTTTTTTATTTTTTATTATAGATTTTTTATCTATCACTCTTGTATCTGCACTTGTTGAATCTTAAGCTGATGTGGCCAACAAAGTTTATCTTTGCTTCTGAAAAATATCTGCATTGGTGGCAGGGGACTTGGAAGTTTTACATTTACCCTGTATTTGATAGGTGTGAGGTGCTAACCTAACCCTAACCCTATACATTAAGGTTAAAGTAATGTAGATTGGATAGTTGCTTTTATTTACTATAAAACAATGTTTATATAAAGTGAACTCCTTGAATTAAAAGTATGTAGTTATATTGGATAGTTGCGTTTAATTACTATAAAAGTATGTTTATTCAAAGTAAACCTATACATTAATGTGAAAAGTACGTGTTTTACATCTAAAAATCTGTACTTTGACAGGGAGTTCTTGTGGATGTAATTGATAATGTTATGAATTTACCAAAGAATACTGTGTAAAAACAGAAGACTTCTTTAATTGTATAATTGTAAGGTATTTCTGCAATAATTTCCAGTTTATTTGCAGATTTATTCATTTGTTTAATGTTCTACAGACATTTTATTAATGAGATTTTCTTTTAATTCTACAGCAGTGGAACTGTAAAAATACAGAAAATGTTTACAGTAAATATCTGTATTTTAAAAAACAGAATTATTCCGTAGAATAACTTAAGGTTTTTTACTGTAATTTGACGGTAAGTGTTTGGCAACTTTGCTGCCAGACTTTTTACCGTTTTTTTACGATTGTTTTTTTACATGTATTTACCTTAAATTTAAGGTTTCACAGTAAAAAAACACATAGTTGTCTTAATTTTAAATAAGTGATTTGTTTGTCTTTTTACATAGAATTTAATGTAATTTAACATTCAAGCCAATTAAACAAAAGAATAATCCTGTAAAAAAACTATAATTTCTCCTTATATGAATTTACAGATTATTACTTTTATTTTATGGTTAATGTTTTTAATAAAAGTTTTTTTCTGTATTTTAATGATATTTACACGTAATGTTAAAAAAACAGAAAATATCTGTAAAATAATACAGTATATTTCTGTGAAAAAACTTTTTTTTTTTACAGTGCAGTGGCAGTGGTTTGGGTCCTGGAGGATCTTCTGGAGAGCTGGAGGTGATGGAGAATAGATAGACAACAGAAAACAGCAGAACAGCAGCAAGTAAAGCTGGACAAATGCATGAGAAGCGTTTCCACTAAAGCCATAGTCACAGAGATCTCCACCACAACCGTGTCTTCACAAACAAACAAAAAACTAATTAAAACATGTGTGAAGAAATGTTTCAGGTCATTGTGTCTCTACAAGCTGAAAACATGAAGGGTGGAGCTGAAAACAGTTCACAGCACGCCAGCTGACGTCTGTCTAGAGGTCACATTCCTAACAGAAATCACAGCTCCTCATAAACCAAAACAACCAAACGGTCTGTGTGTCTACTTAAAACGGATTTTGAAAACAAATTTGCAGCCAGAAGTGACCTGAACCTGACAAAACCCTCCTTTTTTGGAAAAGGTTTTTTTTTTTTTTTTTACATTCAGAAACGAAGAAAGACCAGTCGAGTTTTTGATCACCAAGACATTCACTAACGTCTGTTTACCCTTTTCTCTTTCAGAGAGGGATTAATGAGAAGGAACCTGGAAGCCTTGATACAACTCTCTGCTGGTCAAGCTAACTCCCTGCTGTCTGGCTGAAGTTTGCAGTCTTCACTCCACTCTCTCCAGCACTCTCACAACAGAAGCACAAGAGCACCAACACTCCTTCAATCCTCACTATTGCACAAGATATAAAACGCACCCTCCGGGGTTTAACAACTGTTATATAATATTACCCCGCTATATAATATTAAATAAACCAATAAACATTAAAGTATTATGCAATCATGTAATAAATGTATTAGAACCTTTTTTGCATAAAAAGTTCTTTAAAATGAAATAATCGGCACACTGATTTTAAAAGTCACACAGTAACAACATATCTTGTCTTCAGTATTGTGACTTACATACGGCGGTTGTTCAACGCTTTGTGAATGCGGAAAATTTGTGATTCCTGAGATTTGTGATGTTTGAACATAAAGAATAGCAAGTGCTGTTTCTGATTGAAAACTATCAACTGTACTGTAAAAAAAATTGAACAGATTTCACAAGCGTTTCACTGCGCACAGTTTGTGTGAGGCTGGGTTCAGGGTGAAGCCCACCGCTGGTGTGAGATCCAGATCATCTTCAGACACTCCAGGAGGAGGAGTGAAGCGGAAATGCTGAAGGAGGGAAGTGAAGAACAGGAAGAGCTCCATCCTGGCCAAACTCTCTCCAGGACAAGCCCTGCGGCCTGAGAGAGAGAGAGAGAGAGAGAGAGAGAGAGAGAGAGAGAGAGAGAGAGAGAGAGAGAGAGAGAGAGAGAGAGAGAGAGAGAGAGAGAGAGAGAGAGAGAGAGAGAGAGAGAGAGAGAGAGAGAGAGAGAGAGAGAGAGAGAGAAATTAGAATTTGAAAACACCTTTATTACAAATTTTCTTTTCTTTTTTCAAAACATTAAAAACAACCTACTTAAAATACATTACATAAATTGCCTAAAACAAAGATTTTCATCTACAACAGAGCACAAAGCCCCTCCATAACACCAAACATCCTCAAACATGGCAAGACATGAAGTAGCTTTATAAAACCTAAAATCAATCAAAATTCTTGACTTCACCATGGCACCAAACATAGACACCAGATCAAAATCTTGATTTTTTTCAATTTTTTCTTTCCGACTCATGTATATTGCCATTTTACTTTTGCCCAAAACAAAATTTAACAACTGACACTCTCTCTTTCTTCTTTTTGTATATTTTACCCCAAAAATAAAAGCTTGCATTGAAAATTCTTCATCAAAAGACCTAAACAAATTTTGTAAAAACTCAAATAAAGGTTTAAGTCTATGACAACTCATAAAAACATGAAAAACAGTCTCCCTTTGTGGGCAAAATGGGCATTCATGGCCTACCTCAGGATTCAACACAGATATAAAGGCATTTACAGCAATAATACAATGTAAAATCCTCCACTGCAAATCTCCAATTTTCTTATTTAATGGTGGCTTGTAAAACGTTCTCCAATTTGGCTTAAAAACTTCCTCCAAACCTAACACAGTTCGCCAAGGTGTATCATTTTTCCCATTTAATGCTTTTTTATTAAAACATTTCACACATGACTTGTACAACCTCTTACCATTTACATCTTCAAAGTCCATGACCACTACTTTTTCTGATTCCAAAAAAATTCCACCTTCCTCCTCTAATTTAGGTGAAACCATCAACCTTGGAAAACAATCTTTATCATTGGGAGTAATTTCTCCCTCACAATGTCTCTTGAGTAAATCGGTCTCTTCCTCTGTAAGGATAATCTGTATCTTTCGTAACAGTTTTTCAACCAGTCGAGTGGATCTAATCCCCAGTTTTATTGCCACCGCATCCACTTCAATAAAATCTGGTCCTGCCAGACTCATCAATTGACGAAGAGTCACCACTTTAGCCTTTACAAAGGCTTCTGTCAGTGACACTGATGCATTAGTAATGTCCAGTCTTGCACCATAAAGCAAAGGCTCTTCCAAAAGCCAATACAATGATGTGGGATTGTTTATCCTTTGGAGTTTAAAAAGACTCCATACTTTAAAAAGATTCCGATAAAAAACTGGGAAATTCTCCACATTTAAAGTTTCTGGATCCAATAAAAATAAAGATTTGTCCAGAGTTAAACCTGCAGCAGTTTTTAAGATAGCACTTGCCACTGGTCTCCAACTTACAGACTCTGGGCCTGTCAGGAAACGTTGTATGAACTGTGCACGAAAAGTTGCTGTCCGACTTTGTAGATGCACAAGCCCTTGTCCACCTTCTTCCTTTGGTAAGTACAAGATGTTATGGATCACCCAGTGCATCTTATCCCAGAAAAAATCTATCAACATCGATTGTATCTTAGCAAGAAAAAGTAGTGGTGGGTCAACACAAATCAGTCGATGCCAAAGAGATGAAGCAACAAGGTTATTAATAATAAGGGTTCGACCCCTATAGGACAATATTTTCTTAATCCACTTCCATTTATCCAAGCGGCCCTTTATTTTCTCAATCATTCCTTCCCAATTTTTTAATTGAAAAGACTCATCCCCCAAATAAACTCCCAAGTACTTTAACCCATCTTTTTTCCATATCAGACCACCAGGGAGTTTGGGGGGCACTGTTATCCGCTCTCCCACCAAAACAGCTTCACTCTTTGACCAATTCACTTTTGCAGCTGATATCATTTCAAACTCATCCAAAGTTTTCATTAAAAGGTTTACATCATTTTGCTCTTTTACAATTACAACAACATCATCAGCATAAGCTGATAAAACAAAAGAACGTTCACAGTTCATCAATGTGAGGCCATTTAGAACCCTTCTCAATCTTTGCAAAAGTGGTTCTATTGCTAATGTATAGAGCATGCCTGATAATGAACACCCCTGCCTCACTCCACGCTGAACTTTAAAAGGAAAACACAAGCCACCATTAAATTTCAACATACTCTCAATGTCATTATATAATACTTTAATATAATCTTTAAAAACCAAGTTAAAACCAAAGGCATCAAGAGTCTTCCATAAATAATCATGCTCTACGCGGTCAAAAGCCTTTTCCTGATCAATGGAAATCAAGCCAAAATTAACACCACAACTCTTTGAAAGATCCAACAAATCTCGGATTAAAAAAATGTTATCAAATATAGATCTTCCAGGCACACAATAGGATTGGTCAGGACTAATTATGTCATCTAAAGCTTTCCCTAATCTAATCGCCAATACTTTAGACAGAATTTTATAGTCAGAGCACAGTAAAGACACTGGTCTCCAATTTTTAATATCACTCAAATCTCCTTTCTTTGGGAGGAGTGTAAGAACTGCTCTCCGACTACTACGTGGTAAAAAACCACAGAGCAAACTATCACGAAGAACTGCAAGCAAGTCTTCTCCTATAATGCCCCAGTATGCTTTATAGAATTCAAAAGGAATCCCATCTACCCCTGGAACCTTCCCGTTTTGCGTACTCTGGAGAGCTTCATACAGTTCAATTAAAGTTATACCTTCACTAAGTTTTGCATTGGCACTTTCTGATAATTTTGGCAGATCTTCAAAAAAGAAACCATCAACATCTTGATCTTTCCTAAGATCAGAGCTATAGAGATTTTTATAAAATGTAACAGCTCTTTCTCTCATTTCGACTGGGTCTGATAACAGAACCCCAGCTTCAGACCTTAAATTCTGAATATAACGTCTTTGACCGTTCTTTTTTTCTAATCCGAAAAAAAACTTTGATGGAACATCCATCTGCTCCACATCCTGGAAGCGTGATCTGACCAATGCCCCTTGTGCCTTTCTTTTATAGAATTCAGACAATGCTGTTTTTTTCATGAAAAGAGAATCTAAATGGTCTTGATTTCCTGTTTCTTGAATTAAAACTTGAATTTCTATAATTTCCTCTTCTAACTTCTTTATAGACTGAGTTAAAACTCTTGTGACATTTAGAGTATATTGTTGACATAATTGCTTAATGTTTACTTTCCCAATGTCCCACCATTCCTGTAAAGAGGAAAATTGATCTTTTTGTTCTTTAAAAGACTCCCAATAAAACCTAAAAACATCTTTAAACTGTAAATCTGACAACAAAGTCACATTAAAATGCCAATAAGAACTACTTAATTTAACAGAACTAACAATCATTCTACACACAACCAAACTGTGATCAGAGAAGCCTACTGGAAGAATTGAGCCATTTACAAAAAAACTAAGATGATGTTTGAAGACATAAAACCTATCCAATCGCGCCATTGACAACACATTTTCACGAGCATGCGTCCATGTGTATTGTTTAGCATCATGATTAAAATTTCTCCATACATCACCAAGCTCATTCCCCTCTATCATTTGTATCAGTTTTCGGCGTGAAGCCATATGTGGTTCTACATGATTCCTATCTATATTTCTTTCGACACAATTAAAATCTCCTCCCACAACCAAAAAATCTTCATTATCACATTTTTCTACTACTGTATTCAATTGATCTAAAAACAACATTCTTTCTGTCTGTGAGGTTGGTGCATATACACAAATAAAAACAAAAACATGATCTTCAAAATGAGCTTTTATCTTTAACAATCTACCTTTTACAATCTCCTCTACTGAACAAGATGAGGGAGCAAAATTTTTATTAAACAAAACTGCAACTCCTCCACTGAGTGAAGTATTGTGGCTCAGAAAAAGAAGACCACCCCATTCCTTAGCCCATTCAACAGAAATTTCCACATCACTATGTGTCTCCTGTAAAAACAGGACATCAGTTTTATTCTGTTTCGCTACTTCATAAATCTGAGCTCTCTTTCTGCAATCTCTAGCCCCATTCACATTTAGAGATGCAATACGAATGTCACTCATAATTAAAAATGAAAGAGAAACTACAGCACAGAAAGCAATACATCCAATAAGAGCATAAATACTAAACCATCTCATCATCATTATTCAATTGGAGTTGAATTTTTGTGACAATTTTTTTCAAACGATATACTTCTTTATCTGTAAATCTTCCTTCACTCATTGAACTCTTAATATTTTCCAGAAGTCTTCTGAAATCTGGAAAATATTCCTCAACTTTCACTCCTCTCATATTTTTGGTCACCTTCAAGAATTTCTTGATCTCATCCACTCCATATTCAAGACATGACCAACTGGATTGTGAACAAACGGAGCCACTAGAGTCAGAGCACTCACCCTCACTGCTTTCATTGTCCACTTTACTCCCTTCTTGATCCTTCCTAGCCTGTTTCAAAACCATGCTCTTGTCATTTTTCTTCCTCTTCAGAGGTGTTTTAAAAACAACCTGATCCATATCCATTAAAGTGTCCTCATTTTGAATTACACTCTCCACTTGTGACTCAGTATCAGAGAACTGATTTAAGCTCATTTGTGTGTTATCAAGAGCTTCTCCACACTCAATACTGTTGCTTTCAACACTCTCACAGGTTACAATTTCAGAAATGTTGGCGTTTCTTTCATCAATTTCCACACTTTCTCTAGTTAGAACAGGTTCAACATTTTTTTCTACCGACACTACTTTTGGACCACTAGAAATCGGCGCTTTGTTGGAGGTACTGGCGACTTCTCCGTCTTTATTCTGCTCAGCGTTAACGTTACCTTTTGCACCATCATTCTGCCCACTGCTCTGAGCGCTGTTTTCCGGGCACCCGCGGATCAAATGACCAGACTTTCCACAACCAAAACACCTCATCGTCTCTGTAGTTACAAAAACGGTGTAATCAAAATCATCCACTTTAAATTTAAAATTTACCTCAAGATCAGTTCTATTTCCGTTCAGAATCATAAACGTGAAACGCCTGAACGACACTACATGTTTCACCAACCCCGATTTACATCCTATAGCGATCTTTTTTATGGGAGCAATCAATTTGCCAAAGCGTGACAATTCCTTCATCAACATCTCATCTTTAATAAAAGGAGGTATATTTGAAATTGTGACCTTTTTAGCGGGAGTAGAAAGAGGTAGTACTGGAGTAAATAACCCACGGATGTTTATTCCCTTTCCTACAACTTCATTCGCTTTCTCGACTGTATTCAAAAACAATACAATTGAGTTATTCATCTTAGACGCCGCTAACACACATTCATGACCAACAACATCACCGACCGCAACACTACACTCCTCCACACTCCCCGCAGCCACCACCTTCACACCGTGGCGCCGCGTGAGTGAATCGAGAACACCTTGAGCCGCCATGCTTCCCAGTGCAAAACACTGGTTAAGACAGGCGCTCAGTACTTCACAACAAACAACAAACAAAACAACAAAAAACACAAAAAAGTAAGAGGGGGGAAAAGTCTTTTAAAGCCACAACGGGCACAAAAAAAAAAGACCACACACTCACCACACCACTCACTCCGCTCAACAAACGCCCGCACATGCGCACAGAGAGAGAGAGAGAGAGAGAGAGAGAGAAAATTAACTTTCACTTGAAACCATTTAAAAAAGTATCATGAATAAAGAAGATAATCAAAGCCCTACGTGAAGGAAAGTATACCTGCAGAGAAGGGCAGGAAGGCGTCTCTCTTGACAAATCGACCACGCTCGTCCAGGAAGTGTTCAGGGTTAAAGGTGTGGGGTGTTTCCCATTCATCTTCATCCCACAATACAGACATTAGAAGAGGAAATATGCATGTGCCCTGCACAAGGAAAAATATCACATCTTTATTTTTTGATATGATATGGTGTTTACAATGTAGATTACTGCAAGGAATGTGACGGTACTACCATGTGTAGCATGGTACAAAAACAAAACAGATAGTCTACTTTCTGTATTTTGTATTAATTTATAGTATGCTGACCTTCTTGATGAAGTATCCATTGAAGTGAACGTCGCAGCTGGTCATATGAGGGATACTCATTGGTACAATGTTGGCTAGTCTCTGGGTTTCATGGATCACAGCATCTGTATACGGTAAGTTCTTCCTGTCCTCTGTAACCGGTTGCCGTCCACCAATCATCTGATCAATCTCCGCTTGAACGCGATCTGCAAACGTCCAAAGTATATTTAACAAGTAAAACACTACCCAGTTAAAACAGAAATGTCATGCCTGATAATTAAAATATATATATATATTGTGACTGTTTGATAAAGGCAATATTCTGGTTCAGTACAAGTTCAGCTCAGTCTTCAACATTTATGGCATAATGTGGATTATCATTTAAATTAATTTTCACTCCTTTCTTCTTTTTTAATAAAAAGTAAATATGAGTTTAAAAACTTGAAGCGCAAGACAGTAATGTTTTCAGTGGCAAGTTTTATATTTGTTCCCAGAATATTCTTCTGGAAGGTATAGGATAACAAAAATGTTTAGATAACATTGTTAGAACATTATCTCCTAACATTCTTACTCCAACGTCAGTCAGATGTCAAATTTTGGTTGAAAATGAAAATTGGGTCGAGGTCTAAACCGAACGTTTGTTTCACTCAAGCTCCAATGTTGGCAGACGTCAAATTTTGGTTGGAATAAACACCACACTGAAACACAGGCTACAATTGACTTCCAGCCACAGCCTTAGATGCAATCAACTGAAGATAAAAAGAAGACATTAAATCTCTGAAGATCTCAGCAGAGGAGGATTAAACAACTACACAAACAGCATTACCAGCTTCACTTATTACTAACCAGACTGACTTTATTTCTGTCAGACGTCTACAGAAGTTCTTATTGAGAATTAACACAAGTTTAGATGTCGATGTTTTATTGAAAATAATAGTTTGATTTGATATCACCATTATGGTGATCAATGTTTGCTTTAGTTGGGCAGTTTTGTTCGCATCTTGTGGCTATACTATTGAGTAAAGTGTTTTAACATTTATAGAATTGCCTCATTAATTTCCACTGTATGTACGTGCCTCACTGTTTTCCCTTGGTAATCAACATAATGCCTCAAATGCTGTTGAGCTGATTTTAACTTGTAAACCCAGAATATACAGAGTAATGTTTTAGGAAAACATTCCAGCCAATTGCAATATTTCTATCATACCCTGTATATGTGGATATTTGGCCATAAGCAGCAAGCTCCAGCGCACTGTTGTACTAGTAGTGTCCGTACCAGCGATGAACAGGTTGCCGACTGTGTAAATTATGTTCTGCTTGTGGAAGAGTGAGTTCTTCTCTCCAGATTCCTGATCAAATGGTACGTTAGAGATTTAAAGAAGTAAAAAAAACAAGATGATCATTCAAATTTTAAGCTGCGTTATATTGACCATACTTCTGCAGTCTGCTTGCGGATGAGGAACGAATCGACAACGCCTCTGAGGTCCTGTGGGTTCAGTGATTGACGTAAACTGCTCACCAGCTCTGATATCTCTTTGATATCAAGCTCAAGGTTTTTCATGAGGTGTCTCCAATTCTTGAGCCATGGACCCAAGAAAGGGAACATGTTGTAGAGCTGGAGAACCAAAATCAAGAGATGTTTATTTCACCATAATTCAATAGTGTATACCATTATAAACTAATTAATTCTCACAGGTTATATTCAAATCATATGTAAACCTGCACGGACGCCGTTCCACCCAGTCTGACGCTCTCATTGGCTCGATCCACCATTCTCCGTAGGTGAGGGTCTGTATACTCGAATCTACGGCCATACACAATGGCAGAAATGACACTTGAGGCAGCGTAGTTCATCAACTGTGTGGTTTCAAAAGGTTTTCCTATAAAAGAACAGGCCGAGGTGTTTAACTTGATGACCATGGCTATATTTCTGTAGTACTAGTAATTTTCTTGATGACTTTTGAAACTTTGCATTACAGGCAATATGTCTCTTTAGAAGCATTGATTATTTGATTACTTTACCTTCAAACTTCTCAAATTCATCTTGTAAATGGCATGTTTCCTCCATGATTTTCTCCTCAATTTGTCTCTTCCCCATCCCGAAGTCTCGTAAATTGGTGAGAGCAAACCGTCTCATCTCTTTCCAGCTCTCTCCATTGGCAAATATAATTCCTACAAAGATGTTTAATTTCTGAAATTAATCTAACAGTAATCATATACTTGTAGCCCAAACAGTCGAGTGAAACCAAGGTCATCGGTTCGATTCCCAGGAAATGCATGAACTGATAGGAATCAAGACATTGAAAGCAGTGCAAGTCATTTTGGATGAAAGTGTCTGCCAAATGCATACATGTAAATAATATACAGTGACCATAAAAAGTCTTTATACTTAAGCCACAATTAAAAATGTGTAATTGTGTTTGCATTATGTAACAAAATGGCATTTAAAGAAAGAAGAATTTATATAAATATATATATATATATATATATATATATATATATATATATATATATATACACACACACAGGTATATAGTACTTTTCAGCGAAAAAAAATCACAAATGAAGATCGTTGTTAGGTTTCAAAATATACATTCAAAATATAAATACATTGTTGAAAATATAGACAAGTTTTGGACACTTTCACTTTCTGAAGAGACTTCATACATCCATGAAAAGAGACCAGTTGGTTAAAACATTTTTTAAAAAGTTCCTTCTGAGAAACACTCAAGCGTTATTTGAGCACATGCCTCTTGATTTTTTTGTATCTAATGCAGTGAAATTCAGATTTTATGTGACTTAAATGTCCAAAAGTGTCCAAAATCTGTATGTAACTCATTTGTAAGTTAATAAGTATAAAGAAACCTTTAAGTATATTGTCAGGAGACTGGGCTGCTCTTACCATGACCTTTAGTGAAATCATGGAACAGTGGCGTGATTTCTCGGTCCCCAAATTCGTCTGCATAATTAACAAGTGCTTGCTTCACTGTTTTGTAGCCGGCTAGCACAACCACTTTCTTTGGACCAAAGTAGACTGTGAAAACTGGACCAAACTGCTTTGCCATCTGCAGATTGAAAGAGATGTTACCCCTTACGAAAAGAAAATATATTTCCCCTATATGAATGATCAATATATTAAATGGTTTAAAAGTATATTTGAAAATATACAGAATAATATATTGTGTTAATATATTACAATATATTGAATAAAACATAAGGAATTGCCGCTTTTCATATTGAAAAATATGTGACAATATATTTACTAATATCATCATGTATGTAATTTTATATTCAGTAATACACTTCATGATAAATAGATGTGTATGTGGTCAGATATGGTACTGCATGTAATATAATCAAGCGTAGCGTCAGTTCTGGCAGGTCATGTTAGTCAAGCTCGCATCAGCTGACTCTCAGCTGATCCATGTCTACCTTTAGGAATACGATGCTGTATACATTTATAAGCTCCTTCAGTATTATCAGCAGCTATCGCGTTTCTCAGGAGCTAATTACCCTCCTCCATCCCCAGCTCCTCCTCTCGCCCAGTCAGGATTTGGCATTCTGATTCCCCTTGAATCAGAATAAATTCTCGAATTATGTTGTACTTTAAAATCTTGAATTAATTATATCTGCATTCATGTTGGTTCTGTTCTGTTTACCCTAAGAGGGGTTATCGCTGCTCTCCCTGCTCTTATCCATGCTAGGCTGCATGGATGCGCAGGGAGTTCTCGCCCATAACAGAACCATACCGCCAATCCAAACTATATGCTAATTGTCAATAGTATTTGACGATAGTGCTCCTGACAGAATTGCAGATATATTTACTCATGCATCATGAACACATAGAGAAATATATAATGTAATATATTTCTTATATTTTTTATTAATTTCATTATAAATGTTTTATATTTTCAGGATAGATCACAATAATAAAAGCACACCTGCATATACTAAAGTGTTTAGCCAATAGCCTATCACTGTGCTGAGGAGTGCACAGCCTTTACTTGTATAATATAATAATTATTGTCTTAATAGCAGAGATGGGAGTAAGTCACAGATGTTCAAGTCTCAAGTCCCTACCATCAAGCAGAGGTGGAGAGTCCAGGGGTCAGAAAGTAAAAGTCCTGCCATATTTTTATTCCACCCATGAGCTCACACAGCAAAAACTCCAATGTTAAAGGAGAACTCCGGGCAATTTTTAAGTGAATCTTGATCGTTAGACCTTTGTGAGTACTGACTATAGGAAAAAAAACGAACCGGATTGGTGCTTGCTACGCGGAGCTGCGACCGCGAATGCCCAGAGCTCCCACCCAGCTAAAACGGCAGCTATGGGGGCATCGACATAAAGAGCGTTTTTGAGCCTCTTAACAGACACAAAATGCAATTAAAATGTCTGTCCAACATGAACAGGGACCCTACATGTGAACAAGATGCGTTTAGCAACTTAGCCATTGTTTCAACTCACCTAAATAGTCTTTTAGACGGCAAGCTGTAGTCTCGCGCTGCAGTCCCGTGCTGTAGCCGGAAAAGGTAAACAATGTCCAGGTGGGAGGAGCGTTGATCATGTGCGACGAGTTATGATCAGAGTTGCTTACAAGTGAAGAAGAAATGGCTCCTCCCACCTGGACATTGTTTACCTTTTCCGGCTATTGTATTGACGGAAATGTCAGAGGGAGGGGGAGAGGAAGCGGGAGCCGGTAAGGGGACTTTTCACGAGTGAAGATATTATTGCGCCAAGTCGAAGTGCTCAAAAGCACTTGTTAAGGTATTCCGCCATACAATATAGTCATCAATTTTAAACGCTTAGAAAAGCGCAACGGTTTATTTTGTGTCACCAGCCCAGGTCAAGTTACACTACTCGAGTAACTGTGTTTACATAGGGAAAACTTGGAAGTGTTTGGTCGCTTCTCTGCTTGGCCCATATTTAATGCATGGGCTAAGCTAAGTGCTAACATAGTTTTGCGGCAATACAGAGCGATATAGTGCACGCACTGAGACGAGAGAGGTATGTATCAACTCGTCTTAGTTAAGGGAATAACATAGTTTAATAAGAAAAACTGGTGGAGTATCCCTTTAATGATAGATTTCAGAAAGAATAAAGTCTATACTCCGCCCCTTTTCATCGGGGGGGAATGTGTGGAGAGGGTCACGGATTTCCGGTTCTTGGGCGTGCACATAGAGGAGAACCTAACCTGGAGCGCCAACACCACAGTATTGGTTAAGAAGGCACAGCAGAGACTCTACTTACTGAGGATTCTTAAGAAGCACCATCTCAATCAAAAGGTGCTGTTGTCCTTCTACCGCTGCTCCATTCAGAGCATACTGACTTACTGTATCTGTGTATGGTTTACAAGCTGCACAGAGACCGAGAGGAAAGCGCTTCAGAGGGTCGTTACCACCTCCCAGAAGATTATTGGCTGCACTCTCCCTTCCCTGAAGGATCTTTATAGTTCTCGCTGTCTCAAAAAAGCACAGAATATAATTAAGGATCCATCACACCCCGGACATTCCCTGTTCGAACTGCTGCCCTCAGGTAGACGGTACAGGACAATGAAGACGCGAACAAATAGATTAAAAAATAGTTTTTATCCAAAAGCAATAGCAGCACTAAACACGATTTGAATACAGTATTATGAGGATGTATCGTGCATTGAACTGTTGGGTATGTGTGACTTGATGTGTTTTATTACTTTTATCTTTTTAGAAATTTTAGTTTATTTATTTATAAATATTTGTATTTGTTGCACTGATTAGATTGCATCTAATTTCGTTGTACAGAACATGTATAATGACAATAAAGATTCTATTCTCAAGAGCGTTAAAGAGTTAAAATAAGTGTTAAATTTACACTCAATAGTGGTAAAGTTAATGAGCTAATTAAGTGATTGATTGAGTTACGATTGACCATTATTGAAGACACCTGATGTTAAAAAGCAGAATCAACAAAGGAGAAAAATCACATTTTAGTCCCCATTATGGTGATTGGTATTTGCTTTAGTTGGGCTCTTGATCCTTAAACTATTTACATTAGATTCAGTTTGGCTGCTATATTTGAGTTATAATTGCCAGATGATGAAAGAGAAACGTTCATCAGGTAGTGTTGGTTATGTTTTAACATAATCATCATTTGACCTGAATCACTCATTTAGAGTCTAATCTCTGACCTAAATGTATATTGGTCATTACAGCATTAAAGTTATTCTACAGCATAAGATCCATATTATTCAATATAATCCAAATGATTTCTTAAAAGTTGGTCTAATAAAAATAAAAAAAAATATTTGTTTAAGGCACACAGACATCAATATTCAGTGTATGAATCTCAACAATGGTGACAAAAGGATATTCAATTAGGAAAAGGAAATTACTAAGACAATTAAGATCATAATTTATTCATACTGCAATGCATGATGGGAGCCATGAATGAGTTTTGATTGGTGGCACCCAGAATGCACTGCAACATGCTTCATTATTGTCACCATTGTTGAGAATCACAGGCTGATTCTTGATGTCTGTGTGTTTAAAATAAAATCTTTTTTTCAAAGTCTTTTGATCAGAACAACTTTTAAGAAATATTTTGGATTAAATTGAAAATGGTATACTGTAGAATCACAGGCTGATGTACTTATCAAGGTAAACCTGGCTCCTTCTGTTAAGCTTCAAGCCCATTTTTGAAAAATCCCCAGATATGGCATTCCCAAACTGAAACAGATACAGTTCATGAACCCTTTGTACTAAAAGCACAAGTAAGATCTCATTTGAAAGCTGACACCTGGAAGTTTATTGTAAATGTAGAATTAATTATTGTCATAATGAAAAAAAATAGTTATAAATAGCTTCAAAGTTTTGTAAAGTTATTATACATTTATTTTTATGAAACATCTTCATGAAAATAAAATTGAAGTTGGCATTGTAGCAATCTAGAAATGCACTGCAGCTAAAGCCACATGTCTAACCATGTTATATTTAAAATCTGAAGATGATAAGTCTAAAACTCTGTATTTAGTTCAATGTTTTTCAAGATCATGTCATATGACTTTATTTTGATTAGACTGGTGTTTATTGTCATCTTATAAGCATCTATTCAGTCTATTGCCTCTATTGTTTTGTGATGCAAAAACGAGTCCCATTCAGTCTCAGGCTCCCCTGCACATATTCACACCTCTCCAGCCTGTTTATTGCTCTAAATATGCTTTTCTTTTGTCTGCATTATAATCACTAACGACTAGCAATTCACACTGTTTCAATCCCTCATTTATTTTATAAAAGTTCTCACTTCACAGTGAAACTGTATCAAATGCCCTTTTTGAAAAACGAAACATTTCAGTAAGCATTCTTATTTAGAAAAAAAATCATAAAAATTACATCGAAGTTAGGTAGCAGGTGCTCAGTACTAGCTAGCATGTTAGCTTAGCACACCATCAATACACGACAATTTATGAGAATAAAACTATGTTTGTGCTCCAACTTACTTTATAGCGCAAGTCGAGTGTTTTAAATAACTTTCTGTAATCTGATTTGGCTTCAGATAAAAAAATCAGATAGAAAATATATTATTTTATTGTATTCTGCACAATTTGAAAGTCTATCTCGATTAGCATTACATTATACATATAATCTATTATTATGAAAATACCTGACATGACTCGAAGAACACAGGTAAATCAAATATCATTGCAATCATGTTTATTGTCTTCAAAACATCTTTATCTGCACTTTACAGCGATCTCGGATAGCTTTGTTTACGTGTCAGGACTTCCTGAATGTCACATGATTATGGCTCTTCTTCATGTGATCCATATATGGACTTTACTGTGGAAACAGCGCCCCAGACTCTCAGTATGAATGGATAACACAACTGTACATCAGAGTATACAGCGCTCAAAATGATTACATCGACGCATTTGGGTATAAATTCAATAAATATTATTCCTGTCTATAGAAGTCTGATGTAAACCTATGAGAATCTATCAATATTTCTCCAAATCTGCACATGTTTGAGCTAAAAGCCCTGAGGGACGTTGTTTTGTGAATCGCTGTCATGACGATCGCACGGGAGTTTTTTTCTGAATGAGAGCAGCTGACGCTCATAATTCATATTAAAGGTAACGACTCATTTTTTTATTTCATAACTCCTGACACAAATTAAGACATAACTGTCACTATAAGTTTCACAGAATACAATAGTGGTCAAATACTGAAACTTGAGTCTTATATCGTTTTAATGATGTATAGTTTGTCAAGTTAATCACATAAAATATGATAGTAACTTTGAACTATTTAAAAAAAAAAACGCTTCAGAGCGCCCACGCACTGGTGACGGTTAACAGGTTAAATGGGTTCAGTGATTCAGGTCAAATGATGACTATGTCAAAACATAACCAACACCACCTGATCAGCTTTTCATGTTGTTTATCTGGCAGTTATAACTCAATTATAGCAGCCAAACTAAATCTAACGTTAATAGTTTAAGGATCAAGAGCCCAACTAAAGCAAATACCGATCACCATAATGGTGACTAAATTCGATTTTTCTCCTTTGTTGATTCTGCTTGTTAGCATCAGGTGTCTTCAATAACGGTCAATCATTACTCAATCAATCACTTAATTAGCTCATTAACTTTAACACTATAGAGTGTTAATTTAACACTCATTTTAACACTTTAACACTCTTGAGTCTGGGGCCAAATGAACTCTTAGGAAAGTTAATTTAAAACTGGAGTTTTTGCTGTGTGAGTTCATGGGTGGAATAAAAATATGGCAGGACTTTTACTTTCTGACCCCTGGACTTTCCATCTCTGCTTGATGGTAGGGACTTGAGACTTGAACATCTGTGACTTACTCCCATCTCTGCTTAATAGTGTTTTGCCCAATCGTCAACCGAACCACAGGCTCTACTCTTCAGCACAATGATGACCCCAAAAACTCACACATACCAGAAAACCTTTTAAATTAAAAAATAATAGCACATTAAACACCAACATATCTCCCCCTATATTAAAGCTGCAGTCCGTAACTTTTTTGGGTTAAAAATTATCCAAAATAAATTTTTGAGCAAGTACATAACTAGCCAGTGTTCAAAACTTTGAACATGTTCAAAACATGTTCAAAATTCAAAACGGTAAGCTTGTGATAATGTTTTTAATTCCAGTGGTACTGGTGGATTTCCGCGGGAAATTCGAGTATGTCTTTGCGTAATTATGTCACATCTGTACACATAAAGAAGGAGTCTCAGCTTGTAGGCTATATTGCGTGTGAGGATGTTGCAGGTGGAGATTTATAGCCTTTTCTCACAGCACTTGATATAATTAAACTTATCAATTTGATGGCGGATTCAGAAAGGTTCAAACGACAATTACCAGCAACAACTAGAGATTCACCCGTTGTAAAATGCAAAAGAGTGGCTACAGAAAAAAAGAGACTGCAACTGGGCCCATGCGAAAACAAGGATAAATATCGAAAGCATGGGCGTAGATTACACGGGGGACACGTGTCCCCCCCACTTTTTATAAAATGTAAATTCGTCCCCTGCACTTTTTCATAGGGCAAATGTGTCTATGACAAGCTGAGGTTTTCGCGGGTGTGTATAGCCTGCCCTACATCGAGATTTAAAATCCAAAGAAAGGATAGTCTATCTACATACGTGACTTTCACGCTTCCATGGTAATCAGACACAGTCACCCGCGCCGAATCCATTCTTTTACTGTCTATGAATCCATCAGTTTCATAGAGTTCAAAACGGCAAAAAAAACCTCTTCACTCCTTTTTCACGAAAAAGTCAAGCACTGTAAGTTGTCATGTGGTATCCGAATTGTGTTGCACAATGATGAATAACTCTGCCTATTTCTCTTGTTGAATAATTAACAAGTTTTGTTGTAAATTGAAAATATTCACTATACCCGGATTATCCGCACAAACGTGCACTATTTTCAATCTTTTTTTATTCGTAATGTCTTTTATTTTCACAGATATGTTATCAAAGCCCTTCAAATTAGAATAAACATGGTGATTGGTAATGCTGAATTTGTATGTTCATGCATTAACAGCCTGCTTGAATCAGGCAGTAACATGTGTACACAGCAAAATCCCCAGTGTTAAATTAACACTCTGAGTGTGGACTCATATAAACACTGAAGAAGTGTTAAAGTTAACACTGAAGCAGTGTTAAGGTTAATGAGATAATTAAGTGAATAAGTGAGGGATGATTGAGCATCATTGAAGACACCTGATGATAACAAGCAGAATCACTGAAGGAGAAAACCGTCATTTTAAGTCACCATTGTGGTGATCAGTGTTTGCTTTTGTTGGGCTCTTGACCCTTTAATCATTAACTTTAGATTTTGTTTGGCTGCTGTACGTGAGTTATAACAGCCAGATGAACATATAGAAAAGGTGATCTGATGGTGTTGGTTGTGTTTTAACATAATCATTATTTCACAATCATTTGACCTGAATTACTGAACTCATAAAGAGCCCAAATTAGGTTTAGTTTATCAATTATAGCAGCACTATTCTTGCACAGCATAGTGTTTTAAACTTTTACAAAGTAATCCACAGAAATTTATTTTATAAACGTCTCAAATAAAAAAAAAAATCATTTATTTGATACAGTTTTTAGACACAAAGACATCAAGAATCAGCCTGTGAATCTCAACAATGGTGACAATTATTAAAGCATGTTGTTGTGCATTCTGGGTGCCACCAATAAAAACTCATTCATGGCTCCAATCATGCATTGCTGCATGAATAAATAATGAGCTTATGTTCAGAAGTGATCTGTTTGTCACCATTGCTGAGATTCATATGCTAAATCTTGATGTCTGTGTGCACCAACCTAAATCATTTTTGATGTTTTTTTTTTTTTTTGATCATTTGGTTTCATTGAAAAGGCTAAAAGTATGATGCCATACAAGGACAGTGCTGCTATAATTAATAAAGTAAACCTAACTCAGAAATTGGCCTATATATGAGTTCAGTGATTCAGGTCAAATGATTGTGAAATAATGATTATGTTAAAACACAACCAACACCATCAGATCACCTTTTCTATATGTTCATCTGGCTGTTATAACTCACGTACAGCAGCCAAACAAAATCTGAAGTTATTGATTAAAGGGTCAAGAGCCCAACTAAAGCAAATACTGATCACCATAATGGTGACTTAAAATTACGGTTTTCTCCTTCAGTGATTCTGCTTGTTATCATCAGGTGTCTTCAATGATGCTCAATCATCACTCAATTATTCACTTAATTATCTCATTAACTTTAACACTGCTTCAGTGTTAACTTTAACACTGCTTCAGTGTTTATATGAGTCCACACTCAGAGTGTTAATTTAACACTGGGGATTTTGCTGTGATAGACTTGATGTTTACCATAATTCGGTCACTTTACAATTAGATAAAAAAGTTTGAAAAAGCCTAACTAGAAAGTTTGAAGTATTTTTAAAAGCTTGACGTTTGAAGGTTTTCAATTGGAAAGTTTTAGTTTAGTAAGACAGACTTTAGGCTATTAAGGAAATGTTATTTTGCCAAAAGAAGAACTTTTATTTTAAGTAAATGTTATTTTTAAATCAGCCTACTTCAGTGTGATATTTAACCATATTATCATGCTTAACAGTAACACTGACAATTTGAATAATTGTAATGCGATGATCAGATATCTAAATCAGAGAATATCATATGTTTGGGCGGTTGACGAGTGGATTATTTATTTTTAACAGTGGATTCGGGGGACTCAAAGTGCACCAGATTAATTAAATTTATCTTTAAAATGTACAAAATTTTCTTACGGGGGGGTGGGGGGGGGGGGGGGGGGGGGGTTGCCCCCGGACCCCCCTAGAAGTACCGAGATTCACCTACAAAAATACTGTGGGAATCACAGTAGGCTGTATGATGGTCTACGAAAAATACAAATGTTATTATCTAATTAAAATACATTATCAGGATTGTACCACCTCCGCCTCGTTTTAAGCCAGGAAAAACCCTGCATGTGCAATATAAAGTACTGAACATCTGCATTTCTTTCTTTCTGTTTTATTGCTTTAAAAATAAATAGCACATTAAGCCAATTAACCTGTCAACAAAAGTAAAAAAAAAAAAGGGTATTACACTTGACATTCTGTCCCCCTCACTTTTGAAATGATGGCTACGCCCCTGATCGAAAGGGCTTTTGAAAGGTGGCGTGAAATCCGTGTTTTGAAGGGGTTCAAAACGAACGCAGAGACGGCTTTTTTTCTGCTGGACAGGTAAGACATTTCAACGGTTATGTAACAGTAGCGCACTTGTTCGCTTAATTCATACAGTTACGGAGTACTGAACTACAGGTAGCCCTGATACACATTAAATGTAGTCACGCAATGCTGATGCTGTTATGAAATAACAACATATATATGTTATGAAATACCCATGATTTCAAAGAATATATACAAGAAAAATCTGAAAATCAAACATGTCCAGGATGACTGTGACATCATCACAAAAGCCAAAAACACCAAATCAACTTCCTCTTGACTTTTTCTTGCCATAATACATGTGCTTTATAAACTCACTGTTACAGCAGCCAGAGAGAGATGAATAGTAAGAAGTACAGGGACAATAGACCAACTAAAGCAAATACTGATCTCCATTATGGTGACAACAAACTTTATTATTAACTAAATCTCTGTTCATTCTCAACAAGAACTTTTGTACATGTCTGAAATAATGAAATAATCGTAAACTGGTTTGTAAACCGGTTTCACACTCAGTGTTGCTGGAAGTCAGTTGTAGTTTTTGTGTTTCTCTTTTTTTCTGTTCTTGTTTGTCTCTCTCCTTCAGTGATTCTGCTTATCAGGTGTTCATCAGTGTCTCAATTCACTCACTTCTTTTCATTCAACCATATTAGAGAATTAATGTAGGGAATAGTGAATGTGGGTATAGGGTGTGATTGGGAAAACAGCGCCGACTTTGAGTGCTGTTAATTCACAGTATATTCCTGTAGGCTAGTTTTGTTTTCTACGGTAAATTACTACGGTATAATACTGTTTTATTGGAAAATGGTATGATATTGTCAGAATTTGGCCTTTTTTTTTTACAGCAAGGGTTAACAGTGTACGGACTGCAGCTTTAATATTGAGCAAAACACGTTAAATAACACTTAATTTTAACATTTGCTCTCCCTTAACAGTCAGAAGCAAAGCATGCTGGGAACTAGAAATCTGCTGTAACTTATTCTGTGAATGTGTGTAATATATGTGTGAACATATGTTCACATTTATATGGGAACATGTATGTGCAATATATGTACACAATAAAGGATAAAACTTTGTGAATAGTTCATGTAATGTTATTTTTGTCTTAATTTATAAATATGTTATATGTATTAATATATAGCCATATATGGTCAATGCATATAATAGTATGTAGCATATTATAATATTGTAGTATAATATAATAGCATATTGCAGTATATTGAAAAATATATGCACTAGTTTCCCATATATGGAAATGTATTATGTAATATGTCGCATTATATTTTGCAGTATATTCCCATATATTTTTGTTCTGTAAAGGGACAGGCATTTAAAGGAGAAATAAATTCCAAACATTATTTGACTTTATTCTGTGGAACAAGAGAAGATATGTTTTGTCCATACAGTGGGAGTTAATAGCGTCCACTGATGTTTGGCTCATCAAAATATGTTATTTTGTGTTCCACAGAAGAAAAGAAAAGTCATAAGTGTTTGGAGCAACATGAAGGTGAGTAAATGAAGACAGAATTGTCATTTCTGTGAGAATTTTTTTTTTTTACTATTGTGTAAGAAATTATAGTCTGCTCCGATCCAACTTCCACTCCAATATATATATGTAAATGTTCCTTCACTAAAAGAGCTTATTTATCATAGAGACAATTCATTCCAATCTCAGTAATATGCACAGAGTCACGGTTATCACCTATAGCATGGGGGCGACAGCAGGCAATCAAGAACCATCTTGATTACAGGGAGTTCAAATAAAAGTTATCACCTTAACATTTGACCGTTCTACATAGAAGTGATGTACATTGTGTTTTGCACTTTGGAGTTGTGATGATGATGTCCCCTGTTAAGCATGAGAGTTCTGCCAGTCCTGTTCTCCCTATTGTAAGTTAAAAGAATCAGTTGGGCTGATTGGATTATCATCAAGATGTGAATGAGACTGTTATGTTGATAAGATCAGGACTGTGGAAATGGGCTGACTCTTGTACTTCATTTACATGCTGAGGGGGAAGACGAATGGAATACTGTATAAAATGTTTGAGCTGAGATTATTTCGGGGTTCATTCTGACGCCGGTGAACCCAAGGTGCTTCGTGTGCCTTGCCACTGCTATGCTGTAATAAACTTCATTTTTGAGATCTTCGACGTCCACTTTATTTTTTCTTACACTGGCGAGCCAACCCATCGAGGAATTTCCAACAAAAAAGTGGGGAAAGGTAAGAAATCTGTTTTCTTTAATTTATGCTGTTTTTGTCAGGAAATCTCTCGTTTAAAAAAATCTAGAAAAGGAAAATTTTAAGGACAGAAGAGAATTTGGTTTATTCAGTATTAGCGGGAGGAGTTGTTAAGCCTATTCCGTACGATTTTGTTTAAGATTCTAACGGAACTGAATCAGCCCGAAGCAGTGCGGCGGCAGAGTTGTATTGGAATTGTTGTTTCTAAAGTAATTGAAACAAAGTGCTTAAGTGTAAAGTTTCTAAAGTAACTGAAACTTTGTGTTGGTCTCTTATAATTCTGTTAAGATTCTAAAGTCAAGTCAAGTCACATTTATTTATATAGCGCTTTTCACAATACAGATTGCATCAAAGCAGCTTCACAGTGATAACATGAAAGTAGTACAACACAGTTCAATAATATTGTTGAATATTAAATATCCCCAACTGAGCAAGCCAAAAGCAAGGCGACAGTGGCAAGGAACCAAAACTCCATCAGATTGGATGGAGAAAAAAACCTTGGGAGAACCCAGGCTAGTCAGGGGCCAGTTCTCCTCTGGCTAACAATCATAGGGTTTTAAAGAAGCTTTACAGTAAGTCCATATCAGAGAGTACCTGGAAAAAATACATTTAGTTAATCATGTAATATTTAGGGGATAACATATCGCCGGCGTTGAGTCGTCTCTTCGCAGGCGTTGAGTCGTCTCTTCACAGGCGTAAAGTAAGTGAATCAACCCGAAGTAGTGTGGTGGCAGAGTTATATTAGATTGGTTGTTTCTAAAGTAACTGAAACAAATGTGTATGTTCTAACGTATTTGAAACTGCGGGTGAAGTTGTTATAATTCTGAGGAAATTCTAAAGTAATTGAATAGACCCGACGCAGTGTGGTCACAGAATTATTTCACAACTATTGCGTGTTATAGGAGGAGTTGTTAAGCCTATTCTGTACAATTTTGTTCAAGATTCTAACGGAACTGAATCAGCCCGAAGCAGTGTGGTGGCATAGTTGTATTGGAATTGTTGTTTCTAAAGTAATTGAAACAAAGTGCTTAAGTGTAAAGTTTCTAAAGTAACTGAAACGTGGTGTTTGTCTCTTATAATTCTGTTAAGATTCTAAAGTAAGTGAATTAACCCAAAGTAGTGTGGTGGCAGAGTTATATTAGATCAGTTGTTTCTAAAGTAACCGAAACAAAAGTGTATGCAGCCAACTTGAAACCGATTGTGAAGTTGTAATAATTCTGAGGAAATTCTAAAGTAATTGAATAAGACCCGACGCAGTGTGGTCACAGAATTATTTCACAACGATTGTGTTTTATAGTGTAGATTAGTGAGTCTGACAACGTGGCTCTGTGAAATTTAAAACAAGAACCCGAAGTAGTGTGGTTTTGCCCGACGTACTGTGGCAGTGTTTTAAATTTGATATTGTTTAAGCCCGAAGTACTGTGGATAAGTAAACTGTTTTAAGAAAATAACATAAAACCCGACGTAGTGTGGTTTTGTACAGTGTTTTTTTTTTTTTTTTAACTGTTTTGTGGAGTGAAATTTAAGGTCAAATGGATTGTGGCCATGGTTAAGTTTAAAAGCCTCAGGTAGTGTGGCTATTTTGTTAATTTGCGTCGGAAGTAGGCCTACTGAAGCTGTGAATAATTAGACGGATATCTTAAAGGAACTAGATAACGTGTAGTTATTTAAAATGAGACTTTGTGAATAACTATTAGATCACGAGATACTCTAAAGCCCGATAAGACTTTTGAAAATGGAAGAAATTATTGTTAAATACATCGCTAAACACGGTTCTCAGGGAATGTTTGACGGAATAGAGAATATTGTTGATAAACCGTACAAGTGGGCTATCTCTAAGTTTGAAAATGATCCCAAAATGCCTAAGAACAAAAATGGGAAAATTGCTAATGCGCTTCAAGCACTTTTTGCTTCATACAAAGTAACTAGGAGGAGAGTAGATGAGTTAGAGGCTGAAAATGAGCGACTCAGTGTTGGGGTAATTTCTACCAAAAATTACCTGGCTAGTGACATGATATGGAAAGAAGAAAAGGTCAAGATGCAGAATGAGATTGCTCTTCTGAGAACTAACAATAGTTTGCTTAAATCATCTGTGGAAACATTGTCCAACCATTTGGAGGAAGCAAAGGCAGCTTATCAGTTTATGATAAAGAGTGGCACAACTGAGAAAAACTGTAGTAAGACATTATTAGGTGTCACATTGTGTAACCCAGTTTCAGAGATGCCAGATTTGAAAGAGAACAGTGCTGAGGGTTGGGAACAGGATTCTCAGTCGTTAAACAGCCAATACTCTGACTGTACAGTTAGGTTTCCCATGGCACCAGTCCATGCTACAACGACTATGCGGGATAGTGAAGAAGGGGAAGAACCAATGACTTCTACTGTAGTCAGAGGTTTTAATCCAAATGAATTAGAAGCTGTGATCAAGAATATTGGGAAATTTGACCCTGCCAAACACGACCCATTAGATTTTCTGAAAAACTTGGAGGGATATGCTGAAGTGTACCAGTTTACAGATAGTGATGCATGCGTATTGTTAAGAATGTGTTTGCCTGACACTTTGTCTGGAGCCCTAAATCAAAAAGTAAAGAACAGAACTGCTAATAAGTCAGAGAGGAAAAAGGCACTGCTTGAAGTCTTAGGTGTGATGTCAGTTAATTGGGATAAAATATCTGAGATGCACATGAGAAAAGGGGAGCATCCAGCAGCATTTTCAGAACGATTATTGGAGAGGTTTAAAACTTTCAGTGGGAATCCTGATATTACTAAGAATGATGTCAGTTTCAAGTCTGCCTTGATTAACAAATGTGACCCACTCACCCGGTCTGCTGTGACAATGCTTGTGACACCACTCTCTGAATATAATGACATTATTGGTAAAATGACACAGTTTTATAACAATAATGCTAATGCAAATAGTCAAATGAAAACTGTCAAATCTAGACATCCAGTTGCTGCCTTTGGCGGGAGAGAATGTTCTACTACACTGTAAAACCCAACATGTTCAGCTGACTCATTTCATTTGAGGTAACTGATTACCTAAAACAATTTAAGTTTTTATAAAAACAATAGTTATGAGTGCTCTGAACTTATTTTCATTGAGTCACTAAAACAATAATAATTCTGAATACACAATTAAACTTTACACTGCATTTAAATACTAAATAAAGCTTAAACTTCACTTTATTGAGTAAAAACAGTGAAATGACAAACTTTAAATTAACTTAGAGCACCTTCAGTTACTGCTAGCTCACACCATCACACACAAAGTCAAATCCAATGAGTTAAGCTAACTCATTACATTTGATGTAACTGATTACATAAATTCTTTTAAGTTTATAAAAACACAAAAGTTATGAGTACTCTGATTTTTTTCAGTTGAGTGATTAATTAGGTGATTAGTTAAGTGATTGGTTAAGTGATTAATTAAGTGATGGTTGAGTATTAGAGATGAACACCTGCTGTTAATCAGCAGAATCACTGAAGGAAAGATGAACACAAGAACTACAACTGACTTCCAACCACAATATTCAATGAAATCAACTGAAGATAATATGTTTAAACCTCTAAACATCTCAGCAGAGGATAATTGAACATCTCCACAAACAGCATTACCAGCTTCACTTATTACCAACCAGTTTGAGTTTTATCATGCGTCTACAGAAGTTTTTATTGTGAATGTACAGAGGTCTAGATGAAGATGATTTATTGAGTTTTATTTAAAGACACCATGATAGTGGTCAGTGTTTGCTTTAGTTGGGCTCTTGACCCTTGTCTTTATAACACCAGTTGGTCCTCTGGCTGCTGTAACTGAGTGTTTATGACACGCATTTGTTATGGCACAAAAGCCAATGTGAGCATGTGGTTGTGTTTTGACAATGATTTATGAAATTATGAATCATCATTTAGTATCTTGATTATCTGATGTCTGTACTAATCTCTGGTTAAAAAGGTGATGCATTACTTGTATTACTCTTAATAAGTTACTGTGATTCTGCTGTAAGGCCAAATGTTGTGACAATCAGATTTTAAAAACCTCTTTGGTATCATGCTGACTTAGACATCAAGAATCAGTATATGAATCTCAACAGTGGTGACCTTTCAAAAACGATTCATGCTGCAATGAATGCTGGAAGCCGTGTATGCGTTGTGTATTATGGTAGTACCCAGCATGCATTGCAGCATGAATTGTTTTTTCAAATGGTCACCATTCTTGAGATTCATATCCTGATTCTTGATGTCTGTGTTATGCATTGTAATGCAATATTTTTTTTGTTTTTTTTTTGTGTGCAAACCATCTGTAAAATCCTCCACATGATCTATAACATGGTGTTCTCTTATGCATCACAGTTTAGAATTAAACTAAGAATTTTACCCCTTTAATCAGAGCTTAGACTCTGATTGAGATCAGTCAGCCAAGTCACTAAATGATGATCATCATCATCATTCCTTAACCAACATCACCTTATCATACTTTTCCTTGACCACTCTGCCATAACACATGTGTTTATAAAAAATGAATTACAGCAGCCAAAGAAAAGCATATGTGCAAATGTCAAGCGTCAAGAGACCAACTAAAGCAAACGCTGATCTCCATCATGGTGACCTTAAACCTTGTTTCTCTTTCCTTCAGTGATTCTGCTTAATAACAGCAGGTGTTCATCACTAATGCTCAATCATCTCTTAATTAGTAACTTAACTATACAATTATCATTCAATTATCATTCTGGGATCAAGAATGTTCCATAACTCAAAACGTTTGAGTTATGTTTCAGTCTTTGTGTCCACATAGCTTTCGGTAATATTTGAGGCCAGTAAACTCAATTTAATTTAGTCCAAACAACTGTTAGGTTTTACAGTGTACATTGTCTAATGGTTTCCATCATAGACCAAGGAGATTTGCAAGAATAAATTCAGAAGGTGTTATTCTTTGCTATGCATGTGGAAAAGCTGGTCACATTGCTAGACATTGTCAAGACAATGAGAGACCTCTTCAAAGCTTTGGCTGTCATGCATGTGGAAAGGATGGTCACATTGCAAGGCACTGTTTGGAGAAAAGAAAGGAAGATCAGGAAGTTGTTTGTTTTGCTTGTGGAATGATGGGGCACAAGGCAAGACAGTGTCACTTTTCACACAAAAGAAAGATGGGCTATCGTGGTTTGCTTAAGAAAATAGGCAATTTAGAAACCCAGTTGGAACTGTTGCAAGGAAATAAAGAAGCGTTTCACACCTTGTCAAACATATCACCGCATGAGCAACAAGACTGTAGCTCATTCACAAGCAGATGCTGATGCAAATTAGAATTAGTTTTATGATAGTAACACATTTTAGAAAAGGGTTTACTATCAAAAGGGGGGTGATTCTTTATAATTTATGGAACATGTTTTATTAGCATTGCTATGTAGTTGTAAACATGTTTTATTAGCATTGCTATGTAGTTGTAATTTATAATAAATGTTTTGATGGCATTATGTTTAGAAATAATTTTTAAAAAACATTACAGATGTTTGATGTTTTGAGATTAAACTTCTGTGACTTTGATATTTGAATGTGAAAAGATGATTGTGGGGGAAAGGGGGGCAACCTCTTCTTTTGATAATTGTTTCAGATAAGCATCGAGATGTTTTGTCTGAAACGTGTAACCTCCTGGAGAAAGATGGCATGGTCGTTTGAAGGACGAGAAGGAAGTAGAACCAGTGGAGCCAGGGGATTTTCTCAAGAAAAAGAACAGAATACAGAGATTTACAGATCTGCAAGACCCTGAGACCCACCATGGGATGGATGGAACTGGAACTGAAGAGGCACAGACTCGAACAACACCACACTGTAAAAAAATGTTTGTTGACGGAACTCATTATTTTGTGTTATCTTTTTGCATGGTTGTTTTTTAGTTTAACTAACTTATTTCGAAAAGTGTACCTGACAAATTTGAAAAGGTTTACCTGACAAATTATAAAGTACAATGAACTGATTTAATTTAGTTAAGTAAACTTTGAATCTAAGTTCGGCCAACTAAAGTTAAGTTTTCTAAACTACATCCAATAAGTTCAGCCAACTAAAGTGGTTTTTTGAAAATCAAATTTTAAGCCACCATTATGGTGATGAGTGTTTGCTTTAGTTGGGCTCGTGACCCTTAAACTGTTGACATTAGATTTTATTTGGGAGTTGTTTCTGAGTTATAACTGGCAGATGATCAAAGAGAAAAGGTGATTCCGATGGTGTTGGATATATTTTGACATAATCATCACTTGAAAATTTTTTTGTGATTCTATAGCAAACGTTTTTCAGCATTTTCAATATAGTCCAAATATTTCTTAAAAGTTTTTCTGATCAAAACACTCTGAAAAATCATTTTATTTAGACACACTGACATCAATAATCAGCCTGTGAATCTCAACAATGGTGACAATAATAAAGCATGTTGCAGTGTATTTTGGGTGCCACCAATCAAAACTCACTCATGGCTCCCATCATACATTGCGGTATGAATAAATTATGATCTGAAATGTCTTAGTAATATCCTTTTTCTAATTAAATATTCAGTTTGTCACCATTGTTGAGATTAATACACTGATTCTTTATGTCTGTGCCTAAAAAAAAAAAAGTTTTTTTAGGCACAAAATGTTTTCTTTTTTTTTTATTAAAACAACTTTTAAGAAATCTTTTGGATTGTGTAGAAATTTCTAGATTTTGTACTGTAGAATCACTGTGATGTTGTAATCAACATTATACATTTAAAGTCAGAGATTAGGCTCTAAATGAGTTTTGTGATGCAAGTCAAGTGATGATTATGTCAAAACATAACCAACACCGTCAGATCATCTTTTCTCTTCGATCATCTGGCAGTTATAACTCAAGTACAACAACCAAAACAAAATATAATGTTAACAGTTTAAGGCTCACGAGACCAACTAAAGCAAACACTAATCGCCATAATGGTGGCTTGTAAAATAGATTTTCTCCTTTGGTGATTCTGCTTGTTAACATCAGGTGTCTTCAATAATGGTCAATCATCAATGGATCACTTAATTAGCTCTTTAACTTTAACACTCCCAACTTTAACAAGCCATATACACTCCCAGGAGAGTTAATTTAACACTGGAGTTTTTGCTGTGAATAATTCTGAAAAAATTTATTTTACTAATGTTCATTTGCACTTATGAATTTAATGAATGATTTATTTTTATATTATTTGTTAACACAAGACTATAAACGCTTATTACGAACTAAAAACTCGTAACAATCACTTTCACAATATAAAATGTCACACTTACTCTGTATCAGTGTATTTCTTCTGAAGACACATGTAAGGTCCAACATGGAAAATGTTTCCACTGGCTTCTCTCGAAAATTCTCAGAGAAAAAAATGATTCAGCGAATCATCTTGAGCGGTTCATTTTAACGAATCGCTCAAATCCGCCCATTATGGATTAAATCTGACCATGAATAAAAACTAAAGCGGCTAGAATTTTTTTTGTGTAATTTAATGAATCTGTGCTCATATTGTAAAAACATTGTTGAAGTTGAGGATTTATTTTTGAAGCGGTTTTAAAAGCTTGAAGTTTAGGTTTTAAGACCATACAGTCTACCAGACAGCAAGATAGATAGATAAATTAACTTTAGTTTAATATCAAAGCATTAGAGTATAATTGAAGTAAAACCTGCAGAAAATGTAGTGAAGTTGTTTCAACTTACATTTATAAGTTAAAATAACAAGTATATTTGTTAATTCAACAGAAAATCTAGTGCAGTTGTTTAAACATACATTTTTTAGTTAAAATAACAATTTGATTTGTTCATTCAACTTTCAGTCTAGTTGAGAACAAGAAAACTTAAAATTTCTTGTTGTCTGGACAATCTAGTTATCTCTACTCAAAAAAATAAGTTGAAATAACTAAATTGCTAAAATATTTTTTACAGTGCAGTGACTGCTTCTTCTAGAAGGACTTATGATCCAAGTGGAAAAGAATGGACAATGAGAAGAGAAATAAGAGGAGATTTCAGAAACAAACCATTGCAGAGACTACGGACAGCAGTCTTTCCACATAGAGGAAAAACAAGTGGATAAAGGATGTCCACACTGAGAAAATGGACACAAAACACATGACAAAATGAAAAACCACACACACACACACACACATTATACTGTCTATTGATTGTTTGAGTTATGCAAATAACAAATGCATGACCTTTAAAACTGCTGTTTGTGTATCATTTTTATAATCGGTCAGTGCATTGTTATGCTGTACGTGTTCCATGTTGAAACGTCAGATTGAAGATAATTCTATGATCAATATTGGACAGCAGTCTGTCCTGAACTGAACTGAATTGAACTCTGAACTCTGAACTGAATTGAACTTCAGTTGAACTGAACTGAATATTGGACATTCCCGTTGGATGTGATGGTTCTTGATTACCTCTTTCAAACCCTAAAAAAAAAAAAAATAATAATAATTTCTTAACAACGCAAACTATGATAGTTCTGCTCAAGTGAAGTAGAGCTGTAACCAGTGTGCATGAGGTGTCGACCCAACGACGGGTAAGATTCTCCGATGGCCATAGGGGGACAACCTAAGCCAGGGCTTCACACTCAAAAAAATGATATGTTGGCTTTACTTAACTTTTTTTTGTAAACAGGTTCCACCGGTTCCACATAACTATGTTTCGTTAAACAAACATAATAAGTTCATGTAACTTCAACATCATGGAATTTGGTCATTTTAAGCGACCCAATTAAACTCTGAGCTAATGAGTTAATTAAGTGAATAACCGAGTGATGATTGAGCATTATTGAAGACACCTGATGTTAACAAGCAGAATCTCTGAAGGAGAAAACCGGAATGTTTAAGTCACCATTATGGAGATAAGTGTGTGTTTTAGTTGGGCTCTTGACCATTAACTTATTAACTTTAGATTTTGTTTGGTTGCTGTGCATGAGTTACAACAGCCGGATGAACAATAAACAAAGGTCATCTGATGGTATTGGTTGTGTTTTAACATAATAATTATTTCACAATCATTTGACCTGAGTCACTGAACTTATATTAAACCGAATTTCTGAGTTAAGTTTACCTTATGGATAATAACAGCACTGTCATTGTAGAGCATACTATTTTTTGATTTTTCAATGAAATTCAAATGACCAAATCAAGAAATAAAAAATAAACTTTCCAAAAAATATTTAGAATAGGCACACACAGACATCAAGAATCAGCATATGAATCTCAGCAATGGTGACAAACAGATCATAAGCTCATTATTTATTCATGCAGCAATGCATGATGGGAGCCATGAATGAGTTTTGATTGGTGGCACCCAGAATGCACAACAACATGCTTTATAATTGTCACCATCGGTGAGATTTACAGGCTGATTCTTGATGTCTGTGTGTGTCTACTGAAAATATTTTTTAGGAAGTTTCTTTTTTATTTATTGATTTGATCATTTGAATTTCATTGAAAAGTAAAAAAAATAGTATGCTGTACAATGACAGTGCTGCTATTATCCGTAAACTTAACTCAGAAATTCGGTTTAATATAAGTTCAGTAACTCAGGTCAAATGAATATAAAATAATGATTATGTTAAAACACAACCAACACCAACAGATGACCTTTGTTTATTGTTCATCCGGCTGTTATAACTCATGTACAGCAACCAAACAAAATCTAAAGTTAATAAGTTAATGGTCAAGCGCCCAACTAAAACGAATACTTATCTCCATAATGGTGACTTAAACATTCCGGTTTTCTCCTTCAGAGATTCTGCTTGTTAACATCAGGTGTCTTCAATAATGCTCAATCATCACTCAATTATTCACTTAATTAACTCATTAGCTCAGAGTTTAATTGGGTCGCTTAAAATGACCAAATTCCATGATGTTGAAGTTACATGAACATATTATGTTTGTTTAACGAAACATAGTTATGTGGAACCGGTGGAACCTGTTTACAAAAAAAAGTTAAGTAAAGCCAACATATCATTTTTTTGAGTGCACCGCCACTGGGCACCTGCCCACCAGGGAAGGGAGGTGTTATCTATGAAAAGGGAGTGGATGTGATGCTTCTTATGGGCCAAGAGCATCAAAGGGGGGACTGTAAGAAATTATAGTCTGCTCCGATCCAACTTCCACTCCAATATATATATGTAAATGTTCCTTCACTAAAAGAGCTTATTTATCATAGAGACAATTCATTCCAATCTCAGTAATATGCACAGAGTCACGGTTATCACCTATAGCATGGGGGCGACAGCAGGCAATCAAGAACCATCTTGATTACAGGGAGTTCAAATAAAAGTTATCACCTTAACATTTGACCGTTCTACATAGAAGTGATGTACATTGTGTTTTGCACTTTGGAGTTGTGATGATGATGTCCCCTGTTAAGCATGAGAGTTCTGCCAGTCCTGTTCTCCCTATTGTAAGTTAAAAGAATCAGTTGGGCTGATTGGATTATCATCAAGATGTGAATGAGACTGTTATGTTGATAAGATCAGGACTGTGGAAATGGGCTGACTCTTGTACTTCATTTACATGCTGAGGGGGAAGACGAATGGAATACTGTATAAAATGTTTGAGCTGAGATTATTTCGGGGTTCATTCTGACGCCGGTGAACCCAAGGTGCTTCGTGTGCCTTGCCACTGCTATGCTGTAATAAACTTCATTTTTGAGATCTTCGACGTCCACTTTATTTTTTCTTACAATTGTTTACATTGTAATTTAATTTATGTTTCCATGAATGTTTGTAAATTGTTTTTCTTTTTTGCCTTTTCTTTTGAAGTTGACCGAAATAAACTTTAACTAATTAACTAACTAACTAATCTATTGAATTTTTTCTCTGTGGAAAAAAACAGAATTGTTATAAATATATATATAAATGGTAAATGGACTGTATTTATATAGCGCTTTCACAGACCCAATGGCCACCAAAGCGCTTTACAATTTGCCTCACATTCACCCATTCACCCATTCACTCACTCACTCACTCACTCACTCATACACCGACGGCGGTGTCAGCCATGCAAGGCGCCATCCAGCTCGTCGGGAGCAGCTAGGGTTTGGTGTCTTGCTCATGGACACCTCGACACTTGGTCAGGTGGAACCAGGGATTGAACCACCAACCTTCCGGTTTGTAGACAACCTACATGAACCACTGAGCCACTGCCGCCCCATTGGGCAATTGTTCTCCGTAAAAACTCACCAGGCCAGTTTATCAACACTTCGAGGCTCTCTGCTGATTGAACACTGGAAACAAAGCTGAAGCGGTTGCCCAATAGGGCTGATACCATTCATACTTACCTCACATAGGCTCAAGTGTGGTTTGTTGATATCCAACATTAGCAGATTTCCCAAAAGTGGCAATGGTTTTGGCCCTGGAGGTTCATTTTCATCTCTCTGAGACCTGAAGAATAGGAGATAAACAACCAAGAGCAGAAGCAAGCAACATATTAATGTTCCTGTGCTGGAAACCTGAAGAAATGCTTCCATGAAAGCCATGTTGACAGAGGGAGTGGCTACGTCTGGTCTTGAAGGTGGAGACTTAAAAACTAGGACACAATCCAATGTTGTTGGTGTAAATCATGGTGTAAATGCACAGTAGATTACAGTTAAAGCAACAGTTATATTTTTTCAAGTATACTATTTTTTATTATTGAACTAATAGGTACAGAAAAAACAAGAATCATTTACAAAGCTTTTGTACATCAAATATGTTGTCATTTATGTGGAATAATTGCTTTAGATCTGGCAAATTGCAAAGATTAACAGCATTTCATCTTGCAAGACATTGCGTTTTGTTCCAGCATATCAGAAACAATGATAAATATTGATCTATCACTAAACAGGTTAATTTTCAGCAGGCTGGTTAGCATGGCTTAGTTATGTCAAAACTAAAAAAAATTGCATAGATGAGATAAGTGAGAAACAAAAATATATGAAGCAAAAAGTTTATTTTCAAAAAACATATCTTGAAGTTTGTCTTTTTTTATTTCAAACTTAACTTTGAATCTTATCTTACATAGTTGTGCTTCTTAAGTAATTTTGTTAAGAGAGGTTCATTTTGTGTGAAAACTGTAAGGCTGTAATCCAAGGAAGAAGAAGAAGAAAATTAGGTATTAACAGGGTTTATTTAAACAATGCAGTGCCAGACAGTGTGCTATGCACAAACAATACCCGGACAACTCAGCAGAACAGCAGATGTCATGAACTAAATACACAGTGACGATTAAATAAATGACGAACAGCTGTGATGAAGCTGCCCCCAGCTTGATTTTTTGTGATTTTAATATGCAAATGACACATTTCTGAGCGTGAATTAACAAAAATCAGCATACTTATCAAAAATCAATGTCAAAACATCCTTGAGGCTTAAAGAGTTACACTTTACACTTACTCTCGCATCAGCTGTTGTGTACACTCACATTTAACTTACCCACATCATGAATGACTGCCTAACGCGTGAGCGCTCACGACAGCCTAATATTCAGGGTAGCTCAGAATTAGAGTAGTAGCCGTATATCTCGGAACTCAGGGCAGAGCACCCAGCTAACGATAAGCCTAGCTAACGTTACAGGGATATTCCACCATTTGGGGAATTAAGCTCATTTTCCACCTCCCCTCGAGTAAAACAATTGTTTTTTACCGTTTTGGAAACCATTCAGCCGATCTCCGGGTCTGGCGGTACCACTTTTAGCATAGCTTAACGTAATTCATTAGCCTGACTTTGTCATACTCATATTCTAGTCAGAATGTGAGTCTGATACTGCTCCATAGGGCTTTGATTATGAGGCGTGTCTTAACCGAACCAGGAAAAAAAAAAAAACTCTGCACTCAATTGGATAGACCTACAACCAATCAGAACAACGCAGTAAGTGTTTTTTTATGAGCTACGCAAAGTTGTCAACAGAACTCAACAACACGCACGCTAGAAGAAGTAGTAAAATAATGAGTGTTGCTTCTTTTACTTGGTCCTCCATGAGTGCGACCAAAGGAGAAACCACAACGACAGGGTTTTCATTGCGTCCCATCTTCTTAGAGACCATCGGAGCCAGCTGATAAATTAAACTTTTGCCGAATCCCGTAGGAAGGACGGCAAACACATCTTTCCGATCGACAAATGCCTTGATTGCAGTTCTCTGTTCGTCTTTTAAAATGAATTCGCTGTCGATTTCTTTTACAACAGACGCAATAGCGGAATCTATACATCTCAATTCTCCAGCTGCAGTCAACTTTGAGGGAAACCAGTTCAACCCAAGCGCTCTTTGATAACGTGATGATTACGTAACAGCAGATCATCTGTCCATCATCGTATAAAGCCCGCCCTGGCAATTTGATTGGCCCAACTAATTCTGAACCGATCATAATTACTCCTCAACGGATCAAGTCCAGACCGAATTTCCCGACCAAAAATGTTGTGGGCGGGGTTCGGGCTGGCATCCAGGCTAGTAATTCATACACTGTAAAAAATAAAATCGTAAAAAAACGGTCAATGACTGGCAGCTACGGCTGCCAAACAAAAACCGTAAAAATAAAGTAAAATATCCTAATTTAAATTGAGTGCAAAAAACTTTTCCAAACTTTGTCCTTAAATGTTTTACAGAAAAACACTGTTATTTTACAGTTATTTCCTAAATTATTATGATCAAACACCTTCACTGTGAAAAAAAGGTCAAATGACTGTCAGCAATGGCTGCCATACAAAAAAACATAAAATGAATGTAAAATATCCTAATTTAAATAATAAATACTATTGCAGAATTCTTCATTAAGCTTTTTAACAGAAACACAGTTATTTCACATATATATATATATATTTACTGAATTTTTACCAAAAAACATATTCACTGTAAAAAGTAAATATCTTGCTATAAACTACATGCATGATTTACTGTGATTATACGTCATCAGCAACTACACAGTTACTGTCGGTTAAATAAAGCAACACACAGCATTTCATCAGTGTTACTCTGCTCATCCTGGACTGAATCACAGGCTCTACTCTTCAACACAATGGTGACAGACACAAAACACACCATACAGAAACACTTTACATCCCAACAGAACATTAAACACTAACAGATCTGTCAAAATCTCAGCATCTTCACTTATTACAATCCTTTTTTCATACTAACATTCTTATTGAGAAATAACAGAGGTTTAGAAGTTGATATTTTATTGAAAATAATAAAGTTTGATGTCACCATGATAGAGGTCAGTGTTGGCTTTAGTTGGGCTCTTGACCCTTCAGATATTGACGTTAGTTTTTCTCTGGCTGCTTTAACTGTGTGTCTTTGATGCATATTTGTTAGTGTAGGAAATCAAGAGAAACTCAGATCAGACGATGTTGGTCACTTAATAGTGATAATATTCATCAAGCAGTTGTCTGCTGTATTGAAACCACCTGATTGGTATGACTTTTTAATGACTGATTAAGTTGTAAAATGTTAATTGTTAATTTTGAATGGCAGTATTGCTATAGAATATCCTACAATGCTGTTATATAAGATTTTATGAAGTCATTATGCAAACAATGTTTTGACAGGATCATACAGACTCACTCAGACATCAAGAATTAGCATATGAATCTCAACAATGGTGACAATAAAAAAAATCTGACCTATTATAAAGTCACAAAAAGGCTTTGTTGATTGTCACCATTGTTGAGATTCATATGTTGATTCTTGATGTCTCTATACTCCTAACAAAATAAACCAACTCAAAAAAATGTATGTAGAATATATATGTATTTTTTTTTTGAGATTGCAATAATACTGATCCCACAATATTTCAACAAATCATGTGAAAAAAGTATGATAATAATTGCCTTTGTATTACACTAAAGTCTATCTACATATAATGTATTCACAGCTAATAGAGATTTGACTGTCATACCAATGAATCAGATCATCATATGATGACTATAAAATCATCTTATATTTTCTCTTGCAAATATTGCCATAATAAATGTGCATCAAAACACAGTTAAGGCAGCCAGAGAAAATATAATGTTGAAACACAAGAGTCATGAGCCCTACTAAAGCAAACACTGATCTCAATCATGGTGACATCACATTTCTATTAAAGTTTTTTGCACTTTATTTAAATTAGGATATTTTACTTTAATTATATGGTTTTTGTTTGGCAGCCATAGCTGCCAGTCATTTGACCCTTTTTTTTACGATTTTTTTTACAATGAAGGTATATGATCATAATAATGCAGGAAATACCTGTGAAATAACAGTGTTTTTTTGTTTTATTTGAATTATAAGATTTTACTTTAATTTTATGGTTTTTGTTTGGCAGCCGTAGTCAGTCATTTGACCCTTTTTTTACGATTTTTTTTTCACTGAAGGTATATGATTGTTATTTTACAGGTATATCCTGAATTATCACAGTGTTTTTCAGTTTATTTAATTTAGGATTTTTTACTTTAATGTTACAGTTTTTGGGGGTCTGCCAGTCATTTGACCGTTTTATCATTTAACTGTTTTGTTACTGTTTAATTACAGATTATATTTGTAATTTTACATACATTTTTATGTAATTTAAGAAAACAGAAAAAATACTGTATGAAAAATACAATCAATTTCCTGTATAAAAAATGTGAATTACTGCAATTTGTCATTAATGTCACAATACCTAAAATAACAGCTGAATTTTTATTTTACAGATATTATTTGTAATTTTACAGTGTTTTGAGTACAATTTAAAATGAAAGAAAATGATCGTCAAAAAATCACAGTTATTTTCTGTAAAATTAGGATTTTTTTTTTTACAGTGTAGGTATGACGACAATATAATATTATTGTAAATTATATCACATAAAAAAGCGGTAGCTAACGTTAATAGAATCAAGCAAACAAATAGCTGTTGTTTTTGCTCCAAAAAGCTTGACTTACCTCGAATTTCACATAAGATTCCTTCACGTTATGAGTTTCCATCAGACTCACGTGGTAGCCAGGTGTCTCATCCAATGGCGAGCTCAGCTGACGCTGTGTGCTTCAAGATTCTGATGCAAGTACTAAGATTCCGATTGGCCAAGAGAAAAAGTGCTAAGATTCCGATTGGCCCAGAGAAATGTCAATTATAAGAATTATCCAATAATTACCCCCCCCCCCCCCAAAAAAAAAAAACTCTCGGTTCTATGCGATTCACGTAAATGACCCAATTGACCAAGAAAACAGCGATTGTTTTGCAGGTGTGGATGAGGGAACCAGGTGGAACCGCAAGGCCGAGGGTCTCCGGTGGAGCCGAAGGAGGGAGGAGCCAAGACGGAGCCGACAGGCCGAGATGGAGCAAAGAGAACAGAGGCCGGAGGCGGAGCTCGACGTCACAGGGACTCCTCGAAGACGCCACAGGGCTGCAGGCATCCGCCAGCGGTGGGGCTGGAGGACTGGCTGAGCTTCGCGGTGCCACACAACAATTCAGAAAATTTTTAATAGCACAACATTTTCGATGCAATGACGAAATCATAGTTCACACAGTCATTGGTAATTTCCAAAACCAGCGATGATGAAGGTACCGGGTGGGATAGGGTGAGAGTTGATATTTCTTCCTCGAAGTTGATCAGCCAGTCCTCATTCTCCGTAGTTACGATTCCCTTGCCCGCTGGTATCGCGGGGTCACACCCCTGGTAAGACTCATGCTGGAGCTCCTCTTCTGGGGCAAGGGTCAGCTCTGTCTTCATCTCCTCGGGCTCTGGCTGACGCGTCACGGCGGGTGGTAGTTCTCCGTCTGCTGGGGGCACACACAAGTTCTCTGCGGTCGAAGGTGGTAAATCGGGCTCTGGGTCTGGCTTTGTCCTGGATCGGGACACAACGATCTCCAAGCAAGCATCTAATGACAGTCTCCCTCCAGGCCAATCCATTGGTGTCTTGGAGGTCGATAGGGTGGTGGAAGGTTGCCCCAATCCATAACAATGTCTTCAGGGTCTCATCGTCGAGGGGGCTGGAGACGGCGAAACAACAAAAGTTCTTGACAAAAGAGGAAAAATCATGGCTCTCCTGAGCCGCTGCAATAAATTGCGCTCTTGTACTGTTTTTGGTCTAGTATTCTGTAACGCGATAATCCAAGGAAGATGAAGAAGAAGATGAGGTATTAACACAGGGTTTATTTAAACAACACAGAATAAGATACTTAACGTGTGACAGTGTGCTATGCACAAACAATACCGGACAACTCAAAAGAACACATGTGATGAAACAGCTAAACGACGAACAGCTGTGATGAATGGGTTGCTCTTTATTTCGATAGTCCACTTTAGACATTCTACTAACTATAAGTAACTTTGCAACTAAATGTCAACTAACTCTCATTACAGTATTAGTAGACTGTAGTAAACTGTCAGTAGACTGTAAGGTTATGGATAGGCGTTAGGGTTCGGGTTAGGAGAATAAGTTGACTTGTAGTTGCCAAGTTACTTATAGTCAGTAGAATATCTGTTGGAAGACCAACAAAATAAAGTGTTAGAAAATATTAAGCAGACAGTCTACTAATCCTCTAATGACAGTTAGTTGACATCTAGCTGCAAAGTTACTTATAGTTAATAGAATGTCTAAAGTGGACTATCGAAATAAAGTGTTACCGATGAAGGTAGTGTCCGTGGTGACTGACGAGTGGCGGGAAACCAGAATAAAGGGAACATGTCATGAATGAAAACAAGAAAACTGAACGCTATGACAAAAACAACATACATTTTTATTACAAATGTTTTACTATAAAATTTTAACATTAAAAAATGAACAAACACTAAACATGCACCTGCTTCTCAAGGATCGAGTTTCATGCAATGCAAAAGTCAGAAGTGATTTTACACATTTCTCATCAGGTTTGTGGAGTTATTCGCATACTTCAATTTTTTAATTTACTCAGAACAAGTAAAATCATATACCAGTTCTTATTTAAAATGATGTAAAATATCTTGTTTCTGTTTTGATTGTCCAGTGTCAGGAGCGTCTGATCGCACACAGCTTGTGAGGGGACGGATTCAACGTGATTCCGACTATTCCTTTGAGATCCAGATCATCTCCAGACACTCCAGGTGGAGTTGTGAAGCTGTAGCTCTGAAGGAGGGAAGTGAAGAACAGGAAGAGCTCCATTCGGGCCAAACTCTCTCCCAAACAAGCCCTTCGGCCTGAGAGAGAGAGAGAGAGAGAGAGAGAGAGAGAGAGAGAGAGAGAGAGAGAGAGAGAGAGAGAGAGAGAGAGAGAGAGAGAGAGAGAGAGAGAGAGAAAGAAAGAAAGAAAGAAAGAAAGAAAGAAAGAAAGAAAGAAAGAAAGAAAGAAAGAAAGAAAGAAAGAAAGAAAGAAAGAGACTGTTTTTAATTCCAAATCAAATGTTTATTTCTTCAAAACACTGGGTGTTTAGAGTTGAGCGTATACCTGCAGAAAAGGGCATGAAAGCATCTCTCTTGACAAACTGGCCCTTCTCATCTAGGAAGTGTTCTGGGTAAAAGCTCTTCGGTTTCTCCCATTCGCTTGGATCCTTCAAAACAGACGTCAGCAGAGGAACTACAGTGGTACCCTAGAAAATGGAGAAAAGACAATGTTCAAGATGCACATGGTCTCGTTTCTAGCCTAAATATGTATTCTTCTGCCTGACCTTCTTGATGAAGTATCCATTGAAGTGAACATCACTGCTGGTCTTATGAGGGAGATTCATTGGCACTATGTTGGCCAGTCTCTGCGTTTCATGAATCACAGCGTCTGTATACGGTAATTTCTTTCTATTTTCCACCACTGGCTGACATCCACCGATCACTCGGTCAATCTCCTCATGAACTCGATCTGCATTATGGCATATTTTTGTGTTTTACGAATCAAATTAATTCAGCTGATGTGAAAAAAAAAACACTTCACAAATAAATATCAGCATGGGAACAAACACTTCAAACTACTGTGTTTTTACCCTGTATATGAGGGTATTTGGCCATGAGCATCAAACCCCAGCGCAGAGTCGTTCCTGTTGTGTCAGTACCAGCAGCAAACAGATTTCCCACCGTCAAAAGAAGATTCTCCTGGTGAAAGTATGTGTCCTTCTTGCAGGATTGCTGATAAGTACAAATCCACAAAGCCCAGATTTATACTTTTTATAAAATACTAAGGAAAAAATATTACAAAGTTCTTGATTGATTATAATACATTCAAAATACATTCAAAACTAAATAAATTAGAAAATAGTGAAAATCATTTAGGTGTAGTTTAAGAACGAAAGGTGAAAGATATTAAGATATCTTTAATATTTCTTGAGTTACAGGCGTGCAAACTTTGAAGAACCATCGTGTTAACTTGGGTCTATTAAATAATATCAGCAGTTATCTTTTAATTTTAACAGAGTGAATATGGAAAACAACATCTACGATTAATTAAATGCTTTAGAAGTATTTTTCATTGTTAGTTTATGATAAATAATGTAGTTAACTAATGGTAAAAAATCTGGAATCTTAGTGTTCCCAAATATATTCATATTTAATTTAATAGCTAAGTTCGATAATAAAAAAAATAAAAAAATTTGTTTTATAAACTATTATTATTTTTATAGTTTATAGTTTTATAAACAAGCTGATGATTACTTTTTAGTTCCTGCTGTATTTCTATGGAACAAGGTGATTTCTGTACCTCGTCGCTCTGTTTGCGGATGAGAAAGGAGTCGACAAACCCTCTGCGGTCGTGTGGATTCAGAGTCTCCAGCAGTCCAGTGATCAACCTCGTCATTTCTGCTTTATTTTTCAACACATTTCTTACAATAATCCTTTTGTTGTTGATGAATGGACCCAACCACGGAAATATATTATAAAGCTGCAAGTAAACACAGAGAAAAAAATGCATGTATTAATGATAAAAAAATAAAAAAATGAAGTCACCAAAAACATATAGTAAAACATATTTCCATACCATCATAGAGGCCGATCCACTAACTCGAACATTTTCATTTGCCCTGTCGACCATTTCTGTGAATTGAGGGTCTGTGTATTCAAATCTGCTGCCGTACACAATAGATGAGATGATGTTTGACACAGCGTAGTTCACAGGCTGTGTTGTGTCGAAGGGTTTCCCTGTGAAGAGAAAACAAATGTCTCTCAACGAATCCTTTAAACTAAGAGCATGATTGCAGATGTCTTTAAATGTGTTTCAGCGTGTACCTTCAAACTTATCAAACTCTCCTTTCAGATACTGAATTTCCTCTATGATTTTCTCTTCACTTCCTCTCTTGCCCATCCCGAAGTCCCGCAGGTTACTGAGAGCGAAGCGTCGCATCTCTCTCCAGTTCTCTCCATTGGAAAAGAGGATTCCTGATCAACACAGAAAGAACCAACCCTTCACAAGTCTAGAAATTAGAAAGTCTGGGAAATTCCCAACCAGACATTTTCTTTCTATGCATTTGGCTGCACTAAACTCCAATGGAAGTAGAGCAACAATAAGCAGAATATAGCTACAAAGAGGCAATTATCAGGACCAAGAGCAATGAACACGATAAGTCATGCCAACATGGCTGGGAGCATCAGACCAACTACAACAATGAGCAATTAAAGACATATTAAGACCATTTTAGGCAAAATGGCTGAAAAATCACAAGTACAATCATTTTATTTAATGGTTTATCACGTTTGACCAATAGGTGGTGCTGTGACTAAATTATTGTGTGGTCAGAATAAGGTGGCAATAACACATCCCAAGTTTGGTGTCAAAGTGCCAAAGCATTGCAGAGATACAGCCGTTTTGAGTCATTTTGGCATCATGCCATAAATTTGTTGATGCGTTATACTGTAACGAGGACGCTGAGGCTGAGTGAGAATCCATGTGCGGAAGTTTATTGAAGACAGTTTCCACAAACAAATACGATAAGGCAGGCAGAGGGTCAAAACCAAGGTAGCAGTTAGATCTTTCAACATACAAAGGGGAATTCCAAAAGGCAAGAGTGAGTAGGCAGGCAAAAGGTCCAAGCAAAAACATCAGTCCGATCAGGCAACAAAAACAAAGGGGATAATCCAGAAAATCCAAAAACAGATAACCAGGCAGAATCATACACAGTAGACAGGCAGGATCAACAGGAAATTACGCTTGGCAAGGCAGGTAAACTGGCAATATTTTGCAATAAGTATAAGAATGGTCTCTGGTTAAATAGCAGCTCCCTCTGCTGGTTTGGCATTACATATACGAAAACGGTTTTGTCTATCGACCCGAAATCTATAAAAAAAATGTTGGCACAATCTGAAGATGATCTGACTAGAATGTGGAGGAAATCAGACAAACGGTCTAAGAAGAGTTTGAAAAAGTAGGTTTTGAAAAAAAAAAATCTAAATGGCAGACAGGAAGTTTGCCAATATGGCAAAATTGGCATTTATGTTCTCGCATGACCCACGGAATCATTGGGTCTGATTTCATTACAATAGGCTAATGCAATCAAAAGTTATTAGCATTTTTTGGAATATGCTGGGAAAATTGCTGCTGATTCATGCTGCACCTAATCTAAAGAGAGTTTTGGCCAAAGAGTTCAGAAGTTATAAACAAAAATATGAGCATTTTTCATATATACTTCATATCTTCATATCTACTTTCATACCACTAGGAGGCACTGCGCCAAAATTGTGCCAAAATGTTTCGGAAAATTTTAAATTGCGGATTTTGTTTCTAGCCCTTACTGTTCAATGTTAGTAGCATAAACATGAGTGCAAATTTGGACAGTTGGTGGCGCTAGAGGGATTGAGTTTGAGACACCAAACTTGCTATGGTGACAGTACAGACTGTCCTCTATTTGTGTGCCAAATTTCTTAACTTTCCCACAAGCAGTTCTATGTGCTACCATAGACTTCCAGAGTGGAAGAAGAAAAATACGAACGCCAACGATCACCTTTGGTGCTTGGCCCCTAAAAACTAACCAACACAATGAGGAGCCTGCACAGCTTTCATTTATGCTACATAACAAACAGTACAGAACTCAACACACTTGGGGCCAGATTTACTAAACAGGGCAAATTAGCATGAGAACGCAATTCCAAAAAAGCACAGATGGGAGTGGAAAGTTCTGCATGTAATCTACTGATGACGCACACATTGAAGAATACAGACACAGCCGGATCATTTCCATAATGACCAACGCAATCTACCAAGAGCAGTGCAAATGGTTAAAGACATGCTATTTTTGGGTGGTAAAAAATGGCACAATCAGTAAATTGACTAGTTCAAACTTTAGTAAATCATCTTGCATGATTCATTTAAATACTCCTACAAATGGATATGCAATAAGGTCAGCTGCAAAAATAACTGTGCCCACGCATTTTCAGCGCAAATTTTTCACTGTGTGTCTTTAGTTAATCCTGACAGTATTTTTTTAATGCCAAAAAAGGGGATTGCGCTGCCGCAAGCTGTTAATAAGTCTGACCCTTGGATGGTAAATTAAGAACTGATTTAAATGCAAACACAGCAATCAGTTTTTCTTACCATGACCATCGGTAATTATCCTAAAAGCAGGTGTAATATCTCGCTCCCCAAACTCTTCTGCGTAGTTCACGAGAGCTTCTTTGACGGTTTTATGTCCAGCTAGTACCACAACTTTTTTAGGACCCAAAAACACTTGGAAAACATTCCCGTAGTTTCTGGACAGCTGGAGGACACAGAAAAAAACATCTGTTAAAATGTTGCTATTATTGTTGAAATGTGTCTATGTCAAGTTCTCACCTCACAAAGGGTGTCAAAGGGTCTCTTGAGGTCAAGGGTCAGCAGGTTCCCCAGCAGCGGCAGAGGTTTGGGTCCCGGTGGCTCTTTCCCCTCTTTCTGAGATCTCGAGTCACAGGAAAGTCGATATAAAACCAGTAACAAAAGAAAAGCACCCAGTAATGTAACTGTGGTGGAAAGACTCAGCATAGATTCAACAACAACCATGTTTCAAGGCTGCACAAACGTTCTGCTGCATCCAAACCCTTGTGATGCATACATATGGGAGGAACCTCAAATTAATCCATGGAGAATTTATCATTCAAAACAAGGTAGCCATGAGAATACAGAGCTGTTATGGTTGCTACAGCATACAGATACATGATACCCTTCAATGAATAAATGAACAATACATTCAAGTACTAAAGCCACAGAAGCAGCAAGTGTTAAAGAATAATATACATTATTTAAAACACTAGCCTTCAACATCAGAGCTAATTCAAATAACATTTTTGATTTGTATTATATATAGAAAGATATTGTGATTTACTGGGCTAGGCATACTCTTATTGGTACACAGCAAAATCCCTGGTGTTAAATTAACACTTAAAAGTAGGGCTGGGCGATATATCGCATGATATGTTATGCGCATCTCTTCAGTAAAGCCGGTTCCTTGATTAGTAGTAAATCACCTTCACCTGCTTTCAGATGGAAGATATGATGCAGATATGAGTGTTAAATTAACACTAAAGAGTGTTAAAGGTAATGAGATAATTAAGTGATTAATTTAGTGATGATTGAGCATTATTGAAGACACCTGATGTTAACAAGCAGAATCACTGAAGGAGAAAATCACAAATTGTAAGCCACCGTTATGGCGATCAGTGTTTGGTTTAGTTGGACTCTGACCCTTATACTTTCATCTTTAAATTTTCTTTGTCTTCTGTTATTGATTTATAACAGTCAAATGAACACAGAAAAGTGTGTTCTGATAGTGTTGGTTATGTTTTGGCATAATCATGCTGTGATCTGAAAAATGAAACTTATTGAGATAGTTTGGTTTAAATCATTAGTAACAGCTTTGTGATTCTACAGTATATTATTATCAGTATTTTTCTTATAAACCAAAATATTTAATAAACATTATTCTGATCAAAACAGTTTCAAATGAATTTATTTAGAAACACAGACATCAATAATCAGCCTGTGAATCTCAACAATGGTGACACCAATCACAACTCATTAATGGCTCCCATCATGCATTGCGGTATGAATAAATTATGATCTGAATTGTCTATGTAATTTACTTTTCCTAATTGAATATTCTGCTCGTCACCATTGTTGAGATGCATTGACTGAATCTTGACGTCTGTGTGTGCCTAAAAGAAATAATTTTTTTTTTTAAACAACTCTTAAGAAATCCTTTACATTACATCGAAGGTTCTGGAAATGTATGCAGAATCACAGTTATGCTGTAATCAACAGCATAAATCACAAACGTAAAGATCAAATGATGATTTTCATAATATAACCGACATAATCAGATCATTTTTTTTCTTTGTTGATCAAATGATGATTGTCATAATATAACCGACATAATCAGATCATTTTTTTCTTTGTTGATCTGGCAGTTATAACTCAAATACAACAGCCAAACAAAATCTAAAGTTATTGACCTAAGGGTCAAGAGCCCAACTAAAGCAAACAATGATCGCCATAACGGTGGCTTACAATTTTAGATTTTCTCCTTCTTTAGATGCTCAATCATCACTCAATTAATCACTTAATTATCTCATTAACTTTAACAATCTTGAGTGTGGACTCATATACACTCCCAGGAGTGTTATTTTAAGACTGGTGTTTTTGCTGTGTACAAAGAGCCGTAGTAAACTGACAAGCTGAGCCATATCGCATCAATCAATCAATCAATCAATCAATCAATCATTTATTTATAGAGCACATTTACGACACAACCAAGGTTGACCAAAGTGCTTTACACTGAATAAAAGACACACAGACCTAGCATTTATGAATACAAACAAAAATAGGTAATCAATAAAAATTCATTTTTAAACAGAAGGTAGCTATATAGTGTTAAAAGCTAAAGAGAACAAATAAGTCTTAAGCTGAGTTTTAAAAGTGGAGATAGATGGAGCGTGCCTAATCGACAGAGGAAGGCTGTTCCACAGCCTCGGTCCAGCAGTGACAAAGGCGCGGTCACCACGTTTTTTTAAATTTTACTTTAGGGACAGTTAGAAGGCCATGGTCAATGGATCTCAGGTTTCTAGATGGGGTATGGTACCAAGAGATCAGATAGGTATTGCGGTGCTATATTGTTAAAAGCTTTGTAGACGAATAATAAAATTTTGAACTCTATCCTATACTTAACCGGAAGCCAGTGCAGAGACATTAAAATAGGAGTTATGTGATCGAACTTACGCTTCCCTTCAAGCAGTCGAGAAGCTGCGTTTTGAACCATCTGCAGACGGGAGATTGATGCCTGAGAAATGCCATAATACAAAGAATTACAGTAGTCAAGCCTAGAAGTAACGAACGCATGAATAGCTATTTCTAAATTACTTCTTGATAGAATGGACTTTACTTTACTGAGAAGGCGCAGTTGATAAAAGCATGACTTAACAACAGCACAAATCTGTTTATCAAATTTTAAACTAGAGTCAAATAGGAAGCCCAGATTTCTGGCACACTTTGTTTTGTACGGGGTGAGAGGGCCAAGATCAAAGTCAAAAACACAGTTTTCATTGGGGCCGAACAACATAAACTCCGATTTGTTTTCATTTAAGTGTAGAAAATTGTTTGACAGCCATGACTTAAGATCATTCAGGCAATCTAACAGCGGCTGAAGAGAAGATTCATTATTGCGTTGCAAGGGAAGGTAAAGTTGGGTATAGTCAGCATAAAAATGAAACGAGACACCATGTTTTTTAAAAATAGCAGCCAGAGGGAGCAAATATAAAGAAAATAACACCGGCCCAAGGATTGATCCCTGAGGGACACCACAACCAATGCTTATTGGAGGATGAATATTGTCCTAACTGTACAGTAAAACATCTATCTGACAGATAAGAGTGAAACCACTGTAAGACAGACCCACAAAGTCCTACACAAGACTCCAGGCGTGACAAAAGAATGTTGTGGTCAACTAAGTCAAAAGCAGCACTTAGATCTAAGACGGGTGGGGAACGTTGATCCTGGAGGGCCATTGTCCTGCAGAGTTTAGCTCCAACCCTGAAAAAAACACTCACCTGCCTGTAACTTTAGCAATCCTGAAGACCTTGATTAGCTTCAGGTGTGTTTAATTAGGGTTCGAGCTAAACTCTGCAGGACAATGGCCCTCCAGGATCAACGTTCCCCACCCCTGATCTAAGAGGACCAGAGCCAAAGGTTTACCAGAATCTGTGATAAGATATATATCATTTAAGACTTTTAAAAGAGCAGATTCGGTGTTATGTAAAACTTTAAAGCCAGATTGAAAAACTTCATTGATTGAATTGTTTGACAGAAAAGTTTGTAATTGAGCCAATACAGCTCCCAGCTAGCAGGGAACGTTCTCAGAACATTGGCTAACATTCCCTATTTGGTTAATGTTTTTAACGTTTTAACTGTAACATTATGAGGATGTTTTGGGAAAGCTGTTGAGATAAAAGATTATATAATGTTCCATAATAACAAAGGAGGAACATTATCAAATCAACGTTCGCAAAATGTTTTGAGGATATCATTGAGGCCTGAGATGACGGAGTGTATTTTATAAAACGTTCTTGTAATGTGACGTGTTAAAGCAAGAATGTTATCCTACACAGCAAAAACTCCAGTGTTAAATTAACTCTCCTGGGAGTTTATTTGACTCCACACTCAAAGAGTTAAAGTGTTCAAATATGAGTGTTAAATGAACACTGAAGAGTGTTAAAATTAATTTGATAATTATGTTATTAATTGTGTGATGATTGACCATTATTGAAGACACCTGATGTTAACAAGCAGAATCACTAATGGAGAAAATCTAATTTTAAGTCACCATTATGGTGATCAGTGTTTGTTTTACTTGGGCTGTTGACCCTTAAATTATTAACTTTAGATTTTGTTTGGCTGTTATAACTGAGTTGTAACTGCCACATGAACAAAGAGAATGGTGTTCAGGTGGTGATGGTTATGTTTAGCCATATTCATCAATGGACTTGAATCACTAAACATCATTTACATTTAGCAGATGCTTTTACCCAAAGTGATATACAACAGAGGACTACAATTTATACAATTAGGTTTACCTTGTTGATTTCAAGCAGCCTGGTGATTCTACAGCATACAATTTGTAGCATTTTCTATAGAACCCTATATATTATTAATATTTCTGTTCAAAAGATTTAGATTTGTTTTATTAAGACACACAGACATCAAGATTCAGCCTGTGAATCTCAACAGTGGTGACGATAATAAACCATGTTGCAGTGCATTCTGGGTGCCACCAATCAAAAATAATTCATGGCTCCCATCATGCATTGCAGTATGAATAAATTATTATCTGAACTGTCCTTTTCCTAATTAAATATTTCATTTGTCACCGTTGTTGAGAATCATACACTCATGCTTGATGTCTGTTTGTACTTACACAATTTTTTTTTTAAATTTTAATCAGAACAAGTTTTAAGGAATCCTTTGGAATATATTGAAAATTCTGGCTCTTATGCTGTAGCATCAATGTGATGCTGCAATCGACAATATAAATATAAGTCAGAGATTAGGCTCTAAATTAGTTTTGTGATTCAGGTAAAATTATGATTATGTCAAAACATAACCAACAATTTCAGATCACCTTTTCTCTTTGTTTATCTGGCAGTTATAACTCAGTTACAACAATCAAACAAAATCTAAAGTTAAAAATGTAAGGGTCAAGAGCCCAACTAAAGCACACACTGATCACCATAATGGTGGCTTAAAAATAGTGATTTTCTCCTTCAGTGATTCTGCTTGTTAACATCAGGTGTCTTCAATAATGCTCAATCATCACTCAATTAATCACTTAATTATCTCATTAACTTTTATCACTGGAGTTTTTGCTGTGTTCCTTTTAGGAAAACATTCTGGGAACCAAAATAAAACTACCCGCTGAAAACATTATTAGAACTTCTTGGTAATGTTCCCAGAACGTTTTTAGAACAAAACATTTCTAGCTGTCCTCTGTTGTATATCACTTTGGGTAAAAGCATCTGCTAAATGTAAATGATGTTTAGTGATTCAAGTCCATTGATGAATATGGCTAAACATAACCATCACCACCTGAACACCATTCTCTTTGTTCATGTGGCAGTTACAACTCAGTTATAACAGCCAAACAAAATCTAAAGTTAATAATTTAAGGGTCAACAGCCCAAGTAAAACAAACACTGATCACCATAATGGTGACTTAAAATTAGATTTTCTCCATTAGTGATTCTGCTTGTTAACATCAGGTGTCTTCAATAATGGTCAATCATCACACAATTAATAACATAATTATCAAATTAATTTTAACACTCTTCAGTGTTCATTTAACACTCATATTTGAACACTTTAACTCTTTGAGTGTGGAGTCAAATAAACTCCCAGGAGAGTTAATTTAACACTGGAGTTTTTGCTGTGTAGGATAACATTCTTGCTTTAACACGTCACATTACAAGAACGTTTTATAAAATACACTCCGTCATCTCAGGCCTCAATGATATCCTCAAAACATTTTGCGAACGTTGATTTGATAATGTTCCTCCTTTGTTATTATGGAACATTATATAATCTTTTATCTCAACAGCTTTCCCAAAACATCCTCATAATGTTACAGTTAAAACGTTAAAAACATTAACCAAATAGGGAATGTTAGCCAATGTTCTGAGAACGTTCCCTGCTAGCTGGGACAGGACTGTTAGACAGATCGTATACTAATGAACACGGAGAATGCAAGCATTGTTTGTTTGCTCAGGCTCTGGCGTTTCTCAGCGCCATCAAAATAAAGGTCCGCCGCGCAGTCAAAATAAAAGTCACAATAACAAGCGCGGCTTAAGTCACTTCAGAGTTCCTACTGGCGGTGCGAATGCAACCAGAAAACGTTCCTAGGGGAACCATTAGTTCTCGGGGAACCATCCTGGTGGTTAGTTCCTAGAACTAAGTTCCTAGAACTACCCGGTGCAAAAGCCCCTAAAATAATCATCTCACTATGGGGCTTTCGCACTGGAGGAACCTTTTCATAGTTCCTAGAACTATTGGCGAAAGTACCTGGAAAGTTTGGTGTGTTCGCACCGCAGGAACTAGGAACAATTTTAGTACTAGGAACTCCTTTTGGAGGAACTAATTTAGCTCCTACTTCAGAGTAGGGTCTAAAATAGCACTGTAGGAAACTACCAGTGACGTTAGTGTATGCTGATTGGCCGAACACACACGAAACACCAACACCCGCCATTTAAAAAAAAAAAAGTGTAATTACAAGATTACCGTAAATCATAACCTACAATTAAACTAAAAATACAGTGTGAACCTTACCATGTCCATGGTTGAAATCATGGAAAATGGTTGTAATATCTCGGTCTCCAAACTCCTCGGAAAGGTTCACTAGTGCATGTTTGATGGTCTTGTATCCTGACAATATAACCACTTTTTTTGGGGCCCAAGTGCACTGTGTAAACTGACCCATATTGTTTTGACAGCTGCAAGAGAGAAAAGATTAAAGCCATAAATGGCTATTGAATCTATCTATCCATCCATATCTATCCACTGGCATCAGCCATAACTGGTCTCACATTACCCATAACTATTAGCCTAGTGGGAACAGTGACCTTTGAATGAGCACAGAATCTGTTTATCTGTTTTTCTCACTGTTTATCTATCTATTGGCATCAGCTCTTTTTTGTGCATAAATTCCGTCTGGCATGACGACTGTCTCCCTGCTCAAACATTACCACCGACTCTTACCCTAGTGATTTTGAGAACTAGGTGACCTATATTTTGTCATTTTTAAACACAGTAAGCTTGCCAGTAAAAATCTACTTGGCACATGTAGTAATTAAGCAATAAGGGAAAAGAGAAAAGGCCCTATTTAGAATTTAGTCTGAAGGGCATTGTCCTTCAACACTGTCCCCCAGTTTCAGAGACAAGGCTTAAGCCTAGTCGCAGACTAAAATGCATGTTTGAGCTGTTTTAACTGAAAGCTACTTGCACTGACACATCTTAAAATGTGTCACTGTCATTGTTTTGTCTCAAGATGCACATCGGTAATGTAAGGCATGTTTATAAAATCTACTTAACCCTCTGGGGACTAAGTCCTTTTTGGTCCGTTTTCTCTATTTTTACATTTGGGCTTATAAACCATATGTAATGGAGATGGATCACTATGTGTTTGGTATCTATGGATTCAGAAGACCCTAAGATAACATAAGCATGCATGTAATGTGTTTATAAAGGAAGTATGAGTGAAAAATGTACTATAAATTAGAGAATTTCAAAAACGGAAATTAGATTTTTCTCATTTATTTCTGAAAATCACACATCACACACAAATAGTGAACAGTTTTTGAACAAAAATTATATTTGTCAAAGCCTTTGCTTGACAGACATGTGTAATTGTTAAATAAAATGTGTAAAGAACAATGAAAAATGTAACTTTATTTACAAATAGTCCCATGCGTTTTTCTTAGGAATGCTTAGAATTTTCTAAGCAATGCTTTCTCCTCGTCACTCTCCAGTAAATGTTCCAGAGCTTGTTCCACCGTAAATCGTTTACTGCTTGCCATCATAAAAGTGCTAAAACAATAAATAATGCTATAATTGTATGTATGTGTATATAAATATATATTATAATTGTTCTGTCTCTCTCTCTCTCATATAAATCTCTGATAATCCGCTCCGTAAGCCTCCGTTCGCTCTCTCTCTCCTTCTCTCCATTCAACGCTGTTTGCGTCATATCCCTAACTATATTATCACCCCTTGCAAAGCTACAGAGTCCTCTGATTTGCTAGAAAGGTCATGGTAACCTTCCTCTGATTGGGTAAGAAAAATATTTCTCCATCGGCAATTTTTCCATTGGTTGTTGTTCGCGGAATCTGCCAAACAACATCGATTTCATTGGCCTTTTACATAGTGGTATTGCGCAACAAGGAAGTGTGTATATTTACAAAGCCGGGTATCACTGTTTTCAGCGGAATCTGAGGAAGACGGTAAACAAGACCGCAGCTCTCTATCATTAATAGTTTTTAAGATAATTACACATTTGTAAAGGTATGCCATTTTGGGCGGTACCGCCCAATCCGTCCCCAGAGGGTTAAATGCCCTAATTAAACTACCCAGATAGCAAGCCACCATCAAAACAATTTTAAATCAATGTTAATGTGTCAACGTTAACTGCATTGAATTAACATCACTTTTGCACCTGCAATTAATGTTGATTTTTTTTTTTTAAATGTCAGCCAAAAATCAATGGAAAATTGCATTGAATCAAAGCTACCAATGTGATGTTGGTTCAACAACGTCATGGTTGCACTCTCAGAAAATGAGACTACTACAACTGACTTAAAGCCACACAGCCTGAAATCAACAGCAAATAAAATAAGACAAAAAAATCACTCAAGATCTCTGCAGAAGTTCTTCTGTTTGGTCACAATTAAGGTGAACAGTGTTTCCTAGTTGGGCAGTTTGACTTGGCTTTTAACGTGAGTTTGTGGTCTTTGTAACAGTGTTTACCAAAACACATAATTTGTTGCAAAGAAAGCCAGAAAAACTAAGGTGCACTGTAAAAAATTGCTGTAAAAAAACAGCCAAATTTTACAGTAACATGCTGTTTTCCATTAAAACAGTAATATACCGTAGAAAAAAATGCATTCGTGGTGATATTTGTCATTTTCGAGAAAGTAGCCTACAGGAATATACTGTGAATTACCAGCGCTTAAAGTCGACACTCAGAGGCTGTGTTCCCAATCACACCCTATACCCTCATTCACTATTCCCTACATTAGTTCTCTAATATAGTCCAATTGACTGAGGGAATAATTCAGTAAATTTTCTCTAAGTTAATTGAGACCCTGATGAACACCTGCTGTTAACAATCAGAATCACTGAAGGAAAGAGGAACAAGAAGAACAGAAAAAAAGATGAAATCAAGATAAAAGACATTAAATCTTAGCAAAAGATCTCAGCAGAGGATTAAACAACTCCACAAACAGCATTACCAGCTTCACTTAATACTAACCAGACAGACTTTATTTCTGTCAGACTTCTACAGAAGGTCTTATTAAAAGGTGACAGAGGTTTAGACTAGGGCTGGGCGATATATCGCACGATATTGTTATGCGCGTCTCTTCAGTAAAGCCGGTTCTTTGATTAGTAGTAAATCGCCTTCACCTGCTTTCAGATGGAAGATATGATGCAGATATGAGTGTTAAAGTTAATGAGATAATTAAGTGATTAATTTAGTGATCATTGAGCATTATTGAAGACACCTGATGTTAACAAGCAGAATCACTGAAGGAGAAAATCTAAAATTGTAAGCCACCGTTATGGCGATCAGTGTTTGCTTTAGTTGGGCTCTTGATCCTTATACTTTGAGTTTAAATTTTGTTTGTCTGCTGTTATTGATTTCTAACAGTCAAATGAACAAAAACAAGTGTGATCTGATAGTGTTGGTTATGTTTTGACATAATCATGCTGTGATCTGAAAAATGAAACTCATTCAGATGATCTTGTTTAATTTGATAGCAACAGTTTAGTGGTCCTACGGCATATGATAATCGTATGTTTCTTAAATTCCAAACCATTTAATTAAAAATTGTTCTGATCAAATCACTTTCAAATGCATTTATTTAGAAACGCAGACATTAATAATCAGCCTGTGAATCTCAACCGTGGTGACAATAATAATCATTGTTGCCACCAATCACAACTCATTAATAGCTCCCATCATGCATTGCGGTATGAATAAATTATGATCTGAATTGTCTATGTGATTTACTTTTCCTAATTGAATATTCTGTTCATCACCATTGTTGAGATGCATTAACTGAATCTTGATATCTGTGTCTGCCTAAAACAAAGATTTTTTTTTGTACAAGCTTTAAGAAATCTTTTATAATATATCACAAATTCTGGATATTTATGCAGAATCTCAGTTATGCTGTAACCAACAGCATTAATCACAAACAATTAGCTCAAATGATGAATGTCATAATATAATCAATACCATTAGATCATTGTTTTTCTTTGTTCATCTTGCAGGTATAACTCAGATACAACAGCTGAACAAAAACTAAAGTTAATAATAAAAGGGTCAAGAGCCCAACTAAAGCAAACACTCATCTCCATGATGGTGACCTGAAATTCCGGTTTTCTTCTTCAGTGATTCTGCTTTAGGTGTCTTCAATAATGCTCAATCATCACTCAATTAATCACTTAAATATCTCATTAACTTTAACACTCTTGAGTGTGGACTCATTTACACTCCCAGGTGTGTTCATTTAACACTGGAGTTTTTGCTGTGTAAAGAGCCGTAGTTAACTGACAAGCTGAGCCATATCGCATTAAATATCGCTGGCGATATGTCCTCGATATTAGTGCGATTTGGCTCAGCTTGTCAGTTAACTACGGCTCTTTGTAGTAAATGCCGCTCCATCTGAAAGCAGGTGAAGGCGATTTACTACTAATCAAGGAACCGGCTTTACTGACGAGATGCGCATAACAATATCGTGCGATATATCGCCCAGCCCTAGTTTAGACGTCATTATATTTTCATTTGATTTTACCATAATGGTGATCAGTGATTGCTGTAGTTGGGCTCTTGACCCTTGACTTTTGAACATTAGTTTTTCTTTGGCTGCTGTAGCTGTGACTTTTTAAAATACATTAGCAATGGCTCAAAGCTGAAGCAAACAAGATGACAATGGCTGTTTGTTAATGGTCACAATCATCATGTAACAGCCCAATTCACTGATCTCATTTGCTGCCTAAAGTTGTTAAATGGTTGATGTTTTTTAGTTTTGATTTTGTTGCCATTGTGATTTTACAGATTGAGATCTATTGGGGATTTGACGTCCAGAAAATATTAATGATTTTAAAAAGGATATACTCAGAACATTTTGAACTTCTTGATCAGCCAGACACACAGGCATCAAGAACTGGCGTATGAATCTCAACAATGGTGGCAATCATAAGTTTTATGCTGCAATGCATGTTGGGTACCAAAAAAAAAAGCCATGACTCCCAGCATGCATTGCAGCATGAATAAATTATGCAGCTGAATTGTCTGGTTCTTCGCTTTAATTTTTTACTTTTTGCTTTTATTTTTGCTTTTGGTTTTGTGTTGACTTTTAGTTGCGTATTTGGGGATGTTTAAATTTAATGTTATATTTTTTGTTGATTGTCACCATTTCTAAAATTCATTGGCTGATTCTTGATGTTAGTGTGTGTCGAAGTAAAGCCATAGTTCAAAATTTTTTATTGAATGATGAGTTTAAAAATCCTTCATAACTAGGGCTGGGCGATATATCGCACAATATTGTTATGCGCATCTCGTCAGTAAAGCCGGTTCCTTGATTAGTAGTAAATCGACTTCACCTGCTTTCAGATGGAGCGGCATTTACTACAAAGAGCCGTAGTTAACTGACAAGCTGAGCCAAATCGCACTAATATCGCGGACGTATCGCCAGCGATATTTAATGCGATATGGCTCAGCTTGTCAGTTAACTACGGCTCTTTGTACACAGCAAAAACTCCAGTGTTAAATTAACACACCTGTGAGTGTATGAGTCCACACTCAAGAGTATTAAAGTTAATGAGATATTTAAGTGATTAATTGAGTGATGATTGAGCATTATTGAAGACACCTAAAGCAGAATCACTGAAGGAGAAAACTGGAATTTCAGGTCACCATTATGGAGATGAGTGTTTGCTTTAGTTGGGCTCTTGACCCTTACATTTATATCTTTAGATTTTGTTCGGCTGTTGTATCCGAGCTATACCTGCAAGATGAACAAAGAAAAACAATGATCTAATGGTATTGATTATATTATGACATTTATCATTTGAGCTATTTGTTTGTGATTTATGCTGTTGGTTACAGCATAACTGAGATTCTGCATAAATATCAAGAATTTGTGATATAATATAAGGGATTTCTTAAAAGTTGTAAAAAAAAAAAAAAAAAAATCTTTGTTCTAGGCACACACAGATATCACGATTCAGTCAATGCATTTCAACAATGGTGATGAGCAGAATATTCAATTAGGAAAAGTAAATTACATAGACAATTCAGATCATAATTTATTCATACCGCAATGCATGATGGGAGCCATTAATGAGTTGTGATTGGTGGCAACAAGGATTATTATTGTCACCACGGTTGAGATTCAGAGGCTGATTATTGATGTCTGTGTTTCTAAATAAACGCAAGTGAAAGTGAAAGTGATTTGATCAGAACAACTTTTATTAAATGGTTTGGATTATAAGAAACATACAATTATCATATGCTGTAGGACCACTAAACTGTTGCTATCAAGTTAAACAAGATCATCTGAATGAATTTCATTTTTCAGATCACATCATGATTATGTCAAAACATAACCAACACTATCAGATCACACTTGTCTTTGTTCATTTGACTGTAATAAATCAATAACAGCAAACAAACAAAATTTAAACTTAAAGTATAAGGATCAAGAGCCCAACTAAAGCAAACACTGATCGCCATAACGGTGGCTTACAATTTTAGATTTTCTCCTTCAGTGATTCTGCTTGTTATCATCAGGTGTCTTCAATAATGCTCAATGATCACTAAATTAATCACTTAATTATCTCATTAACTTTAACACTCATATCTGCATCATATCTTCCATCTGAAAGCAGGTGAAGGTGATTTACTACTAATCAAAGAACCGGCTTTACTGAAGAGACGCGCATAATAATATCGTGCGTTATATCGCCCAGCCCTATTCATAACTGATTACGCAGCACTGCTTGATCTTTTGCTGTAGTTTCACAGTCTAGTAAAATAATCTACACACTATTGATAAGGAATAGACACAGGCTGAGATCGGTGATCCAAACATTATATAATGACATCATAATCATCAACACCTGATCTCATTTTTGTTGGGTTTGTTTATGCCACAACAAATGTGTTTTAAAAACACACAGTTAGAGCAGGCAAAGTACAGCTAATGTTAGTCAAGGGTCAAGAGCCCAACTAAAGCAAACACTGATCTTCATAATGGTAACGTCAAATGAAAGAAAACAACATTCTAAACCTCTGTTAATTCTCAATAGGAATTTATGTAGACGTATGAAAAAAATAAAGTCATTCTGGTTAGTAATAAGTGAAGCTGGTAATGCTATTTTTTGGATTTGTTTAATCCTCCTCTGCTGAGATCTTCAGAGATTTAATGTCTTCTGTGACTGAAGTCAGTTGCAGTTCTTGTGTTTCGCTTTATTATCTTCTTGTTGTTCCTCTGTCCTTCAGTGATTCTGATTGTTAACATCAGGTGTTCATCACTAATGCTCAATCATCAGTTGATTAATCACTGAATTATATAATTAACTTCAACACTGCTTCAGTGTTACTCCAACACTCTGTAGTGTGGAAACAATTTAAAACTGAAGATTTTGCAGTGGGGTTGAAAGGGTTAAATGTGTCAGATAAAAAAAAAAAACAGAGTGAAGCGTATTTTAACGGTAATCAACTGTAAATTAATTTACGGCATAAAACTGTAGAAAAACAGCAACTTACTGGCAACCCAGCTGCCAGTAGATTACCGTAAAATCAAGGAAAACCGGTAATATTCTGTAAAATGTTACAGTTAGATGTATTAAACAAAAGAAGTTAATTTCACTGAAATATAAGTGAAAGTTCATAGAAAAAAAGTTATGCGAAGTCAATAACTGATAAGTAGAGTAAATATTAAACTGAAGTGTTTTATGTATTTTGCACAGGATGATACAGGAGAAATCTGTTAGTTTAATTGAGTTTTGTGGGTCACCATTGTGCTGGAGAGTAGAGCCTGTGCTTCAGTCAAAGATGAGCAGAGAAACACTGATGTTATGCTGCCTGTTGCTTTATGTAAAAGCAGTAACTGTGTAGTTGCTGATACAGTGACAATCTCCTTGCTAAGTACTTTAGCACAATGTATGCTAATGTTTGCTATATAAACTGCAAAGACTTTAAAAAGACTTTGCAAAGTTAAAATCATGTTTTTAATTAATTCACTATTACATATTAGGTGTTTGCAGTTTTATATAAAGAGATATTCATTTTCAGTGGACTCTAATGAAGGAATTTTACGGTACTATCAGTATAAATACTAGTTTTTGAACTCGAACTGTTTAAAGCAATCGGTTTTCCATATGAGTCACCTGCAATGGTATTTTTACGGTAACAGACTGTAAAAAAGGAGAGCTGTAAATTAACGGTTAAAGGCTGTAAATTAACAGTACATTGCTGGAAACCACAGCTGCCAGTAGATTACCGTTATTTTACAGGGCAATTTTTTACAGTGTGATCAGGTGATATTTTTTTCATCATCATCATCATCATCATCATCCTATCTTATCCCTGAGTATATTCACCATCAATAATTTCATATTATCACAACACAACATATATTCACTATATACTATCAGAGGTGGATAATCCAGGGGTCAAAGAGTAAAAGTCCTGCCATAAGTTTATTCCAACCATGAACTCAGTCAGCTGATTTCACTGATTAGTTCTGTCTCCTGTCTGAATCAGCAAATACAGGTGATTGGAACAAAATACTGAGGAGGACTTTTACTTTCTGAACCTGGACTTTACACCTCTGGCCACATGTCAGCCAAGAGTAAAGAAATAAACCAGAACTGGATCTTATCGCAGCCAAAAGAATCTGTGTATATTAAATATAGAGTAATTGCAGCCTTAATAAAGCCTGTTAACAAACAGAATCACTGAAGGAAAGAAGAGGACAGAAAAAGGGACGAGCAGAAACACAAGAACTACAACTGACTTCAGACACAGTCTTAGATGAAATCCACTGAAGAGAAAAGAAGACATTAAATCTGTGAAGATCTCAGCAGAGGAGGAATAAACAACTCCACAAACAGCATTACCAGCTTCACTTATTACTAACCAGACTCACTTTATTTCTGTCAGACGTCTACATAAGTTTTATTGAGAATTAACAGAGGTTTAACTGTTCTAATGTTCTAACTGTCACCATAACAGTGATTAGTGTTTCCATTAGTTGGGCTCTTAACTCTTATTACATCTAATGTCTATTTTGGCAGCTATGGCAGTGTGTGTGATAAACACATTTGCAGCATGTTTGATGGTTTTATAATCATCATGAAATAGACTCAATCGCTGAGGTAGGGCTGGGCAATATATCGCACGAAATTGTTATGCGCATCTCTTCAGCAAAGCTGGTTCCTTGATTAGTAGTAAATCTCCTTCACCTGCTTTCAGATGGAAGATATGATGCAGATATGTGTTAATGAGATAATTAAGTGATTAATTTAGTGATTGAGCATTATTGAAGACACCTGATGTTATCAAGCAGAATCACTGAAGGAGAAAATCACAAATTGTAAGCCACCGTCATTGTGATCAGTGTTTGCTTAAGTTGGACTATTGACCCTTATACTTTCTCTTTAATTGTGATTTGTCTGCTGTTATTGATTTATAACAGTCAAATGAACAAAAAAACGTGTGATCTGATAGTGTTGGTTATGTTTTGGCATAATCATGTTGTGATCTGAAAAATTAAACTTACTGAGATAGTTCAGTTTAACTCATTAGCAACAGCTTTGTGATTGTACAGCATATGATTATCAGTATTTTTCTTATAATACAAAATATTGCATAAACATTGTTCTGATCAAAACCCTTTTAAAAGAATTTAGAAACACAGACATCAATAATCAGCCTGTGAATCTCAAAAACGGTGACAATAATAATGCATGTTGCAGTGGCTGCCACCAATCACAACTCATTAATGGCTCCCATCATGCATTGCGGTATGAATAAATTATGATCTGAATTGTCTATGTAATTTACTTTTCCTACTTGAATATTCTGCTCGTCACCATTGTTGAGATGCATTGACTGAATCTTGATGTCTGTGTGTGCCTAAAAGAAAAAGATTTTTTTTTTAAACAACTTTTAAGAAATCCTTTATATTATATCTAAAATTCTGGATATTTATCCAGAATCACAGTTATGCTGTAACCAACAGCATAAATCACAAAAATAAAGATCAAATAGTGATTGTCATAATATAACCAACATCATTAGATCACTTTATTGAATTGTTCATCTGGCAGTTATAATTCAGATACAACAGCCAAACAAATTCTAAAGTTACTAATCTAAGGGTCAAGAGTCCAACTAAAGCAAACAATGATCGCCATAACGGTGGCTTACAATTTTAGATTTTCTCCTTTAGATGCTCAATCATCACTCAATTAATAACTTAATTATCTCATTAACTTTAAAACTCTTGAGTGTTAATTGAACACTCATATCTGCATCATATCTTCCATCTGAAAGCAGGTGAAGGTGATTTACTACTAATCAAGGAACCGGCTTTACTGACGAGATGCGCATAACAATATCGTGCGATATATCGCCCAGCCCTATGTGTATGTCAATGTAGGCCAGTTTTTTTTTTTTCATGTTTGTTAAAAGACTTATTTGACGAAGATGAAAAGATTCTCATGCTGCAGATGTGAATATATTAATGGAACAATATAACTGTCGGATTATCAAAACAATGAATCAGTCTATTTCATGATGAGTATAGGTCCATCAACAGGAAACCATCATCACTTGATCTCATTTCACTTTAGCTTTTTTTACTGCTGCAAATGTGTTTGATACACACACTGTCACAGGAGCCAAAAAAGACAAAATAAGCCTATATATTAAGAGTTGAGAGCCCAACTAAGGGAAACACTAATCACTGTTATGGTGACTTCAAATTAAACAGTTAAACCTCTGTTAATTCTCAATAAAACTTCTGTAGACGTCTGACAGAAATAAAGTGAGTCTGGTTAGTAATAAGTGAAGCTGGTAATGCTGTTTGTGGAGTTGTTTAATCCTCCTCTGCTGAGATCCTCACAGATTTAATGTCTTCTTTTATTTTCAGTGGATTTCATCTAAGACTCTTTGCTCTTGGCTGACATGTGGCCAGAGGTATAAAGTCCAGGTTCAGAAAGTAAAAGTCCTCCTCAGTATTTTGTTCCAATCACCTGGATTTGCTAATTCAGACAGGAGACAGAACTAATTAGTGAAATCAGCTGACTGAGTTCATGGTTGGAATAAACTTATGGCAGGACTTTTACTCTTTGGCCCCTGGATTACCCCCCTCTGTATACTATAATTAATATATACAATATTAATTCATTATTTATTAGTGAAGCTGGTAATAATGTGTTTAGAGTTTTTTAATCCTCTGCTGAGATCTTGAGAGATTTAATGTCTTTTATCTTCAGTTGATTTCATCTAAGGCTGTGCCTGCACTGTAAAAATGACTACGACTGAATATGTTAAATCTAATCAATAAAATTGAGGCAACAGATGACAATCAATATTATTAATTAAATGTAACAAATTAGAATTGAGTAATAATTAACCAAATGAATTACTTAAAAGTTAACCATTTAAAATGAGTAAAATTTACACATTTTTCTAAACAAAAATATCGGAATAACAGACTGACGTCAAAGATGAATTAAGAAATCTTTTTTTTTTATTGCCATCATTGAAGACACCTGATGTTAACAAGCAGAATCACTGAAGGAGAAAAACGTAAATTTTAAGTCACCATTATGGAGATCAGTGTGTGTTTTAGTTGGGCTCTTGGCCCTTAACTCATTAACTTTAGATGTTGTTGGCTGCTGTACGTGAATTATAACAGCCAGATGAACAAATAGAAAAGGTGATCTGATGGTGTTGGTTATGTTTTAACATAATCATTATTTCACAATCACTTGACCTGAATCACTGAACTCATATAGAGCCCAGTTTCTGAGTAAGGTTTACTTTATTAATTATAGCAGCACTGGCCTTGTACAGCATCATATTTTTAGCATTTTCAATGAAACCAAATGATCAAAACAACAAAAAGAAAACTTCAGAAATCATTTTATGTAGGCACACACAGACATCAAGAATTAGCGTATGAATCTCAGCAATGGTGACAAACAGATCACCTCTGATCATAAGCTCATTATTTATTCATGCAGCAATGCATGATGGGAGCCATGAATGAGTTTTGATTGGTGGGACCCAGAATGCACTGCAACATGCGTTGTTATTATCACCATTGTTGAATTTCACAGGCTGATTCTAGATCTCTGTGTGTCTAAAAATTTAATCAAAACAAAAACAAAAATAGTTTTTTTGTAGTTGAGACACGTTTAAAAATAATTCTATGGATTACCTTGTGAAATCTAAAAATATTATACTGGACAAGGACAGTGCTGCTATAATTCATAAAGTAAACCTAAACTGGGCTCTATGGGGCGGTTTCCCGGACAGAGATTAAGCCTAGGCCTAGACTAAAATGGCCCTTTAAACCAGATTAACAGAAATCTGCTTTCTCTGTCATGGCTTTAAATAGTCCTAGATTTAGTTTAGTCTGGAGTTTAAATAAACTGATTTCCTGGAGGAAGACTAGAGCTACTCAAGGACTAAATTGAGCCTAAAATTAAACCTACCAGGAGGCAGGTTTAACTTCAGATTAACTTTGTGTTTCAAAGAAGACATATGCATTATTTGGACACACACACACACACACACACACACACACACACACACACACACACACACACACACACATATATATATATATATATATATATATATATATATATATGATATAAATAAATAATATAATAATATAATATATACTAAATATAATATATATGCATATATTAATATATCATTTAAACATTTCATTTTGTTTTAACACCATTGTATCGGGTTTCTAGTTCAAATGTGATTGGTTCATGTTAAACTGACTTGAAATGGTCACTCTTTGACCTCACTTTATGTTTTTATTTTGAAATATGTTTCAATCTAGTAACCCAGTCATACAGGACTCTCACTTCCCACCATGCTTTGCATAGGGCTGAATTGGGAGAGTAAATTCAGAAATAAAGTGATATTTTATGAATTTTTTTAGCAAGATGAGAAAACGGAGAGACTTGTTAATGTTTAATGGTCTATTATGTTGGTATTTTAAAGTTTCTGTTATGTTTGTATTTTTTTGGGTTACCATTGTGGTGAAGTGTTGAGCCTGTGGTTGGATCAAGGACCTGCAGCTAGTAAATTTGTTTGAAATAATAATAAAGCTACTACCACTATGGTAGTACTCTAGTTGAAACCAGTACTGCTTTTAGACTGCCAAGTGCCAACAGTGAACACCACATGTGTAAAGAAGTTATTTGAATAATTAATTTTAAATGAGAACCATTCATTGTTAATGAACACCATTGATTCTAGTTGTACATCGTTGATATTATATAGGAATAAATGAAAATAAATGCCGGGAAATCCGTTTGTAATGATTACATATATATATATATATATATATATATATATATAATACATTTCTTTTTTTCCGGGATTTATTTTATTTTATTCCATAGCTGGTGTGTGCAGATTATTTAGCTTGCTTAAAAAAATATTTTCTCTTGTTAGTAACATTTTTTTGATTGCAGTCTTTTTCTGATGCAATTGTTTTCCATGGATTTGCCTCTCAGTTCCATGCAATTTTAAGTTTTTCTTGGTTCATTCCATGTTTTATAGGCAACCTCTGGCATGCTAATTCAGATTAGCACAGTTGGTTTTAATTTAATCTGGTTTATTTTAGTTCAGGACTCCATAGTCCAGGTGTAACTAATCTGTACTTAATCTGTGTTACAGAAAGCCATTTTTTAAGACACGATTAACTATTCTAGATTAATGCCTACTCCTGGCTTAATTTAAACCCTGTCCGGGAAACCGCCCCTATATGAGTTCAGTGATTCAGGTCAAATGATTGTGAAATAATGATTATGTTAAAACATAACCAACACCATCAGATCACCTTTTCTATTTGTTCATCTAGCTGTTATAATTCACGTACAGCAGCCAAACAACATCTAAAGTTAATGATTTAAGGGCCAAGAGCCCAACTAAAACACACACTGATCTCCATAATGGTGACTTAATTTTTTTTTTTCTCTTTTTTTAGAAGGTTTTCTCCTTCAGTGATTCTGCTTGTTAACATCAGGTGTCTTCAATGATGGCAATAAAAAAAAAAGATTTCTTAATTCATCTTTGACGTCAGTCTGTTATTTCGGATATTTTTGTTTAGAAAAATGTGTAAATTTTACTCATTTTAAATGGTTAACTTTTAAGTAATTCATTTGGTTAATTATTACTCAATTCTAATTTGTTAAATTTAATTAATAATATTGATTGTCATCTGTTGCCTCAATTTTATTGATTAGATTTAACATATTCAGTTGTAGTCATTTTTACAGTGTGGAAGTGACAGGGCTACTGTCATCAATGAGGTTGAATTCATAATCCATCACCTATAAAACCAGATTACACTCTGAGCGAGATCAGTGAATGAGAATATTACATGATGATTACATCTTTATCATCAATAAGTAGGTACACTTGTCTTGTCACACTTGACTGTTCTTGCCATAACAAACAGAGAACAGACAGAGAGAAAACGTATGTTACACAATCAGCTAAACAGGCCAATAAGAGACTATTGCTGACGCAGTGACAATCTCCTTGCTAAATACTTTATCACAATGTGCTATTGTTTGCTAAATACAAACTGCAACGATTTTAGTTAAAGTCAGGTTTTTAATGAATTCACTTTTACACATTAGGTGTTTGCAGTTCTTAATATTAAGATATATTAATTTTCACTGGACTCAAATGAAGTAAGGTCACAGTACTATCAGTATAAATACTAGTTTTTGAACTTGAACTGTTTGAAGTAATCGGTTTCCCAAATGATATGAGTTACCTTTCATGGTGTTTTTACGGTAACATACTGTAAAAAAAGGAGAGCTGTAAATTAACGGTAAAGGGCTGTAATATTAACAGTACATTGCTGGCAACCAGCTGCCAGTAGATTGCTGTTACAGTATTTTACAGCGCAATTATGCACATAGCGAATATGATCGCATAAGCCTGCAAGAACATTTTAATGAAAAGACTAGATAAGCCCAAGCAACATGGATAGCATTAGCAACAAGCATGTTGGCAATACCCTGATAGCTTTAGTAATGAGCATTACATTGAACTTAGCTTAGCTTCGTGAAGACTTTCAGAGATAAATGGATAGTGAATCACATCGAGTCCTAGCTGTGTCAATAATGCAGCGATGAAAGCAGCAATGCAGATTGAGGTCACTCCAAACCAGGCAGCTTATGATCAATGTGTTGAATCTTGTATTCAAGTTCACAAACTTGAATAAATCTGAGGTGAAATCCTTGTGGGAAACAAATTCCTCTCGATAGTTGCTGATAATACTGAAGGAGCTTATATACACACACCTAAAGGATTATTAGGAACACCTGTTTAATTTCTCATTAATGCAATTATCTAATCAACCAATCACATGGCAGTTGCTTCAATGCATTTAGGGGTGTGGTCCTGGTCAAGACAATCTCCTGACCTCCAAACTGAATGTCAGAATGGGAAAGAAATGTGATTTAAGCAATTTTCAGTGTGTCAGGGTTGTTGGTGCCAGACGGGCCGGTCTGAGTATTTCACAATCTGCTCAGTTACTGGGATTTTCACGCACAACCATTTCTAGGGTTTACAAAGAATGGTGTGAAAAGGGAAAAACATCCAGTATGCGGCAGTCCTGTGGGCGAAAATGCCTTGTTGATGCTAGAGGTCAGAGGAGAATGGGCCGACTGATTCAAGCTGATAGAAGAGCAACTTTGACTGAAATAACCACTCGTTACAACCAAGGTATGCAACAAAGCATTTGTGAAGCCACAACACGCACAAACTTCAGGCGGATGGGCTACAACAGCAGAAGACCCCACCGGGTACCACTCATCTCCACTACAAATAGGAAAAAGAGGCTACAATTTCCAAGAGCTCACCAAAATTGGACACTTGAAGACTGGAAAAATGTTGCCTGGTCTGATGAGTCTCGATTTCTGTTGAGACATTCAGATGGTAGAGTCAGAATTTGGCGTAAACTAGGGCTGGGCGATATATCGCACGAGATTGTTATGCGCATCTCATCAGTAAAGCCGGTTCCTTGATTAGTAGTAAATCGCCTTCACCTGCTTTCAGATGGCGCGGCCTTTACTACAAAGAGCCGTAGTTAACTGACAAGCTGAGCCATATCGCACTAATATCGCGGACGTATCGCCAGCGATAATGAATGCGATATGGCTCAGCTTGTCAGTTAACTACGGCTCTTCGTACACAGCAAAAACTCCAGTGTTAAATTAACACTCCTGGCAGCGATTTTTTTTTTTGCAGGGTGGTAGGGGAAGACTCGTTAATATTCATTGGGGAACTCGTCCCTGATTGGCTCGCCGTGACGCATCTCTAATGAGATGTGATAGAGAAAACAGACATCGTCTCCTTCGTGACAACAGACACTTTCACGAAGGTAAGTCATACCTGTCAACATTTGGTTATCCAAATCCGGGAGATTTGTGCGGAGGCCGCTCACGAACTTCGCGAACTTCTGTATCTTTGCGGGGACACCGTCTTGACCTGCCATGTCAATCTGAGTGACGTGTGACAGCGAACCAATTGCGGATGAGTTCCCCAATGAATATTAATGATTCTTCCCCTACCACCCTGCAAAAAAAAAATTCGCCTCCTGCGAGGGTATATGAGTCCACACTCAAGAGTGTTAAAGTTAATGAGATAACCCATCATGCATTGCTGCATTAATAAATAATGAGCTTATGATCTGTTTGTCACCATTGCTGAGATTCATATGCTGATACTTGATGTCTGTGTGTGCCTACTCAGGATATTTTTTAAGAAGTTTCTTTTTTATTTCTTGATTTGATCATTTGAATTTCATTGAAAAGGCTAAAAATAGTATGCTCTACAATGACAATAAGGTAAACTTAACTCAGAAACTGGGTTCAATATAAGTTCAGTGATTGAGGTCAAATGATTGTGAAATAATGATTATGTTAAAACACAATCAACACCATCAGATGACCTTTGTTTATTGTTCATCCGGCTGTTATAACTCATATACAGCAACCAAACAAAATCTAAAGTTAATAAGTTAATGGTCAAGAGCCCAACTAAAACACACACTTATCTCCATAATGGTGACTTAAACATTCCGGTTTTCTCCTTCAGAGATTCTGCTTGTTAACATCAGGTGTCTTCAATAATGCTCAATCATCACTCAGTTATTCACTTAATTAACTCATTAGCTCAGAGTTTAATTGGGTCGCTTAAAATGACCAAATTCCATGATGGTGAAGTTACATGAACATATTATGTTTGTTTAACGAAAAATTAGTTATGTGCAACCGGTGGAACCTGTTTACATAAAAAAGTTAAGTAAATCCAACATATCATTTTTTTGAGTGTAGTCCTAGGTTTTTCGCCCGATCGGAATCAAACCAAAAAAGTTGGAATTGTGATTCGCAGGAACGGAATTAGATATTTTCACCAACCTTGGAACACATGTGTATGGGCTCAATCTTTGGTCACATAAAAAAAATGCGGCGATTAGCAACTTGGTGGCGCTATAACAGGAAATAAACATGAAAATAGCTATAACCCGATTCTAAACAACCGTGCAAACTTTTATGGAGATCGGACCATAGGTGGCACTATAACTGTTAAAAAAACATGTGTCCCAATTAGGGCTGGGCGATATATCGCACGATATTGTTATGAGCATCTCGTCAGTAAAGCCGGTTCCTTGATTAGTAGTAAATCACCTTCACCTGCTCTCAGATGGAGCGGCATTTTCTACAAAGAGCCGTAGTTAACTGACAAGCTGAGCCATATCGCATTAATATCGCGGACGTATCGCCAGCGATATTTAATGCGATATGGCTCAGCTTGTCAGTTAACTACGGCTCTTTGTACACAGCAAAAACTCCAGTGTTAAATTAACACTCCTGGGAGTGTATATGAGTCCACTCAAGAGTGTTAAAGTTAATGAGATAATTAAGTGATTAATTGAGTGATGATTGAGCATTATTGAAGACACCTAAAGCAGAATCACTGAAGGAGAAAATCTAAAATTGTAAGCCACCGTTATGGCGATCATTGTTTGCTTTAGTTGGGCTCTTGACCCTTATATTATTAACTTTAGATTTTGTTTGGCTGTTGTATCTGAGTTATACCTGCCAGATGAACAAAGAGAAAAGGGTGATATGATGGTGTTGGTTGTGTTTTAACATTATCATTATTTCACAATCAATTGGCCTGAATCACTGAACTCATATAGAGCCCAATTTCTGAGTTGCATTTACTTTATTGATTATAGCAGCACTGACATTGAAAAGCATAATTTTTACTTTTACAATGTAATCCAAATAATTTCTTAAAACTTAATCACATACAAAACTTTGTTCTTTTTTTTTTCTTTTTTGATTCTGCGTAAATTTCCAGAATTTTAGATATAATATAAAGGATTTCGTGAAAGTTGTTTAAAAAAAATCCTTCTTTTAGGCACACACAGATGTCAAGATTCAGTCAAAGCATCTCAACAATGGTGACGAGCAGAATATTCAATTAGGAAAAGTAAATTGCATAGACAATTCAGTTCATTATTTATTCATACCGCAATGCATGATGGGAGCCATTAATGAGTTGTGATTTGTGGCAGCCACTGCAACATGCATTATTATTGTCACCATTGTTGAGATTCACAGGCTGATTATCAGTGTTAATTTTGTCAGCAAATTTTGATTTAGTTTTAGTCTTAGTCTTTTGACTAAAATGCCATTTAGTTTTAGTCATATTTTAGTCATCTGAATTGTTTTAGTTTTAGTCTAGTTTTAGTCGACGAAATACAATAACATTTTAGTCGACTAAATCTACAGTAGATTTAGTCGACTAAAATATAATGGGTTTAGTTCAATTGTAAGGCGTTAATTTAGAATTTCTCTAAAATTTCCAAACCCATATACTCCCGGAGAAAACATCTATTAACCTATTAATATGAATGATTTTTAAGTTTGAACATGCAATACAGATACAGATTTAACTGCTGTTACTTAAAAAATATCTTAAAATGAAATAAAACCACTTTTCCTAAAGTACAACACAGTCTTCTTTACAATGAATGATATATTCACTACTTACACATCATTCTTTATTCTTTCAAGCAGACATATTTATTTGTATGAATTAAATATAATTAATCCTTATTAAAGCTATTAACAAACAGTGAATGCTTTTCTCTTTTTCTTTTGTTGCTTGATCAAAATTAAGGACACGGACCGCATTAGGTTTATTGCCACTGTCACTTTAAGACGTCGGATCATGTCCAATGACATGCGGATACAATTGCACTGATGCACATCCGACACACTCACAGTTTAAGACATAACCAGCATAGTTTACATGAATACTCTCCAAAAAGGACATTTAGACATACTGTTGTGTATTTCTCCATTCAGACACGAAAGAGAGCTCAATTCAGTAGCCTACTCGCGCGCTGTAGGTGTATTGTGCATGACTGCACGCTTCGGGTTAGGTGTGTGCGCAAAGAAAACCGCACCGAATAGAGCTCTTTTTTGCATCGTCACTCTTATTCAGAGATCTATATGTCTGCTCTACTCATTCTCCCAGACGTTCACATTTTTTAACGTTTTATGACCGCGGGGTAGATCACGTTACAGTAGCCTACAAATGTGCGCATCTACCACACACGCAGGACATCAGTTCTGACGGATCGCTTCCCAAATCGTCACTATCTAACATTTTCGTCTAGTTTTTATTCGTTGACGAAAATGTCAATAGATTTTCGTCATAGTCTTTGTCATTCAAAACTAGGTTTTATTTAGTTATCGTCTCGTTTTCGTCTGTGAAAAAATGTCGTTGACGAATAATTTTCGTCGTTATTTTCGTCAACGAAATTAACACTGCTGATTATTGATATCTGTGTTTCTAAATAAATTAGAAACTATTTTGGATTATAAGAAAAATACTGATAATCATATGCTGTAGAATCACAAAGCTGTCGCTAATGAGTTAAACCAAAATATCTCAATAAGTTTATTTTTCAGATCACAGCATGATTATGCCAAAACACAACCAACACTATCAGATCACACTTTTCTTTGTGCATTTGACTGTTATAAATCAATAACAGCAGACAAACAAATTTAAAGATGAAAGTTTAAGGGTCAAGAGCCCAACTAAAGCAAACACTGATCGCCATAACGGTGGCTTACAATTTGTGATTTTCTCCTTCAGTGATTCTGCTTGTTAACATCAGGTGTCTTCAATAATGCTCAATCATCACTAAATTAATCACTTTATTATCTCATTAACTTTAACACTCTTGCATGTTAATTTAACACTCATATCTGTATCATATCTTCCATCTGAAAGCAGGTGAAGGCGATTTACTACTAATCAAGGAACCGGCTTACTGACGAGATGCGCATAACAATATCGTGCGATATATCGCCCAGCCCTACCTATCTATTAAAATACTGATATTCTGGTCTGTAACTCCTCCTCCTCCTCCCTGTATCTTGCTCTCTCATTGGCTGTTGGTCATCGCCGATGTAGTTTTCAGTCAGAACACATTCACACAGCAGGATTGTGAATCGCCGACACCCGACAGGTCCAGATATTTAGCATGCCAAAGATCTCACGGGCGTCGGCGACTCGTCGGCTATTCTCTCAGATCGCGTCTTTGCTCATTCACACTGCGTGATTGTCATTCGCGTGAACGAGCACCGATTTGCCTGTGATTTCGGGCATTTGTCGGCGATTTCTCAAAACCTGTCGGCGAGCCAAAATCGGGGCTAAAATCGTGCAGTCTGAACTCGGCATTAGCAGTGTTAATTTAACACTGGTGATTTTGCTGTGTAGCTTTCAGTTAAAACAGCTCAAACATGCATTTTAGTCTGCGTCTAGGCTTAAGCCTTGTCTCTGAAACTGGGGGACAGTGTTATATCATGGCTCAAGGACAATGCCCTTCAGACTAAATTCTTAATAGGGCCTTTTCTCTTTTCCCTTATTGCTTAATTATACTACATGTGCCAAGTAGATTTTTACTGGCAAGCTTACTGTGTTTAAAAATGACAAAATATAGGTCACCTAGTTCTCAAAATCACTAGGGTAAGAGTCAGTGGTAATATTTGACCAGGGAGACAGTCGTCATGCCAGACGGAATTATTGCACAAAAAAGAGCTGATGCCAATAGATAGATAAACAGTGAGAAAAACAGATAAACAGATTCTGTGCTCATTCAAAGGTCACTGTTCCCACTAGGCTAATAGTTATGGGTAATGTGAGACCAGTTATGGCTGATGCCAGTGGATAGATATGGATGGATAGATAGATTCAATAGCCATTTATGGCTTTAATCTTTTCTCTCTTGCAGCTGTCAAAACAATATGGGTCAGTTTACACAGTGCACTTGGGCCCCAAAAAAAGTGGTTATATTGTCAGGATACAAGACCATCAAACATGCACTAGTGAACCTTTCCGAGGAGTTTGGAGACCGAGATATTACACCCATTTTCCATGATTTCAACCATGGACATGGTAAGGTTCACACTGTATTTTTAGTTTAATTGTAGGTTATGATTTACGGTAATCTTGTAAATTTACAGGCTTACTGGCAACCAAAATTGTCCGTCACCGTCGGCCATCTTGTCACAGGCAAGCTTTCTGGTGGGCTCTGTGGTTCCTGATGTCAGATGAGTGATCAGCACGAACACAAATATTCTTATCTCATTGAAATCTTGACGGATTTACAAACGGTTTGGTTTCTTACAAACATTATTAACGTGGCTATAATTCTGGATGATTATTTATTGATACACTTATTATTCATAAGTGTGCAATGTCATAACTACATCTCTGACGTTTATAACAAACCAAACCGTTTGAAAATCGGTCGAAAATTTAGCAAGTTATGGCTATTTAAACAGTACATGCACCATTAAAACACAATGTTACGAGTGAGCGAGCTGCCTGTGACAAGATGGCCGCCAGGTGCGGACGTCGACCTCCATTGGCCAGCAGCGCGGACGAGACATCTAGCCTTTATTATGTTTATCTATGAGTAAAACTCCCATCAGCGCTACGCACAGTCGGTCAGAACTGTGTAAAGACATCAAGTTGAAGAAATTGACTCTGCAGACTCCAGAATCTCAGATGATAATTAAAATGTAAATAGGTGTGGTTTTGGAACAAAATACAGAAATAAACTTACATGAGTGAGTAAAGAATTTACATGACCATTTTACACGCACAATTAATATAAAATTAACAATCTTCACTTGTATGAATTTAGTCATAAATTAAACATCCTAGTATGATTTCTAGGCAAATATATAGAAGCAGGCGATGTTGACTGTGAATTAATGTCATCACAAAGTGGTTTGATTCACTCATCAGAAGTGTGTTTTGGTATTTGTATACATTTTGTGTTACTGACCATGTGACACTACGTCAATCAGATATTCAAAAATATTATCCAAAAATATATTGTGAGCAAGAAGTTATCAACCACAGTGCTATTTAGATACACACAGACATAAAAAATCAGCACAGTGGTGATGCTTCATGCCAGCACACAAAACTCATTCTTGGCTCCCAGCAAGCATTGCGGTATGAATTAAATTTGCAGCTATTACTATTATTACAGCTTTTACTATTTATATTTGAATATTTCCCCCCATTGTTGAGGTTTGTATGATGAGTGTTGATGTCTAAACTTTAACGCAAGAAGTTAAAACATTTACACATATCTATTCAGTGTTACAAATGATCTTTATATCACAATGGCTGAATTTATAACTTTTTTATTCATTGATGCTTTGACTTCATAATTATTTGAATTAAACTAAAAGCAGTTATTTAAACCACTTTAATGCAGACGTGCCTCTGTCTTTTTTGATTTTCAACAGGAATGAAAACGAGGCTGTGATGGATAGACATGCATCTCTTCAGTTGGTTGTACTGTTATTTAATGTGTTTAGTGATGGCATTTTTAAAACACTGCTTCATGAAGCTTTGAATCCTTTTGTTCCAAATCAATGGGTCGGAGCGTGTATCAAACTGTCAGTGTCACGTGATTTCAGTATGAGGCTTCATTACGTCATAACTTTTTCGAAACACTTCGAAATTTCAATGGTTCACCGCTGGGGGCGATGATCTCTGTCAACCCATGAAAAATGGTAAATGGACTGCATTTATATAACGCTTTCACAGACCCAATGGCTTTACATATTGCCTCACATTCACTCACTCATTCGGTGGTGTCAGCCATGCAAGGTGACATCCAGCTCGTCTGGAGCAGCTGGGGTTAGGTGTCTTGCTCATGGACACCTCGACACTTGGTCAGGTGGAACCGGGGATTGAACCACCAACCTTCTGGTTTGTAGACAACCTACATGAACCACTGAGCCACTGCCACCCCGTGAGGAATTGTGAGGATTCACTGAGAACCATGAACAAGTGCCTGTGGGTTTTGCTTGATCTCTGATCAGTTTTACAGACGTAGATATTTGTAGACGTTTTAATTAGACATTAGTATAATTAAGATGAATAATGGTAGTTAATAGTCTCTTATTGGCCTGTTTAGCTGAGCCATTCAAACAAAACAAACCCTGACAATTAATCAAATAACATATAGACACAGATATAATTTTTTTAGATTAGATAATTGCATTTGAAAGATTTTACTTTCATTTAAAAAATTTGCAATAGATTTGTGAAAGGTGTTTTTATGCATGTTTGCCCTGGTTCTTTGTTGCATTTACACTAATCTGACCACTAGGGGTCATCGTGGAGACGGGTGTCGGATTGTTTCGGAGCCTCGACACAATACGACACATTTGCTTCAACTGTTTCAGTATTCCACGAAGCCTTGATCTGCCCACCACTAGTTTTTGGATTGTTCTGAAACACAGGAAAAAAAAATATTTTCAAGAATTTTCAGAAAACAATAAACTAAAGACAACTATGGAAAATTATAAGGGATCTATTATGTCGAAACTGGACATTTTTATGGTCTCGGAATGTTACAAATCAACATTCCTACCCAGTCAACACTTTGATCTCACAGTGATCTCTCCATATGATCCCAATGATAGCTAAAAGTGTTACCTCACATTGCATTCACTGTTAGGTTATCTCATATTATGGCCCATAGGCATAATTAGCGGGCCGGGACGGGTGGGACATGTCCCCACCACTTTTTGCCAGGGTCAATATTGATATTGTCCCCAACACTTTTTAAAACATCTGGCGGCATGGATGTACCAATACAAATAAATGCAACATCTCCAGTTAACTAGCAGACGATTCATTTCGTTCATTTGTAAATAGGAGGTGATCTAGCGCTGAAATGTGTTGTTTTTTAAATCAAGTGATCAAAGTGCTCATTGCCACTGGTATTAGTGGCGCGGATACAGTGTTCTCTGGTGGCTCGCGCAGTCTCCACACGGACACACGCTTCAATCTATCGCTTAACGCCGTTGTAGAGACTCTATTCGTATCCAGTGAAATCACAAAACAAAATGCAGACAAACGCGTATACAACCATTGATAAACATATTCGGTTTTGGTAAAAAAAAAAAAAAAACTACACGACTGCGGATTAGAACCCATAATCTCAGACATGCTTGGCAAAAGTTCTACCACTGGACCAGTAAAGAACACACTTAAAATAGTCAGATCTATGTATTTATCAGTGTATTATTAGTTAAACATATATTAGATCTCAATAAATGACAAATTAAACCCAATGTACTATTTAAATTGATTTCTGGACATCGTAATGTTATTGTACATATGATTTAGCATTGTATTTGCAACCCCTCTTTATTGAGATTAACAATGCACTGTAAAAAACAATTTGTTGAGTCAACTTAAAAACTTTGTTACCCCGCTGCCTTAAATTTTTTTTGTCAACTTGACTTAGGGCTGGGCGATATATCGCACGATATTGTTATGCGCATCTCGTCAGTAAAGCCGGTTCCTTGATTAGTAGTAAATCGCCTTCACCTGCTTTCAGATGGAGCGGCATTTACTACAAAGAGCCGTAGTTAACTGACAAGCTGAGCCAAATCGCACTAATATCGAGGACATATCGCCAGCGATATTTAATGCGATATGGCTCAGCTTGTCAGTTAACTACGGCTCTTTACACAGCAAAAACTCCAGTGTTAAATGAACACACCTGGGAGTGTAAATGAGTCCACACTCAAGAGTGTTAAAGTTAATGAGATATTTAAGTGATTAATTGAGTGATGATTGAGCATTATTGAAGACACCTAAAGCAGAATCACTGAAGAAGAAAACCGGAATTTCAGGTCACCATCATGGAGATGAGTGTTTGCTTTAGTTGGGCTCTTGACCCTTATATTATTAACTTTAGTTTTTGTTCAGCTGTTGTATCCGAGTTATACCTGCAAGATGAACAAAGAAAAACAATGATCTAATGGTATTGATTATATTATGACATTCATCATTTGAGCTAATTGTTTGTGATTAATGCTGTTGGTTGCAGCATAACTGAGATTCTGCATAAATATCCAGAATTTGTGATATATTATAAAAGATTTCTTAAAACTTGTACAAAAAAAAATCTTTGTTTTAGGCAGACACAGATATCAAGATTCAGTTAATGCATCTCAACAATGGTGATGAACAGAATATTCAATTAGGAAAAGTAAATCACATAGACAATTCAGATCATAATTTATTCATACCGCAATGCATGATGGGAGCCATTAATGAGTTGTGATTGGTGGCAACAATGATTATTATTGTCACCACAGTTGAGATTCACAGGCTGATTATTGATGTCTGCGTTTCTAAAGAAATGCATTTGAAAGTGATTTGATCAGAACAATTTTTAATTAAATGGTTTGGATTTTAAGAAACATACGATTATCATATACTGTAGGACCACTAAACTGTTGCTATCAAATTAAACAAGATCATCTGAATGAGTTTCATTTTTCAGATCACAGCATGATTATGTCAAAACATAACCAACACTATCAGATCACACTTGTTTTTGTTCATTTGACTGTTAGAAATCAATAACAGCAGACAAACAAAATTTAAACTCAAAGTATAAGGATCAAGAGCCCAACTAAAGCAAACACTGATCGCCATAACGGTGGCTTACAATTTTAGATTTTCTCCTTCAGTGATTCTGCTTGTTAACATCAGGTGTCTTCAATAATGCTCAATGATCACTAAATTAATCACTTAATTATCTCATTAACTTTAACACTCATATCTGCATCATATCTTCCATCTGAAAGCAGGTGAAGGCGATTTACTACTAATCAAAGAACCGGCTTTACTGAAGAGACGCGCATAACAATATCGTGCGATATATCGCCCAGCCCTACAATATATGGTGTATGTGCAATTGTATCAACATGCGTTTTCTAGTTGAAACAACAGTTATACTAGTTAATTCAACTTTTAGCTTAGTTGAGGACAATTAAACTTAAATGTTCTTGTTGTCTGGACAATTTCTACAAATTTAGTTGTGTCTACAAAAAAAAAAAAGTTGAAATGGCAATTATTTTTTACAGTGTGTATGCAGAAGTTAAAACACACTTCCTGTTTCCTTTTTTTTTGCCATGAAATTTGTTGCCTTGCCACAGCCAAACCGTTCGAGATATTGAAAATCTGATCGAAAAGTTGTTTGGCCCGATGAGATCAATAAATGTATGAAGTTTGGCTACTTTAGGTAAAAAGGGGTGCGCTACAGAGCCCCTCAAATACAACCTATGACCCCACCATGTCATCTTGTGTGGTCACTTGTGTCATCAGTGACCCTGATGGCTGACAATTTCAACGTGTGCAAAGTGTTTTTGAGCAGGTTAAGGGCCCCAAATTAAGTGGATGAGTAAACAGTTTCTCATAAATGCGACTGAAAACATAATGTCATTGATATGACAATTGAATACAATAGAATCGAGATATTAATGCCACAATTTTAATATTCATAAATAAGGATTTGTACACATTTGTAAGTCTGTAAAGTTGTTCATACGTAAATAATTGATGTTATGCTGTCAATACATCAATATTGTAGGTTTCAGTGTCTATGGAAACACAAGTAAATGTACGTGTGGCAAAATACATACGAATACTCATGAGAACATGTTGTCCATTTCTATCGGCAAAGTATATCAAACACTGAATTTCTTAAGTACAATGCCATGTTTTGTGGTCCACGCTTTTGCCCACTAAAATGTCTCAGAAATGGTCTCAAAAGGGGAACAGCCAAATGAGAAATGGGTTCGTTATTATGTGGTTCTTGGTTTTAATGATCACAGCGCCACTCTGTGGTAGCAGGATGAATGTCATTTACAAGCTATTATTCATGACGGTTTTAAGCAGTGGACAAATGAAATAGAACAGTGGAATGAGAAAATTAACCCAAAATAAGGCCAAATTTGTTATGGACCAGCCAAAGAGGGCAGGATTTTATTGTTTTTGTCCTGACATTTTCCTCTCGCTGGGAATCTTCAGCTGTAAGATGGGATGTTAAGAAGTGAACTATGGCACATTGGTTTCTCCCACTTAAACCCTGTAGCCCCACCAACTACTACACAAACTTCAGTTTATAAAAAATTGTTTAGTCTAGAAGCAATTTTTATCTTCAGTTTTTAACCTCAGGTTAAGTTCAGCAAAGTTATTGATTTGAATCTCTGGCCAGTAGATCATTTTTGCAATGGTTTTTCACTTGCCCAATAAACTTTAAATTTGATCAACCATGTATTAAATTCTTTATGTGAATCAATGGACAAACCAATGAATATTAATAGATCTAGCATCAGTGCAAAAACATTAACATTTGAGGTGAATATTCAAAAGTAAAACAAACATTAGAAAAATTAAAGCTTTGATAAGAAAATAGTATTGCGCCTATCAGGATTTTGAGGCAGGTACTGATCACCAATATTTTAACACCAAGATCAGCCATATACCGACAGCTGATATTTCTCTTTCTTAAGCAAATTTTAGTTAAACGATCAATGCATTTTTTTATATTTTGTATTTATGTAATGAGATTTGTTTATGTTTGTGTGTTGTAACTTTGATGTAAAATGCATATGTAAACTAAGCTGCTTATCTTGGCCAGGACACTCCCGAAAAAGAGATTTTAATCTCAGTGAGTCTTCTTTCCTGGTAAAAATAAAGGTTATTAATGCCAACAAAACGTGATTAAGACAGCAACTGACTCAACCAATTTGGCACACAAAACCCTACATGGCACCCCTTTTCCAAGTTAAACAAACTCAACTAACATGGAGTTCTATCCTTTGAATGTAGCTAAAACACAAAACAGCACAAGAAAAAATGCTTTGTTATAAACATTTATTAGATTTTATATTCTGGAAGACATCACTTTGCATAATGTAGCTGTTTTATAGAGTCCCTTAGCCCTTTACGGAGTATAGCTGATTGAGGAATGGTTGATTGTATAGCTGGACATCTGACCCAGATTCACGTAGAGCCTGTGCAGTCTGTGGGATACCAGAAAACATGCCAACAGATGATGCTTGGGCACTCAAACCTAGAGATGGAGTTCGGTTTGAACCTGTGGGGCGTTGCATGGTCACAAAATGCTCAGATATTTGGTTACTGCTTGTAGAGTCAGAAGGAGCTTGAGGAGAGTCTAGATGGTCTTTCAACTACACCAATGAGACCCTGGGTTCGCAGAGAGTCTGAGCTATACAGGCCATTTGACCGCTTATCATTGGTAGACTGGCTAGAAACAGCTAGGGGAGAGGAACCAAGCTTGGCATATGCATGAGACCCAGGGGTGTACTTGCTAGAGGGGCTTTGAGAATGAAGAGAAAAGCCACCATATCTGCTGCTACCACGTACCACCCTGTGCAGAAACAAATGGTCCAGGATCTCCTGAAGATGAGCCTCCTGCTGATGACAGGGAAGGAAACAAACTCTGCATTGGAGAGCTTTGAGACAGAGAGCTGCCCTGTGATGCAGCTGCACCTGAGGTCTGAATACCTCGTGAAGGCTGCCATTAGGGCTGGGCGATATATCGCACGATATTGTTATGCGCGTCTCTTCAGTAAAGCCGGTTCTTTGATTAGTAGTAAATCGCCTTCACCTGCTTTCAGATGGAAGATATGATACAGATATGAGTGTTAAATTAACACTCAAGAGTGTTAAAGTTAATGAGATAATTAAGTGATTAATTTAGTGATGAATGAGCATTATCGAAGACACCTGATGATAACAAGCAGAATCACTGAAGGAGAAAATCTAAAATTGTAAGCCACCGTTATGGCAATCAGTGTTTGCTTTAGTTGGGCTCTTGATCCTTATACTTTAAGTTTAAATTTTGTTTGTCTGCTGTTATTGATTTATTACAGTCAAATGAACAAAGACAAGTGTGATCTGATAGTGTTGGTTATGTTTTGACATAATCATGCTGTGATCTGAAAAATGAAACTCATTCAGATGATCTGGTTTAATATGATAGCAACAGTTTAGTGGTCCTACAGCATATGATAATTGTATGTTTCTTATAATCCAAACCATTTTATAAAAATTGTTCTGATCAAATCACTTTCAAATGCGTTTATTTAGAAACACAGACATTAATAATCAGCCTGTGAATCTCAACCGTGGTGACAATAATAATCCTTGTAGCCACCAATCACAACTCATTAATGGCTCCCATCATGCATTGCGGTATGAATAAATTATGATCTGAATTGTCTATGTAATTTACTTTTCCTAATTTAATATTCTGCTCATCACCATTGTTGAGATGCATTGACTGAATCTTGATATCTGTGTCTGCCTAAAACAAAGATTTTTTTTTTTACAACTTTTAAGAAATCCTTTATATTTGTCACGGGTGACAAAATCGCTCGGCAAGCGGAACCCCCTTGAGAGTCCTAAGTTTCCCAGGGGAAGGTATTGTGTGCAACACGCCCCACTCCGGTGATGTAAACATGCCCGCACTGATTAGCGCTAATGCATTGCAGGTGTGAGAGAGAGAGAAGCGGCGCTCACACAGGCTTCCTGTTACGCAAGCCAGGATAAAAAGGGACCATTCAGAGAGTGTTTGTCGTTGTCCAGTGGGTTCGCGTTGTTCAGTGGGTTGGCGTTGTTCAGTGGGTTTGAAGTGCTCAGTGAGTTGGAAGTGTTGAAGAGCCTAAAGGGTTGACTTGGAGCAGTGTTGGATACAAGCTTCCTCAGGAAAACCGTTGTGGTGTGGAGATCGCCCATTTGAGTTTGCTGGATCAGAGTGATCGTTTGTGGGAAGTCTGCTGGACTGAGCTATCGTCTGGATTGGTGCTGTGGAAGGAGAGAGAAGAGATAAGTGAACTGATTTCATCTTATGAGTGTTTAAATTGCTGGAAGAGGATGCAGTAAATGTGGATCTGATTGTCGGAAGAGCTATGTGTTTCAGAGTGTGTTGAGGAGGAATTGAGAGAGAAATCCCTCGTGGAGCGAGCGCAACAAACTGAGTGGGGCCTCTGACCAGCCTTAACGCGTGAGTGAATTGCAGTGCTTTTGCCTTATTGATACACATTGATTTGTGGCTGTGGAATTGAAGTGAACACAAGTGTGCTGTGCCTTTGCTGAGAAGTGGCCCTAGCCTCATTTACACGTTTGTGGAAAGTTACTATATCTGCTCCCCATTGGAAGTCCAGTGTGATACAGCTGCACTGAAGAGGGTACTCTGTACTGTGAAGGTCCTTAATTGTTATTTACTGTTTTGAGCCCAGAAGCCTACCGCATCACTGGAGAAACGATCTTTTAACCCACTGTCTCCTTACTGTGAATTGAAGAGAGTACTGTGCAGATCCTTACCTGTTCCACTTACTGTTGAGTTCAGAGGGATGCAGCATCACTGGTAACGTGCCCATTTTAATTCATTGTCTTCTTGCTGTGCACTGAAGAGAGTACATTGTACTGTGAAGATTCTTACCCGTCCTATTTACTGGTTGAGCCCAGAAGCCTACCGCATCACTGGAGAAACGATCTTTTAACCCACTGTCTCCTTGCTGTGAATTGAAGAGAGTACTGTGCAGATCCTTACCTGTTCCACTTACTGTTGAGTCCAGACGCATGCAGCATCACTGGTAACGTGCCCTTTTTAATCCATTGTCTCCTTACTGTGCACTGAAGAGAGTACATTGTATTGTGAAGATTCTTACCCGTTCTACTTATTGTTTGAGCCCAGAAGCCTACAGCATCACTGGTAACGTACCATTTTAATTCATTGTCTTCCTGCTGTGTACCGAAGAGAGTACGTTGTACTGCGAAGATCCTTACCTGCTCTACTTACTGTTGAGTCCAGAAGCACACTGCATCATTTGGGAAGCAACCTTTTAATTCACTGTCTCCTTACTGCGAGCTGAAGAGAGTACTGTGTACTGTGAAGATCCTTACCTGTTCTACTTACTGTCCGAGTCCAGAGGTATACGGCATCACTGAAGGACGCAGCATCATGGGCGAAGTAAACCTTTAACTCACTGTCTTCCTCCTGTGGACCGAAGAGTACCGCGCACTGCGAAGGATCCTTACCTGCTATACTTACTGCCTGAGTTCGGAAGTCTGCAGCACTGCTGGGAAAAAGTAAGCTTTCAAACCATTGTTCCATTACGGTGTGCCGATGAGAGTTCTCGGTACTGTGAATATCCTTACCTGTTCTACTTACTGTTTGAGTCCAGAAGCATGCAGCATCGCTGGTGAAGCCGTCTAGTGATTCGCTGGCTCGCCCCCCTGTGAACCGAAGGGAGAGCTGTGTACTGTGAATAACCCTTACCTGTTATTCTCACTATCTGAGTCTGGAAGTCTGCAGCACCGCTGGTGAACGGAGTCCCTAAATTGCCGCCCAGGGGACACCGTGACAGTTGCGACACGCCCGCCCGTGACAGAAGGATATCTAGAGGACAGTGAAGGCTATCCAATTGATGCCCCTTGTTTTATCGTTCAATAAAGATTGTTCCTCCTTTGAAACTTACCTGTGTCTCCGTAGTCCTCTGTTGTGTGCCTGTGATGTCGGCTCCCCACGGTGGTGACTCAGTAAGAGAGGGGGGGGGTGGTTGGTCATCCGAGCATTCCTCCCCTCGACCTGTGTGACATATTATATCACAAATTCTGGATATTTATGCAGAATTTCAGTTATGCTGTAACCAACAGAATAAATCACAAACAATTAGCTCAAATGATGAATGTCATAATACAATCAATACCATTAGATCATTGTTTTTCTTTGTTCATCTTGCAGGTATAACTCGGATACAACAGCCGAACAAAATCTAAAGTTATGCATATAAGGGTCAAGATCCCAACTAAAGCAAACACTCATCTCCATAATGGTGACCTGAAATTCCGGTTTTCTCCTTCAGTGATTCTGCTTTAGGTGTCTTCAATAATGCTCAATCATCACTCAATTAATCACTTAAATATCTCATTAACTTCAACACTCTTGAGTGTGGACTCATATACACTCCCAGGTGTGTTAATTTAACACTGGAGTTTTTGCTGTGTAAAGAGCCGTAGTTAACTGACAAGCTGAGCCATATCGCATTAAATATCGCTGGCGATACGTCCGCGATATCAGTGCGATTTGGCTCAGCTTGTCAGTGAACTACGGCTCTTTGTAGTAAATGCCGCTACATCTGAAAGCAGGTGAAGGTGATTTACTACTAATCAAGGAACCGGCTTTACTGATTAGATGCGCATAACAATATTGTGCGATATATCGCCCAGCCCTAGCTGCCATCTTTGAGACTTCTGGCTTTGGGACTCAGAATAGCTTTGAAATGCTTGGCTGGACTGGTCGGCAACACCTTGGGGCGAGGACAACGATACACATTGACAATTACAGGAGGATGTAGACCCAGAGGCAAACTGACTTGTGGTACCTTGAGGCTGGACAGAACTACAGTGAGTGCTATACTTATTCCCTGGGAGGCAAAGCCAGTAGAGCCCCCAAACCAAGGAACAGAGCTACTTTTTGACTGGCTATAAACAGCTGGGTGTGATGACATGGGAAAACTCACATATTTGGTATGGGACGCAGGGGCATACAGACCCAGAGTGCCCTGAGGCTTCAGATATAAGCTAGAAGTAGAACTACTACCTCCCTGCACAGGGAAAAAAATACTGGAAGTGAATTGAGTGGCAGACCTGCTCTGGGTGCTTGTAGAGACACTAGGTGAACTTTGAACGCTTGTGGACTGGCTAGAAATCCTTTGAGAGAGACTACCCTGAGTGTCTAGAGGTGAAGCAGGACCTGTTGACTGTGAATCTGAACTGCTCTCAGAGCCAAGCATAAACAAGCTGGGAGTGCTTTGACCATTAGTAGACTGGCTAGAGACCTCCAAGGGTGAGGGTAGAAGCTGACTGGAGTTGTCTTGTGATTGGGGAGACAAGTCAACAAGAGAGCTAAGCCCTGCCACTTCCCCTTGAAAAGAAGAGCCAGAAGCTTCCAACAAACTGCCCGAACTTCCATGAAAGCTAGAACTATACAAACTGGGGCTACTCTGGTCACTGGTAGACTGACTAGAAACAGATGAAGAACTGAGCACGTTATAGGAGCCTGGGTTATATTGACTCGAGGCACCTTGAGACTGAGGCAAGCCACTGTAACTGCTTTCACCCTGAGGGGAGATGAATTGACCAGAGCCTTCTGAAGCCAGCACTGGGCTACCTTGAGAAGTGTACGTGGCACCTGGAGCAGATGAACTGCTGTAAGAGATGCTCTCCTGAGAAAACACAGGCAAAGTGGCTTCTGCTGATTTAGCACCAGAGGTTTCCAGGGAGCTGGACATGTACAAACTAGGGGAGCTTTGATCACTGGTGGACAGGCCAGAAGTGCCAAGTGTGGCAGGGAAGCTACTTTCTCCTTGTGTAGAAACACTAGTAGTATCTGTAGCGGCTGATCCAGAGGAACCCTGGAGCGATGCCAAATGGCCTACATTAGGGCTGGGCGATATATCGCCCGATATTGTTATGCACATCTCGTCAGTAAAGCCGGTTCCTTGATTAGTAGTAAATCACCTTCACCTGCTTTCAGATGGAGCGGCATTTACTACAAAGAGCCGTAGTTAACTGACAAGCTGAGCCATATCGCATTAATATCGCGGACGTATCGCCAGCAATATTTAATGCGATATGGCTCAGCTTGTCAGTTAACTACGGCTCTTTGTACACAGCAAAAACTCCAGTGTTTTAAATGAACACTCCTGGGAGTGTATATGAGTCCACACTCAAGAGTGTTAAAGTTAATGCGATAATTAAGTGATTAATTGAGTGATGATTGAGCATTATTGAAGACACCTAAAGCAGAATCACTGAAGGAGAAAATCTAAAATTGTAAGCCACCGTTATGGCGATAATTGTTTGCTTTAGTTGGGCTCTTGACCCTTAGATTAATAACTTTAGATATTGTTTGGCTGTTGTATCTGAGTTATAACTGCCAGATGAACAAAGAAAAAAAGTGACCTAATGATGTTGATTATATTATGACAATCATCATTTGATCTTTATGTTTGTGATTTATGCTGTTGGTTACAGCATAACTGTGATTCTGCATAAATATCCAGAATTTTAAAATATAATATAAAGGATTTCTTTAAAGTTGTTTTAAAAAAAAATATTTCTATTAGGCACACACAGACATTAAGATTCAGTCAATGCATCTCAACAATGGTGACGAGCAGAATATTCAATTAGGAAAAGTAAATTACATAGAAAATTCAGATCATAATTTATTCATACCGCAATGCATGATGGGAGCCATTAATGAGTTGTGATAGGTGGCAGCCACTGCAACATGCATTATTATTGTCACCTAGGGCTGGGCGATATATCGCACGATATTGTTATGCGCGTCTCTTCAGTAAAGCCGGTTCTTTGATTAGTAGTAAATTACATTCACCTGCTTTCAGATGGAAGATATGATGCAGATATGAGTGTTAAATTAACACTGAAGAGTGTTAAAGTTAATGAGATAATTAAGTGATTAATTTAGTGATGATTGAGCATTATTGAAGACACCTGATGATAAAAAGCAGAATCACTGAAGGAGAAAATCTAAAATTGTAAGCCACCGTTATGGCGATCAGTGTTTGCTTTAGTTGGGCTCTTGATCCTTATACTTTAAGTTTAAATTTTGTTTGTCTGCTGTTATTGATTTATTACAGTCAAGTGAACAAAGACAAGTATGATCTGATAGTGTTGGTTATGTTTTGACATAATCATGCTGTGATCTGAAAAATGAAACTCATTCAGATGATGTTGTTTAACTTGATAGCAACAGTTTAGTGGTCCTTGATATCGGTGTGTGCCTAAAACAAGGATTTTTTTTTTACAACTTTCAAGAATCCTTTATCATATCACAAATTCTGGATATTTATGCAGAATCTCAGTTATGCTGTGACCAACAGCATAAATCACAAACAATTAGCTCAAATGATAAATGTCATAATATAATCAGTACCATTAGATCATTGTTTTTCTTTGTTCATCTAGCAGGTATAACTCAATTAATCACTTAAATATCTCATTACCTTTAACACTCTTGAGTGTGGACTCATACACTCACAGGTGTGTTCATTTGACACTGGAGTTTTTGCTGTGTACAAAGAGCCGTAGTTAACTGACAAGCTGAGCCATATCGCATTAAATATCGCTGGCGATACGTCCGCGATATTAGTGCGATATGGCTCAGCTTGTCAGTTAACTACGGCTCTTTGTAGTAAATGCCGCTCCATCTGAAAGCAGGTGAAGGTGATTTACTACTAATCAAGGAACCGGCTTTACTGATGAGATGCGCATAACAATATCGTGCGATATATCGCCCAGCCCTATTGTCACCATTCTTGAGATTCACAGGCTGATTATTGATGTCTGTGTTTCTAAATAAATTCATAAGGAAGTGTTTTGATCAGAACAATGTTTATTAAATATTTTGCATTATAAGAAAAATACTGATAATCATATGCTGTAGAATCACAAAGCTGTTGCTAATCAGTTAAACCAAACTATCTCAATAAGTTTCATTTTTCAGATCACAGCATGATTATGCCAAAACATTACCAACACTATCAGATCACACTTTTCTTTGTTCATTTGACTGTTATAAATCAATAACAGCTGACAAATAAACTTTAAAGATGAAAGTATAAGGGTCAAGAGCCCAACTAAAGCAAACACTGATCACCATAACGGTAGCTTACAATTTTAGATTTTCTCCTTCAGTGATTCTGCTTGTTAACATCAGGTGTCTTCAATAATGCTCAATCATCACTAAATTAATCACTTAATTATCTCATTAACTTTAACACTCTTGCGTGTTAATTTAACTCTCATATCTGCATCATATCTTCCATCTGAAAGCAGGTGAAGGTGATTTACTACTAATCAAGGAACCGGCTTTACTGAAGAGATGCGCATAACAATATCCTGCGATATATCGCCCAGCCCTAGCCTACATACTGTTCATTTAAGGGTAGAGGCAAGGAAGCTAAAACAGAGCTGCTTGGAGCTGTCTGGGCATGGGACATTGATTCATGCCTGGTGGAAACACTACCTTTAACAAATTGGAGTAAGTTCAACCTTTTCAGGGGTCTGTTAGTGAATATACTAGAGCCCACTTCTTCAGGCAAAATTCCAGTCACAGGGACCTCTGATACAGAAGACTGGACTGCACGAGTTGAGAAAGTTATGTCTGAAGGTTGGCCCCACCGGTGGTGGGCATCTGAATGAGCCCCACCTGTGAATCAGACAAAATGACAACTAGTAGACAAAGAAACCACAATTTAAAATACTTTGTAAGAGAAATAAAAAATAAAATAAACACCAAAAACATTAATCTTACCTTTAAATCCATGAGCATTACTCAAAAAGAGCAGGAAGGTTACAAACAAGGGTAACCTAAAAGTAAATATATAAAATACATAAAGTAAATTAATTATTTGCTGAATCATCCACAAACCGAGATTTATTGAATAAACACTGTGTCCACCCTTTATCCATGGCAAACAAAAAACCCTGAGTACTCCAAAGCCCCAACATTCACTTTCTCAAACCACCACACAGACACTCCAATTGCAAACACATGCAACTGGAGATAAGTGTATTTTATAGGCCTTCATCAGTCCAATTAGGGCAAATAACTAATTACATGAAACATTGTTCACCTGGGAAACTAACTGGCTGTTAAAAGATAATTGATGATTGTTTTATGGAGGCTCCGATTCCATGTGCTGTTTATACATTTTAAAGTGTATAACTGTCTGCATAGGATATTCTCATACACTTTACACAAAATGTGTCTGATCACATCAGGTTGACCTTTATAAATAGTTGTGTTTAATTGTCATAATGTAATACAAACTGTGCAGAGAGACAATTACTGATATATGGGGTAGGTAAGTTTTAGGATTGGGCACATGCAGAAGTAAGAACAAAGCTCAGTTTATGCTAAATTGGGGGGAATTTAATGCTAAATTGCATCTAAAAACAATCCTGTACCTTTTACCAACTTAGCAAGTTACATGAATATGTATGTATGTATGTATGTATGTATGTATGTATGTCATGGCGATGGTAGACCACGCTCCGACAGCCCCAACACGAAGTCCCTCCATCCATTTCGGTCAGAGGCTGCAAGTCTTCAATCCTCAACGATGTTCAGACTCATTTTTTCCAGATCCTCTTCCAAGTTGTTGAACCATCTTTTCTTTGGTCGCCCTCTCCTCCTTGTCCCGTGGACGTGGCCGAATAGAGCGACATTTGGAAGTCGTTCTGTTTTCATTCGGACCACGTGTCAAAAGTATCCAAGCCTCTTTGTGACTTTAACCCAGGTGTATGTTTGTTGTACTTCTATGTTAGGGTTTCATAGTCGATATTGATGGTTTGAAGGGCGGCTGACTAGACATCTCCCTCTTCCTGTCCAGATTTAGCCGTCGGCATCTTCTCGTTGCCGACGTTTCCAGAGGAGACGGACGTGGATGTACTGGACTCCCCTCCCAGCAACATGAATATGGTTAGGCAAAAAAAAAAAAAACAGACAATGTCCACACTGCAGGGCAGCAACGAAATTCATAATATGTTTGCTTTAATAAAATAAATAAATACCAAGAACAGCAATGAAAACAACTTTGAAATCCATCAGTGTAGACTTGGTGTACTAGATTTGAGCAGAGAGATAAGGTAAAATCTATTTGATAGATTTGAGCAGAGAGATTGAGTAACAATCTATAAGTACCAAAATGTATTTACACCAGGTCAAGGTTTGATGATTTGAATCAAAAGATTTGAAGAGTCACAGCTGATTGAAAGACAAAGTGAATGAACAAGGAAGGAAGGAAGACTAATGTTTGGAGTCTCGGGGATAACGCTCAGCCAAAATGCTCTGAGGACTCCTGTTCAGCATCTCTTTGGGGATGATTCTCAAGAGTTGAAGACTGTTTACCAGTTAGTTGAGCCAGAAAATTCAACATTTTTGATAATTATGACTGAAAAATTCTCAGCAACAAGGCTTTTTTCAACCCTGTTTAAATTTAGGCCTATGCTGCAAACTAGTGGTTATACTATGTATTACATTTTATTTTATTTCTTTCAACCAGATAGCACAAATGCATTTTATGAAAAATAATAACATGTGTTTTTTACTTCTTATTTGTATTTTATATAGAAACAAATGGTCTACAATTTACTATTTAGAAGATATGAGACTCTTCCTGTTTCCCTTTTTGTCATTTTATTTCATCAAGTCCATTCAAGAGACCCGTTTGAAATTTAGCCTCTTCAATATATTGGCATCATGTTGAGAAAGTTTGGTGTGAATCGTATGAGGCTCCTTGGAGCAGTAGTTAAAAATTCAGAGCTTGATTCCAAAAATCCACATTCAAACAAAAATATCTAACTTCCTGTTGGTCAGAGCTAATGACTGTAAATTAGAAAGTCGTCCGGCTCGATGTGAATAATATACAGTATGTACCAAGTTTGTTGACTGTAGGTAAAAATAAACACCCACTTTAGTTAAAAGGTGACGCTACTTAGCCGCTCCTACACGCCCATTTTTAAGGCTTTGCCCATGTCTACTGGCTGACAACTCTGTGTGTGAAGATTCATGCAATTTGAAGCATGCTAAGAGTCTCATAAATACCCAACAGAAATATAAAAGTTTGATGCATTGCCATAACAGTATTCAAGATAAGAATAGGTGATAAGGTGATTTCAAAGCAGTTTGAAAGTTACATGCTTCCATCTGCCATTTGGTTGCTCTATGACTTTGACTCACAATAGTCACATCCATGTCATAGGCTTCCTACAGCGAACACACAGCTGAAGTTTCATAAAATCTAGGAGATTTCGCACTGCGTAGTTCTAGGAACTAAGAAAAGATTCCTTTGGTGTGAAAGCCCCAATAAACAGTCCTTACTTATTTTGTGTTGTAATAGGCCTAGCCCCACAAATGACTTGAGCAAAATGTCCCCCCATATAGGCCAGTAGAAATAGGCTTTTTGAGGTACATGTCTGAACATAAACTGGATAAATATGTTTAAGTGTAGTATTTGTGCAAGTAAAGACAACAAAAAACCCAAATATATTAACAACATTTATTTAAAAGTCACATGACATTTCCAGTTATTTTCGGGCATAGCCATATTCTTTAACATTGATGGGGCCAACAGATGCTCTTTCCCAGCGTAGATCTGAGGAACAAATGATTAGAGAACTAAAGCCATGTATGACAATAACAACTTAGTTAGTCCAAACCTGTAAGCAGTTGATCACTTCCACTTCTGATGCTACACGTTGTGTCACAGCAGCCACACACCTGGTCAGAATCATCTGCAGACACCCACCTGACAAAACAAACCCTCAAATAAGCAGTGGTGGACGAAGTACACATACCATGTACTTGAGTAAAAGTAAAGATACTCAAGGTAAAATATTACTCAAGTAAAAGTAGAAGTGCTGCCTTTAAACATTCACTTGAGTAAAAGTACAAAAGTATTTGCCTTCAAATGTACTTAAGTATCCAAGTACTTTGATTTTTTTATGGCTATAATGTCCTATTTAATTTGTCACAAGACTATTGCTTAACTCAGTCTAAGTGAAGACTAATGTCACTCTTGGCACACCAATCTATCAATGAAATGATTTGAGTTGAATACATTTGTGTGTTTAATTTTGGAGGGAAGGGGACTGTTCCCATAAGGTATAAAACATTTACAGTATTTATTGTATATATTTTCTCCAGCGCCTATGGTCATAATTATTAACATCTTAATGTTATGATACATTCACATAAACCTGTATAACGCCATATATATATATATATATATATATATACACACACATATATATGTACACTATGTTATGGGAGCAGCCAATTTCCCTCCAAAATTAAAAAAAAAAAAAACGTATTAATGCAGTGTTTCTGCTAGGCTACTCCCCAGAAAAAAAAGCTATTATATGCAAGTAATTTTAGTGGCAACGTACATTATGCGTCAATACTTACCGATAATTGCTGCAATAATAGCTGCTGCTCTCTGTCCCGCTTAAAAATCATTGTCAACGCGATTTGTTTGGAACTATTGAGAGCTACACGAATAACGTGACCGCGCGGCGGCGAGATCACTGTCACAACCATCTATATTCGCAACTCTCATATAACGGCTCTGGTTCGCGCTCAGTAGAGACCGCCAAGGCAAGTTAAAAACAAAGCGCACGCGCTGTACTGTGATTGGTGGCTCGTTTGACCAGTTACGTTTTTATCCACTCATAAATAAAAAGGGACGACTGATTTTGAAAATGTAGTAGAGTAAAAAGTAAGATTTGACTTTGAAATGTAGTGGAGTTAAAGTAAAAGTCTCCCAAAATTGAAATACTTGAGTAAAGTACAGATACGCAAAAAAGCTACTTAAGTACAGTAACGAATTACATTTACTTCGTTACTGTCCACCACTGCAAATAAGTTAACACAACCAATTCACGTGTACACTTATTTAGCGGGCAACATACCCATTAGCAGAGAATGAACAAGCTTTCTGTTCAGAACTTGGAGAAGTTGCTGCAGCCACCTTTAAAATGCATGTGATGTAGACCTGCAGAGACAATTGTTTGTACACCATGGCAGCATATCATACAAAGAGTTGCACAACTACAGGACATGCATACCAGCCCACTGTCTGCTTGCTGGAACCTGAACGCCTCTAGCTGAAACCCTAGCTTATCACCTTGAGTCCGGGGCATAAAGTGAGACGTGGAGCCTGTGAGCTTGGCATCAACCAGGCACCTGTGAACAGAACCCAGTTAGAAAATCACACAACCCTTATGGAAGCTGGGATACATCTTCTGGGAGCACCTCTTACCCATTATTCTCAATAAAGGAGTATCTGGGGACAGAAGCAACATCAGGGACTGCAGTAGCCACGCAGCTGTCCACAAACACACGGATGGGAACATGGCTGTACAAACGCACTGATGCTTCAAGATTTATCATGTCACCCAGGAAGTACTGGTTAGAAGGTCTCTCAAAACTCCAGTCATCTGAAAAAAATTAAAAATAATTATTTTCTTAACAGATGATTCACAAGCATTCTACAAATCTGTATGGGCTACACCAACCAGTCATGAGCTTGAGGGAGAAGACGAACACATCCTCTGCAACCTTAGTTGAGGCATATGGGATCCAAGTGGGCATTAAGGCATCGCTGCTCACATTATGTGTTCTGTAGGAATTAAACAAGCGGTCATCTCTTGCCCATAAACGGCAGGATTAGAACATTGGGTGAGCCTGAATTAATTGAATCCTCACCTTGGATAATGACACTCGATACCAACCACCCCACCACTGCTCCTGACAATAGGAACACCATATGAAGCCTCTTGTGGGGTGTACATAATGTTGAACCTATAGACAAGCTCATCCTCAGTCACCTAAACAGAAAGGTTAATAGAAGAACAGTCACATGGACGGTTCAGAATACCTATGATTGTCACAACTCACAACAGAACCTTACCATTGATGTGCCGCTACATCCATGCAGTTCAGACTCAAAGATCAGCACTTGAGCAGAAGAATCCTCTCCAGTTGCAGTACAGCCTCCCAGTGTAAAACCAGAGGACAACAGTGGGTGCCCAGTCCCGAAGAAGTCCTTCATCACTTCCACATATACTGAATTCTCTCCACACTGAGCAGCTACACTGTTGGCAGGGACAGGATAAGGCAACTCAAAAGGAACGTCTGGCTGCTGTGGTTCCTCTGGTAGACTTGGAAAGCTCCACGTCAGTTTCGCCACTGGACCCTGCAACAGCTCTTTTAATTGAACACCCATAAGATCTTGAGAAGACTTTCCAAAGTCAGTCCTGACTGGGGTCTGGACAGGAACCTGAGCGGGAAACCTTTGTGGTGCAAATGCAGTATTACTGGGGACCAAAGACATCCTGGAATCAGCCTGTTGAGAAGCTTGAGCTAATGTTCTAGGCCTAAACTCACTTGGACTCCAATTATGTGCTGCTCTTGCTCTCCATTGTGCTTCAGAAAATCCAAGTGCAAGAATAAACACCAATCCAAATCCAACCTGCCAAAACCCCATGATTGCCAAGCTTATTTCAATGACGTATTAGGGTGCTACCATCCAAATTTATGCAGTTGTAAATCAGAATGGCTCCACCTCTCTCGTGACAAGCATCATTTTTCTCTAGCCCTGCCAATTTACTCAATCAATATGTCACAGGTGAAAGTCATTGATTCTTTAATACGCAGAATAAAATGAATTTACATATAAGGGCAAGTCATTAGTAGCTAAACCAATTGATTGCTTATTTTAAATAACAAAATGAAAGAATTAATTCTCTGAAACACAAACAACCTCAAGTCTTTTTGTGTCTACCTTTTTTTTATTAATTCAGAAACATGGCCACAGACAGATTTGCACACTAGAGTATCCAGAAAAATAAAGTTTAGTATGTTTCAGGTTTAGATTATAAGAAACGTTCTTCCCTCACATCAACAGCAATCTTCACAGGGGATCTTCTGAAATGGAGAAATTTAGTCCAGAACCAAAGGAATGGATCATAACATTATTTGATTATAGATTCACTGATATGTTTTCTCCCCATTACAACTGTTATGTTTAGGTTGATCAGAGTGTTTGTGGATTCATTGTAGACTTCATTCTTTCTTGAACTAGGCCTATACTATATGCTGGTCAGCACCGAAAGACTATAATCTGAACGGTCTACTAAAACAACTTAATTTAAAATACAAAAGTTAAGCTCATTAGACATAAAGAACGTAAAATAATGTTGATGTTTGAAACAAGACATAGCACACTAAAACATGCTGGAGAATGTTAAAGAAAATATAGTTAAGTTCACAAATAGTTTGTGAAGCAGCACAGTGATCTCGGTCACTATAGCGGTCCCTTTCCCCGTAGCGATCACGGTCTCTCCCGACTTGTCTGTCACAATGACATTCTCCATGACGACCCCTGTCATCAGCATTTCTTTCGCTACGGGACCCTTCTTTTGAAGAAGAGCTAGAGTAAGGGTCTGAAACTGAGCGCTACTGAAGCCGCTCATTTTGGTCCCTGAGCTGAGGGCAGGGAGCGGGCAGCATGGATGAAACTGAGGAGGACGACGATGGAGAGTAGGACAGGTGGGGTCTGTCAGGCCCCTCAGGTGCTCATGAAGGCAAATACTTTTTAAAATAGTTTGTCAAACAGACCAACCATAAACTTTGTATGTTTAATTCAGCAATTTACGTTCCGCAATCATCACAGAAATAAAAAGCTGTTTTTGCATTTTTAATTTAATTTTGTGTAAAAAAAATTATTTACTTCTGCAGTTGGATAAAAACATGAGAAGTAAATTTCTCATGGAAGGTACAGTGTGTTGCATTCTGGGATAATTTGCATGTAATAGTAGTATGCTATTCTGAACACATCTATATACCCTTCTCAATCTTTCATTTTTATCAGTCATCCTGATTTGTGCATGTGTACTACCTAATGTAAACAATAAAGCCCTGTTCACACAAAGAATGATATCTACAAAGATAACTTTCGTAGCCTACCCTGTGATTCCTACCCATAGTCACCATGTCATTTTTCACACGACCACAGACTGAGCCCATACATGTGTACAAGAGGGATGGTCGTTTTAGTAGAAGTAACCACCCCCCCCTTCAAACATTCTGGCGCCCTGTTGCAAATGTGAATGGAAATCGGCTTGATAATGGACAACCAGACTCTAGAGAATCTTTTTGCATGTGTTTGGTTCCGATCGGGTAAAAAACCTAGGTCTAGCTCACACAAGTATACAGGTTTCTTGAAAACATCCCCCTGAATTTTACCAGTATGATAACATTCCAAGACATACTTTCTGTCAAGGATTCCAATGATATAAGACAATTGAGCCTCTGACAAATGGTTTAGGGTTTATGACCCATTATGTACTTTTTATCACTGTAGCACCACCATCAGGTCGATTGGGGTGAGCCTCGGTGACAGTGTATAGAATGATGTCATACTGGTAAAATTGTTTGTGTTTCAGAGAATTAATCCTTTCATTTTGTTATTTAAAATAAGCAATCATTTGGTTTAGCTACTAATGACATGCCCTTTTATGTAAATTAATTTTATTCTGCGTAGTAAAGAATCAATGACTTTCACCTGTGACATATTGATTGAGTAAATTGGCAGGTGCAGAGAAAAATGATGCTTGCCACGAGAGAGGTGGAGCCATTCTGATTTACATCTGCATAAATTTGGATGGTAGCACCCTAATACGTCATTGAAACAAGCTTGGCAATCATGGGGTTTTGGCAGGTTGGATTTGGATTGGTGTTTATTCTTGCACTTGGATTTTCTGAAGCACAATGGAGAGCAAGAGCAGCACATAATCGGAGTCCAAGTGAGTTTAGGCCTAGAACATTAGCTCAAGCTTCTCAACTAGAAATGGTTGTGCGTGAAAATCCCAGTAACTGAGCAGATTGTGAAATAGGGCTTGGGCACCGCGTTGCATTCTGGGACGTGGCGGCCATGTTGACAGCTTCGCGAATGTAAACATACAGCAAGTCGAACGAGGAGAAGCAGCAGAGTTGGGAGAAAGAAAAGAAAAAAAGATGTTAAAATCAAAAGGATGTGGAATTTACCGGGATACGTTAAATAGGGAAGCCAGGGACCAGTATGTGGACAAAATCGGCACTTTTAACGGTTTGGATCCATATGAAATTTCCAACAAACAGTGGGAGCACAGTAACTTAATCCGGACAAAGGTAAGCTGCTCCCCACCTAGCTGCTACTTTAGTAACAGTTAGTGCTAACAACCATTCACACATGTAATGTACTTTTAACTATGTGTTTCAAAAGTGTAGTTAGTAGCTGTTTTAAGCAAAACTTAAGTTAGTAAGCAAAACGATGCTTAGGGCAAGGGGGTAGCAACAGGACAACAGTACAGAGACTGACAGGTCCGATGGAAGGCCTAACGTTAATGTTATGAGAGTATTAAAATACGGGATATTTTACAGGAAAATACTAAAACGGGAAGACAGCGGGAAAAGAGCTCAAATACGTGAGAAACCCGGAAAAAACGGGAGGGTTGACAGCTAACGTTACTAACTACAGTTTTGAAACACATAGTTAAAAGTACATGTGTGAATGGTTGTTAACGGTTACTAAACTAGGTGGAGCGCACACTGTTTGCCGACTCTTGGTGCTTTTGGATCCAGTGCCCTCTTGGAAATTTCATATGGATCCAAACCGTTAAAAGTGCCAATTTTGTCCAAATACCGGTCCCTGGTTTCCCTATTTAACGTATCCTGGTAAATTCCACATCCTTTTAGGGATTTTAACATCTTTTTTTCTTTTCTTTCTCCCAACTGTGCTGCTTCTCCTCGTTCGACTTGCTGTATGTTTACATTCGCGAAGCTGTCAACATGGCGGCCACGCCAAGTAATGACGTCACGACGCCCAAGCCCTATACTCAGACCGGCCCGTCTGGCACCAACAACCATGCCACGCTCAAAATTGCTTAAATCACCTTTCTTTCCCATTCTGACATTCAGTTTGGAGTTCAGGAGATTGTTTTGACCAGGACCACACCCCTAAATGCACTGAAGCAACTGCCATGTGATTGGTTGATTAGATAATTGCATTAATGAGAAATTGAACAGGTGTTCCTAATAATCCTTTACGTGAGTGTATAACGAGCAGCTGCTGCAATTTGAACTTCAGTTTTTTGCTGAGGAGCCAAGCCCGATAAGCTGGCCGCCCGGCAGGTGACAGCAGATGTGGCGACGGGACCTACGTCTCCGTTCCCTCCTTCAGGGAACGAGGGTTACCATATGTAACCGAGACGTTCCCTATCGGTCAGTCACTACAACGTAGGTCATAACTGACCAATAGGAATCCCTACCAAAGCGCCACAGCCGCTGAACCTCATCCAGTGCCCCATGCAAGCCTCTACACCTTCTTGCCTTGAAGGATGATAGGAGGAGGCTTACACAGAGTTTTTCTGACACTGTTGTTCCGTGATAACCCATACAGTGAGATATTGGATAACACTGGGAAAGCGTGCCCTTTCTATTTAGGAAGGAGAATGCTGCGGAAGCCAATTCTTCAAAGAGTTATGTGGAAATACATATGGACTAACCAAAAGGTTGTACTGCATATGAAATAATGGGAGACTTAGCCCAAGGGAAGACACGGCTTCCATTAGGAGCAGCCGTGGAGAATATACACATATGGGATCCACGTAGGGTCACAGATGAACCCAGCCCAGATCCGGTTCACAAGGATTCAGCGGATAAAGGCCTGGCGCCGGACGCTCCGCCATGTCCGAGCCGAGGGGTTTTGGAGGACTCAACAGGTTTTACTCGGGCCTCTCGGTGCTTCTACCCGTCTAGGGTAGAAGTGCTGAAGTATCCACTATCCTCTCCCTATGGAGGATCCCTTTCCCACTCTACAGATAAAGCGCTGTGAATTCCGGCTCGCGTACCCCGAAGTGATAAAATAAAACAAAATTCTGTATCAAAATTTATAGGCAAGAAAAGTAGTTTGTTTAGGCTGGGTTGTATGAATTACAAACCTGCGCACATATTTTAAAAAGCACATAACTATAGAATTCTGAATGAGCATGTGAACGCCGTCAGCGTTAATCACAGGTTCGCGTTTAAAGTCTGATCATTTCGACGGAGGTGAATCAATCAAAGTTAACTTTACCTGGAAGTAACATTATTCAAGAACCGCTATAACGCCAAAACAATCTGTTACCTTAAATTATATGTTTATCTCTGTAAAGCTGCTTTGAAACAATTCATTGTTAAAAGCGCTATATAAATGAAGATGACTTGACTTGACTAGGGTGAGAACACGGGAGGAGACCGGCTCTACACGTAGGCTATAATATCTAGCGAACGTGTTAGGTGTACTTTGAGGGTGGAGGGAGACAGCCTTCGCTCCAACCCTTGTTGCAAGAAAGAAAGCACAGACCCTATCGAACATCTTCGGGGGTCTTCTCGGTGAGAAGAACACCACTCGACGAACAGGTTCCACTTCAGGGTGTAAACATGTCTCGTGGACGGCACCCGAGCTTAAGTGTTGGTGTTAAGTACCTCTGGGTAAGTCACCTAGAACCTCCGCGTCCCGTCCAGGGACCAGACATGGAGTTTCCAGAGGTCTGGACGCGGGTGCCATAGGGTGCCCCGTCTCTGAGTCAAAAGATCTCAGATGCTTCTGACTCCAGAGGAGGAGATAGCGGGCGAGTTGCGACATGCGACGGGAGCGTAGACCACCTTGTCGGTTGATGTACGCAATGGTCGCAGTGTTGTCCGTGCGGACCAGCACGTCCCTGCCCTGTAGCGGCCTTTTCAAGCGGCTCAGAGCGAGATGTACCGCTAGCAACTCGAGGCAATTGATGTGCCAATGCAGTTGGGGGTCCGTCCACAATCCTGACACTGCATGCCCGTTATACGTGGCACCCCAGCCGGTGGCAGAGGCATCTGTGAATACCACAGCATGCTTGGACACCTGTTCCAAGGGGACTCCTGCCCAAAGGAACGAGGGGTTTGACCACGGGCTGAAGGTCTGGCGGCAGGCCGGTGTGATTGCCACCCGGTGAGTGCCATGATAACACGCCCATCTCGGGACTTGGCCGTGAAACCAGTGCTGAAGCGGTCTCATATGAAGCAAGCCGAGCGGGGTTACCACTGCTGCCGCTGCCATATGCCCCAGGAGCCTCTGAAAAAATTTCAGTGGGACCGCCATCCTGCATTTGAACGTGTTCAAGCAGTTCAGCACCGTCTGAGCACGCTGCTCTGTGAGGAGCGCTGTCTGTGTGACCGAATCCAACTCCATACCGAGAAAAGAGATCCTCTGCACGGGGGCGAGTTTGCTCTTTTCCCAGATGACCTGAAGACCCAACTGGCTGAGGTGCCTGAGCACAAGGTCCCTGTGTTCGCATAGCTGATCTCGAGAGTGTGCTACCCACTAAGCAAAATTATGTCCAAAAGACGTCTTTTTAAAGTCTTTGTCACAAAAGTCGGACGTTGAAAAGACGTCCACTGAGGAGCCAGAATGAAAATTTTTATGACGTCTTTTTTTGACGTGTTCTGCACGTCCGATATAGACGTTCATGGACCCTTCGTACAAGGTTAAAAACTAGTTCAAATGTGGTCATTGTGGACATTTTTTACATCATTTATGGTCTCATTTAGATTTAATTACTTTGACTATTGTTGTCAGATGATCTTAGTGAGAATTAACAGAGGTTTAGATGTTGATATTTGTTTCATTTGAAGTGTCACCATTGTGGTGATCAGTGTTTGCTTTAGTTGGGCTCTTGTCCCCTTTATTTTTACTTTAGCTGCTGAAACTGTGTGTTTGTATAACACAATTCTTGTGACAGAGAAAGCCAAGAAAAAGTAACATCAGGTGTTATCAGCTCAATGTTGATGATGACATAATCATCACAAAACAAGCATCAAATATTGAGTTTGAAATTGTTTTTATATTATATATATATTTATATATATAATATAATATATATTATATATATGTAACAGGTACATAAAGTGTACTGTTGAATGTATGTATAGTTTATAAGAATTCACACAAAATTGTTCGTTTACATGTCCTGATATGAGTGCCTAAGTGGAATGAGTACCTTCCCCTTTAATTAATGTGATGTCATGAGTCAATATAATTTCCTGTTCTGTCCCCTCCTCTTCCTCTTTGCATTGATGATTGCAGTGAGAGGTGAGGTTATTTTGGGCTCCCCATAATCATCTTTAATCCTAATTTTAATTGTTGCTTTTATGTCTATATTTTCACTCTAATTCATGTGTATAATATTATTTTACCTACCTGTGTGGCGATTTTTGTAATTTCATCACGATTAAGCGATATTTTTGCTTATGGGCCTAAATGTGAAATGAGAGCACACGTGATAAGTGTACATCACATTTGTTTTATAGTGTTAACGAGGGCGACTCTCACTAAGAGGCTGATTACATTTTGTTTGTATATCAGGTACGTTTTCTGTTATATGCATTTTATTGTGATTTATTTCTCTTTGCATTGATGATTGCAGTGAGAGTGTTAACGAGGGCGACTCTCACTAAGAGGCTGATTACATTTTGTTTGTATATCAGGCATTAAAGATTTGTGAAGCTGCCGAATGCTGTCCTGTTATTAACCCTCTGGGGTCCAAGGTGTTTTTGGGGTCCTTGAGATGTTTTGACATACTCTGACATTTGTGCTTTTTTCAGTTGCTTATAAACATATTACTGGCAAAGGTGTAATTACACTCTATTTAGCACACACAGGGCTACCATAATGTGTTATCAACATGTATGTACATTTTTGTATTTTTGAGAGAATATTGTTTTTGCGTGGTTATTGAAAAAACTAAAACTTAAAGTTTCTGAAATAAGGCCACAAAACACATACTAAATATGTGTCCACAAGACTTTTGACTAATGGATGTTGTCGCCTAGAGTTTTTTCTTCAAAATGATCTGAAAATCATCCTGCCTTATCATTCACATAAAACAATAGATTGGTTTAAATTTAAAAATGACACTTTTTGTTTGGAAAGGCAATATGCGCAGGGGTGTGACCTGCTGTGATTCACACCTGAGAAGACAATGGGCCCGCATAATGAGCGCATAATGGGGCTGCATACTAATGACCCTTTCATTCAGGTGTGTCACTGAGCCACAAGAATGCAATGACAATATATATATATATATATATATATATGCCTATATAATACAAAATTGGTTCACAGTTCCAATTATTTATTTATTTTTCAAATTGTGCTTGCAAATTGTATAATATCAAATGTAAAAATTTCTAGTAATTGTGCAGTTAATTATCATACTGTTTTTACAGAAAGATTGGGAATGTATCCCAAATGTGTCACTAATAAAACACAATACAAATAATTTAAAGAGGAGGCTTATATTGAGCTTTTAAGATTTACCTAAGATTTATTTATATGTAGCCTACATATATTTTTGCTATTTTAATAAAAAGGTTACAATTACAACAACAATTAAAATTTTAACTATATTTCAAATGTAATCTTTCTTTGTATTATATACTAAAGTATACATTTTATCATTCATATTTCACAGTTGCGGATTAATTAGTTTGAATATAGCTTACAATCGAACAAACACTATAATAACATCTTAGCAAACAAGCTTATTTGATGTGGCAGTATTTTACAGTAAAAACGACATCTTGTCTTTCATATGTAACATATCGTTTTTATGATTAGGACATATAAATGTTAATTTGCAGTTTAATACGTTGCTTATACAAAAATATTTTATTTCAACATATTTCAGTCGATTTTTACTCATCTCAGTATTGGAATATAGTTAGGTAAAAGCTGTTCATTCATTCACACACAAAAACGCGATTCAAACAGTCTTTTTGTTTACAGACACTATTCCATATCGCGATTAGCACAAAGCACTTGAAAATAAAGAATGTACCTATTTCCTCGGCTGGATCCGTTGCTCCTCCAAATGAAACTACCTGTAGCCTACTTCTGAGGTAATTTTTTCCAGGATTATTATTAAGATAGTACTATTATTCCTCACAGCGTCGTAAATCTGAGTCTCTTTCGGTGGGTTATCCAGCTGATGTGGGCGTGGATCGCCTGAGAGCATTTGTGTTTGAATAGAGCGCGCGCTCCGTGGGCGTGGTCAAATTAACTTTAATGAGCTGAGACGAGAACGACTATCATCTCTCTCTTTTCGTACAGATTACATAAAATGAGAAAAAAAATTTTTTTTATAAATGACTTCATTTAAAAGAAGATAATTCAGGCTTCATGCCTGTGTGCCTGTATACCTGTTTGACTGAGTATTTGCAGAGTTACAGATGATTTTTCGGACGCGTTTCAGAATGGACTTCACTGACAGAGAGAACGCAGAACGCGCATCATGTTTATTTTTCTTTATTAGGCGAAAAGCACAACACTTTGTTTTTATTATGAGGTTCCACAAAAAAATACAAACTTAACAGGATCGAATGATGTACAACACTTATATGTAAGATCAAAATTAACAGAGTAATTTGAGTCTCTTTTGCACTGATAAGGAAAAAAGTGAGCTGGTATCGCCGGCGAGACCGCCGACCCCAGAGAGTTAAGTCAACAAAAACACAACGCAGAGAAAAGACCAGTTACACTTGGTGCCGTGATCATTCCGGATCATCAGATCAGCGCTTCGCCGATCGCCGTGGTTGCGTGACGGCTCGCCTGCTTCGCCGATCTTCTTCCTCGCCCATCTTCTTCCTCATCGCCATCGCTCGTGGCGGCTCCTGCTCGCGCATAAGGAGGGCGCGTGTGTGAGATGAACAGTGTGTGACATCGCGGAACGAACTGTTGTGTCTTAAAGGAACGGTAAACGGTTATTGACTTTCTGATATACTTTTTTTTCTTTCTCCGGAGCACTGTCGTTGGTGCATATTGAACGACAGAGACTGTGAAAAGCACCGCGGGACGCTTCAGTTTTCTTCATGCATCGTATCCTTTATCTGTACAGTATATAATCAAGGACTGTTGAGGCATTTTAAACAAGAAAAAGTACATAATTAATTTTGAGAAAGTATATATTTTATTTTTATTGAGAATTTTGGTGTTGAACTGTTTTGAGACATTTGATTTAATATATTTCCCTGCATATTTGAACTTTTCAACAGTTAAGGTCACACTGTTTGTGGCATTTAATTTGCTGTAATTTTTTTTACGTTTTATCTGTTTCATTTCACAAATTGAGACATGTTTGAGGATTCTAGCAAAGACGATTTCAGCCCCGTGAAACAATCTAATGTCACTTTTCCACTGGGCAGGGGTCGTGGGTCTGAAATGTGTCGAAATGAGGGGGTGTCTGAATTTACACGTTGTTATGGGAGAGGGAGAGCGTTAGCTAATTTAGGACTTGACCATGTGCACACCGCTGATTCAGCGATTGGTTTTTCTGTAGGTCCAGCAGCTAGCTCCACCCCAATCATACGCCCTGATATTGAACGTGTTGTTACTCCTGAGTCGTTAGGGGGTATCATTTCAGATCTTGCTCAGAAAATAGGAGAGAGTATTTCAGCCAGCCTTAACCTTGCGCGCCAGCCCAGCCCAGTACAGTCTAACCCACCGTGCCAGTCTCAGCACTCAAGTGACGACGTTGATAAATCTAGCCTGAAGGTGATAGTACAGCAAGATGCACCACCTCCACCATTCTTCAGGGGAGATAAGAGTGATTCATTTACTGTGCACGAGTGGGAAGATATGATGTACAGTTATTTGAACAGGATGAAATGCCGAACGCAAACTGATGTCTCTGATCTCATATTGAGCAGATTGGCTGGCAAAGCGAGAGATGTGGTTAAAGTGTCCCTGCGAAGCCGCCCTGAACTGAGTGCCAGTGAACTCCCAAGTGCAGTGTTTGACATACTGAAACGCAACTTCAGTGAGTTGTCTTACTCTAACATGCCTATGGCTGACTTCTATAACACTGTCCCTAGAGCAGATGAAAGTCCCATGGATTACTGGATACGGCTTAACAAGTCCATAGATGTTGCTAATGAGTGCTTGCGCAGACATAATAAGAGTGTTGAGGATCCCGCTGCTGAAGCAGTCATGATGTTTATTTCTCATTGCCCGGACCCGAGTCTTTCTATGTCTTTTCAGTTTAAGCCAGCTGAGAAGTGGAGCGCCGCTGAGGTCCAGGAGCGCTTGGATAGTCATCAGAGGGATCTAAAGAGAGTCTCTTCGAGGAAGCAGCACACAATGTCCTTGTCAGCAAGCAACCAGTGCACTGTTATGGCAGGCCCCAATAATGTGCCTAGTTCTCTTCCACAGCCTGTTTCCATGCCCAGTTCTCCTCAGCAGCCAGTTTCCATGCCAGCCCAGTCACTGACTCCTGTAAGTCCTCTTAATCCGTATGCTGTTCCTTTCTCTCCAGACACCAGCCTTCAGCACATTGTTGGCATGATGGATAGAGTCCTGTCGTTGTGCACTGCCTCTTTAACTTCACCCAGTCAGGTTCACCCAGGCAAAACTCCAGGTTTCAAAACCAACTTTAGCACTGCATGTAGGGTCTGTAGATCCAAGGAACACACAACGTATGAACATTGTAGACGTCAAAGGCTATGCCGTAACTGTTTCAGTCCTGGCCACTTTAAGAGTGACTGTCCTAAAGCAGCATGCCCTACATCTCCCTCAGATACTGCTCAGTTAAACTGAAGAGCCCATGCGATGAGAGGGGTAGCATGGGCAATTTAAGTAAAACCTCCCTCACAGAAGATGTACAAAATGTTTTTGCTAACAGCTGCAAACTATTGCCAGAAGACAAAACCGTGTTATATGTGGGGTCTCAGAGAGTTGATGGGGCAAGTGAGTTGTTTTATGCTCCTGTGACAGTCTGCGACCGTTGCACATTAAAGGGGTTACTGGATTCTGGTAGTATGGCCTGCACGCTTAGTGAAGAGGGTGAGTCCAAGCTGCAAGCTGATGGTCTTCTTCCGCGTCCTCAAACTATTGCGAGTAATGTGGTCCTGGTTGGCTGTGGTGGCCTTACGATTCAGCCGAAGTGTTCATACGACTTGGAGATTGAAGTCTACGGATTTAAGTTTGTCGATCCTACTCTTGTGGTGCCTGGACAAAGAGATGAGTTTATAATTGGAAGTAATGTGATCAAATGTGTTGTGCAGAAGATGAAATCGCATGACAAGTACTGGGAGCTAGTTTCCTGCAATAACAGTAATCCTGAGTGTGAGCAATTCCTCGAGCTTCTGAGCTGCATCTCCCGATGGTCTGGGCCTCAACAGCCTGATAAACTTGGGACTGTGAAACTCTGTCAGGCAATCACTCTGCTTCCCAAACGTGAGTATCTTGTTTGGGGCAAATTGCCAGCTAATGTGCCTGTTTCCCCAGGAAGTACTGTAATTGTTGAGCCAACCACTGCACGTTCAGCTCCTAGAAACATCCTAGTTGGACGGGCAGTTACACCAATGTGGGGCAATCGATGGGTGCCAATGAAGATCCTTAACCCTAATCCAGAATCAGTGACGCTTCGCCGTAACGCTAAACTGGCCGACGTTTCCTCTTGTCTAGCCGTGGAGGATTTTACTGTCATGCAGGGTCTGAGCAGAACTCAATGTGATGTTCCTGATTCAAATCCACACATTACTGACTCATCCGTTAATCCGGCACAGTCGTTGAAGGATCTTGGTCTTAGTGAAATTGACATTGATGGATGTGAAGTCTCTGAGATGTGTAAGAGGAAATTGACGGATCTTCTTGGTTCCTACCATGATGTTTTCTCAAAGGATAAGCTGGATTGTGGAGAGACAAAGGATTTTGTGCACAGGATCCATCTTTATGATGAGCGTCCATTCCGTCTGCCCTATCGCCGCATCCCACCTGCCCACTATCAAAAATTGAGAGAAGTGTTGTCAGAAATGGAAGAGAAGAGCATAATCAGCAAGTCTGTCAGTGAGTATGCGTCACCCTTAGTGATGGTCTGGAAAAAAGACGGTAATTTGAGGGTCTGCACTGATTTTCGCTGGCTCAATGCAAAAACCATTAAAGACGCCCACCCTCTGCCCCATCAAGCTGACTGTCTCGCAGCCTTGGGTGGTAATGCTCTTTTCAGCACCATGGACTTAACTTCAGGATTTTACAACATCCCACTCCATGTGTCTGACCGACGATACACAGCCTTCACAACACCAATGGGCTTGTATGAGTATAACCGTCTTCCTCAAGGTCTTTGCAATAGCCCCGCGTCTTTCATGCGCATGATGCTCAGTATTTTTGGAGACCTTAACTTTTCCACGCTGCTCTGTTATCTGGATGACTTGTTGGTCTTTGCACCTTCTGAAGAGGAGGCATTGAAGCGGTTGGAGATTGTGTTTTCTCGATTGAGAACCAGTAACCTGAAGCTAGCACCTAAAAAGTGTCACTTTCTGAGAAAAACCGTAAAGTTCCTGGGCCATGTGATAGATGGTACTGGTGTTTCAGTTGATGAGGAGAAAGTTAAAGTCATCTCTGCTTTTCAGAAGGAGGATTTAATGAAGGAAAACAAAACCACACCTTCACAAAAAAAGATCAGATCGTTTCTTGGTATGGTCCTGTACTATCAATCCTTCATTCCAAGTTGCTCACGCATTGCCAGACCCTTATTCAACTTAACGGCTGGCCAGAAACGCTCAGTGAAAGCTGCTGGTAGTCGCAAGAGAGCAGGCACTTTTCGTGAGTTGACACCCCAGGACTGGACCCCTGACTGTGATGTGGCATTTGAAGAGCTGAAAAGGGCCCTTGTTGACAGTGTGGTGCTGGCTCATCCTGATTTTGAGCGTCCTTTTCTTCTCTGTACTGACGCCTCATTGGATGGCATAGGTGCAGTACTGTCTCAGATCCCTGCTGGTGAGGACAAGGCAAGACCAATAGCGTTTGCTAGCAAAGCTTTGAGCCGCAGCCAAACAAAATATCCTGCACACAGACTGGAATTATTGGCTCTGAAGTGGGCGGTGTGTGACAAGTTCAGTCACTGGCTTAAGGGACATGAGTTTACTGTCTGGACAGATAATAATCCGCTGACATACATTATGACCAAGCCGAAGTTGGATGCATGTGAGCAGCGCTGGGTCTCGAAACTTGCTCCATATTGCTTTGAGATCAAATACGTTCCTGGAAAACTCAACGTGGTGGCGGATGCGCTCAGTAGGAATCCATTTGTCAGGCCAGTGAGTCAGCGGCTTTTGTCCGAGCCTTATTCTGAACTGTTGCGACAAGTACACAGTGTAGAGGATGGAAATGTGCAAGAGGTGTTCCGTCTTACCTGCCAACCACAAACATTAGGGACAGGATCACTTGATGCTGGGCTGGATACATCAATGTCCGCTGATGATGTGTCTTCCATTTTGTCCTCCTGTGATGAATGGGAAACAGGAACTGAATGTAGAGCAACATCATTTGCTGAACATCTGAACTCTTTAATCAGTGGAGGCGAGGAAGTTTTTCATTCTCTTTCACTGATAGACTTACAAGATCACCAGCACAAAGACCCTGTCATTGCTAGAGTGTCTTATTATGTCGGCAGGAAGCGCAGACCATCAAGACGTGAGCGTGCCAATGATAACCAGTGTGTGCTCAGAATTATGAAGCAGTGGGACAAACTTTCTTTGCTTAATGGAATCCTGTACAGAGCTATTAAAGACCCGCTCACCAAGCACAAGAAGTTCCAACTTGTTTTACCGGACTCATTGAAATCTGAGGCACTTTCGGGTGTTCACGACCTGGTTGGTCATCAAGGGCAGTCTCGCACTCTATCTTTGACCCGTCAGAGGTTTTTCTGGCTTGATATGGAGCGTGATGTGCGGGATTACGTGAAGAAATGTTCCAGGTGTGTCCTCAGCAAAACTCCAGAGCCTGCAGTGAGAGCCACTTTGGAGAGTATTAAGACCACAGCCCCACTGGAGCTCGTTTGCATCGACTTCTGGTCTGCTGAAGATCGGAACAACAAATCTGTGGATGTTTTAGTGGTCACAGATCACTTCACAAAGCTGGCGCATGCATTCCCGTGTCAAGACCAGACAGCGAAAAGAGTGGCTAAGAAACTCTGGGACAGCTTTTTCTGCATCTATGGATTTCCCCAACGCATCCATTCTGACCAGGGGGCTACCTTTGAGAGTGAGTTGATTGCCGAGCTCCTTGAACTGGCTGGAGTTGACAAGTCGAGAACTACCCCTTACCACCCAATGGGGAATGGTGGTACCGAACGTTTCAACAGGACGTTAGGAAATATGCTGAGGTCTCTCCCACCTAGGCCTAAGCAGAGGTGGCCACAGTTGATACAGACCATGACATTTGTGTATAACTGCACAGCACACGAAACAACCGGTTTCGCCCCTTTTTACCTGATGTTCGGTAGGGTACCAAGATTACCAGTTGACTTCATGTTCCGTAGTGTCCTGCAGGATAAGACAATCTGTGACTATGACAAGTATGTCAGATCTCTTGTCAGCGACCTCCAGTCTGCCATGGCGTTGGCACAGAAGAATGCTGTAGTGGAACAAAAACACCAGTCCAGCCAGTACAACAAAAGAGCTAAAGGCCTACCTCTAGCCGTTGGTGACCAAGTGCTTGTGGCTAACAAGGGTTGTAGAGGGAAAAGAAAACTTGCTGACAAATGGGAGCCAGTCATGTACACTGTTGTTGCCTCAAAGCCATCCATACATGTCTATAAGATCAGTGACAGGGCTGGTAATGAGAGGATAGTGCATCGTAATCTTCTTCTTCAAGTGAACTTCCTCCCGCTGCTTGATCCAGAAATGGTTAGTTCAGATCATGAGGTTGCTGAAACACTTGACTGTAGTTTACCTTCACAGACATCTGATGCAGCACACTGTGGTGGTCTAACCGAGCAGACAGGCAGTGGTGAGTCCTTTTACGTTGCTGAAATTGAGTCTGCTGGGCATGCAGATGATGGGCAGAATGAGGCTGAGGAACTCTCACATGCAGGCTCTACGTCGAACATCTCCAATGTTGCTATTTGTGGTGATGTCCGCACTTCTTCATGGGTGCATTCTCAGTTGTCCAATCAAGAGGAGCCAAATGCACAAGTTGCTGTGTCGGTGACTGATGATAATACTGTGGCTGTGGCTGGCGCCATCGACTCTCCCCAAACTCCTGTCTCTGCCAGTGAACCCTTTAGGCAAGATCCTGTAGCTGATTTAAATACAAGTGATCGTTACACTACCAGGCTTGGTAGGGTAATTAAGCCTGTTCGTAGGTTGATTGAGTCAATGGTTCAACTAGAAACCTTACTTGGTATTGAGTCTGTATCTCCAGTTATTCATGTATAGATTTATTTTTTTTCTTCTGTCTTCCCACTCTCTTTGACAATGCTAGAAGTCAAGTCTTGTATTTTCTAATGCCTATTGGCTCTGTTTAAGTACCTGGTCTGAGATTTTTCAAAGTGTAATGGGCACTTTGGTAATGCCTACAATATGTGTTGAAGTTTGGCCAACTTTCTTCATACTTGTATCCCTTTCGTTTGGGTAGCTTTTTATGCTGTGTTTCCACTTTTTTTAAGTGTGGACCACGTAATTCTAGTGACCAGTGTTTTTTTTATTGTACTCAGGTGAATTTTGTGTAAATTCTGAGGGGTGAGTGTAACAGGTACATAAAGTGTACTGTTGAATGTATGTATAGTTTATAAGAATTCACACAAAATTGTTCGTTTACATGTCCTGATATGAGTGCCTAAGTGGAATGAGTACCTTCCCCTTTAATTAATGTGATGTCATGAGTCAATATAATTTCCTGTTCTGTCCCCTCCTCTTCCTCTTTGCATTGATGATTGCAGTGAGAGGTGAGGTTATTTTGGGCTCCCCATAATCATCTTTAATCCTAATTTTAATTGTTGCTTTTATGTCTATATTTTCACTCTAATTCATGTGTATAATATTATTTTACCTACCTGTGTGGCGATTTTTGTAATTTCATCACGATTAAGCGATATTTTTGCTTATGGGCCTAAATGTGAAATGAGAGCACACGTGATAAGTGTACATCACATTTGTTTTATAGTGTTAACGAGGGCGACTCTCACTAAGAGGCTGATTACATTTTGTTTGTATATCAGGTACGTTTTCTGTTATATGCATTTTATTGTGATTTATTTCTCTTTGCATTGATGATTGCAGTGAGAGTGTTAACGAGGGCGACTCTCACTAAGAGGCTGATTACATTTTGTTTGTATATCAGGCATTAAAGATTTGTGAAGCTGCCGAATGCTGTCCTGTTATTAAGTCAACAAAAACACAACGCAGAGAAAAGACCAGTTACATATATATTTTATATTATAACGACCAACCTTATGGAACTGCAATATTGGTGCCAATAGAATAAAAAAAATATTGTTTGTTTTGAGCAAATGCACCATGTAGTCACACACAGACATCAAGATATTGGATATGAATCACAACAACGGTGACAATCAAAACAAAAATTCTTGGGAATCAATGATGAGTTTAGAACTATGAAAGCTACCCATCATGCATTGCAGCATGACGATTTTTTTTATTGTCACCATTGTTGTGAATTATATGCAAAATCTTGATGTCCATTTGTGACAACATGATACATTTGCTCTAAACATTGTATACACATAAGTTTTATCCACCTCTAAATAAGTGATATTATAAATGTTATTGGTGCCAATATTGTAGTTCCACAAGTTAGGCGACTAGAAATGCCAAAGTATCTGACAACATTAGATGCTTGTTTTGTGATGATTTCATCAACATCAACATGAAGCTGATAACACCTGGGGGCTGTTCCATAAATGAAGCTTAGAAAAGCGGGGATTAAACTCCAAAACCGGACTTGAATGAGCCTAACAAATAAGTTGGGGCTAAAGTGGTTCCATAAAAGGTAATTGAAGTTCACGCAATCTCACTAATTTGATCCAGGTTTATCTAGTCTAGATAATTGCGTGTGCACGCGTTTCTAAAGCAGCCCTAGAGGTCGATCGTGGATCAAATCGATCCACCATCAAACAGCGTATATTTTGTGCTGTTTGTGACATGTTTTTTTCCCCCCTCAGTGCAAAAATTACATTTTACAGTTATATTCTCCATCTGTAAATTTTAGAAAGTCGTGCAAATGTATCCATTTTGCTGCTAATCTTCATATTGAACGAGCGCTGCTGCGCGCATGCGCGCCAAATAGGAGCGCAATAATTCTAACTAAAATATACATTTTGCTTGGAAAATTAATATGCGATATTTTATAACACTAGAAATATCTTCTAATTATAATAATTTCTCTTTAGGATGTTGGATAAGTTGCAGTGAACTTCTATTTCATTACACTCATATATTTTATACTTCTAATAAAAAAAAAGAAATTGAACAGAAGTAGCCTAATTCAGGGAAGATTTTTTTTAAGAAACTAAATATATAAAGATACAAAATATAGTTTTGGGTATAGGACCTATGCTACTTTATAAAGATGATATATACTTATTTAGAATGCTCAGAATTACAGCTTTTAATGCAATAATTTTTTTGAGAAAGCAAGAATCCCCAGTTTTAAATGAGTGGTTAGATTTAGTTTCTAAAGTACATTATGGAGATGATAACATTAAATTAAGAACAAATGTATACATTTTGAAAAGATATGTGCAACTCTAAAATCAAAGAATATTCCATAAAATAAAGGAATATATATTGGCCTACATTAACTACATTTTTATGTAACCTTCCCTTTTATTTCTAGTTATTTGTTATTTTATTTATTTACTTATTTAATATTGAATATTTGATATTTAAATAATATTACTTGAATAACTATTAGGAATTATGTGTCATTCATTATAAGAGTTTGATATATGTGAATGTTATATTTTTATTAATATTTATTTATTGTTTTATTTATATGTATGTGTTGGTATTATCACAAAAGAAAAAAAAAGTAGAAGGAAAAATAAGGAATATTTATTGGGGGAAAATATGATGTCTTTAAAGGAACTGTCCATTTGTATAATTGTGTTAAATGTGTTTGAATTGAAAGACATAATAAAGTACATAATATATATATATATATATATATATATATATATATATATATATATATATATATATATATATGAGACAGTGTAGAGAAAGAATTCTCTATTAACCGAGGCACTCCTTAATTAAAATGTCTTTATTACAAAAATGTCATGTCCTAAACGGACAACTTTAAAACGCCTTATATATGTGTCTATATTGTCTATATTGTAGCCTTATTTAAGTTGATTTTCTGTATACTGTGTATTTATAAAGTCCAATAATGGTATTAGAGACTGTCAATGGTAATATCATTGTGTTCTTGTCGGTCAGTGTTGAGGATCTGTGTAACAACTGAGGCTTAGCCTGACAGTTAGCCTGCCCTGGACCAGGCTAGTTTCCCAGCATAAGTTGCCAGGGTAACTGAGTTTGAACTTTTTTAAGTTTGATTTATGAAACCGAATCTACCAAAAATAAGCCTGACTAACCGAAATAAGCCTGGTTTATACTCTAATCTTGGTTTATGGAACAGCCCCCTGGTCTTACATATTCTTGGCTTTTTTTGCAACATCAACTGTGTTTTACAAACACACAGTTGCAGCAGCCAAAGAAAAGCTAAAGTAAAAATAAAGGGGACCAAGAGCCCAACTAAAGCAAACACTGATCACCACAATGGTGACATTCAAATGAAACTAATATCAACATCTAAACCTCTGCTAATTCTCACTAAGATCATCTGACAGCAATAGTCAAAGTAATTATGTCTAAATTAGACCATAAATGATGTAAATAATATGTCCACAATGACCACATTTGAACTAGTTTTTAACCTTGTACGAATAAGGCTCCATGAACGTCTATATCGGACGTGCAGAACACGTCAAAAAAAGGCGTCATAAAAACTTTCATTCTGGCTCCTCACACAGCAAAATCCCCAGTGTTAAATTAACACTCTGAGTGTGGACTCATATAAACACTGAAGCAGTGTTAAAGTTAACACTGAAGCAGTGTTAAAGTTAATGAGATAATTAAGTGAATAATTGAGTGATGATTGAGCATCATTGAAGACACCTGATGATAACAAGCAGAATCACTGAAGGAGAAAACCGTAATTTTAAGTCACCATTATGGTGATCAGTATTTGCTTTAGTTGGGCTCTTGACCCTTTAATCAATAACTTCAGATTTTGTTTGGCTGCTGTACGTGAGTTATAACAGCCAGATGAACATATAGAAAAGGTGATCTGATGGTGTTGGTTGTGTTTTAACATAATCATTATTTCACAATCATTTGACCTGAATCACTGAACTCATATATAGGCCAATTTCTGAGTTAGGTTTACTTTATTAATTATAGCAGCACTGTCCTTGTATGGCATCATATTTTTAGCCTTTTCAATGAAACCAAATGATCCAAAAAAAAAAAAAAAACGTCAAAAATGATTTAGGTTGGCACACACAGACATCAAGATTTAGCATATGAATCTCAGCAATGGTGACAAACAGATCACTTCTGAACATAAGCTCATTATTTATTCATGTAGCAATGCATGATTGGAGCTGAATGAATGAGTTTTTATTGGTGGCAACCAGAATGCACAACAACATGCTTTAATAATTGTCACCATTGTTGAGATTCACAGGCTGATTCTTGATGTCTTTGTGTCTAAAAACTGTATCAAATAAATGATTTTTTTATATATATATATATATATATGAGACGTGTATAAAATAAATTTCTGTGGATTACTTTTGTAAAAGTTTAAAACACTATGCTGTGCAAGAATAGTGCTGCTATAATTGAAAAACTAAACCTAATTTGGGCTCTTTATGAGTTCAGTAATTCAGGTCAAATGATTGTGAAATAATGATTATGTTAAAACACAACCAACACCATCAGATCACCTTTTCTATATGTTCATCTGGCTGTTATAACTCACGTACAGCAGCCAAACAAAATCTAAAGTTAATGATTAAAGGGTCAAGAGCCCAACAAAAGCAAACACTGATCACCACAATGGTGACTTAAAATGACGGTTTTCTCCTTCAGTGATTCTGCTTGTTATCATCAGGTGTCTTCAATGATGCTCAATCATCCCTCACTTATTCACTTAATTATCTCATTAACCTTAACACTGCTTCAGTGTTAACTTTAACACTTCTTCAGTGTTTATATGAGTCCACACTCAGAGTGTTAATTTAACACTGGGGATTTTGCTGTGCAGTGGACGTCTTTTCACGTCCGACTTTTGTGACAAAGACCTTAAAAAGACGTCTTTTGGACATAATTTTGCTTAGTGGGTAGTATGAGCCAGTCGTCGAGATAGTTGAGGATGCGAACGCCCTGTTCTCTCATGGGAACAAGGGCCCCCTCCGTGACTTTCATGAAGACACGAGGGGATAGGCACAGCCCGAAGGGTAGGACCTTGTACTGATAAGCTCGACCCTCGAACGCAAAGCACAGGAACGACCTGTGTCGAGGAAGAATCGAGACATGAAAGTGCGTGTCCTTCAGGTCGATCGCTGCAAACCAATCTTGGGGACGGATGCATTCGAAAATGCGTCTCTGCGTGAGCATTTTGAACGGTAGCTTGTGGAGGCTCAGATTCAAAACTTGCAGGTCCAAGATTGGTCGTAACCCACCACCTTTCTTGGGTACAATGAAGTAGGGACTGTAGTGCCCTGACCTCATATTGGCTGGAGGGATCGGCTCTATCTCGTCCTTCGCCAGTAGGACTGTGATCTCCGTACGCAAGACATGGGCATCGGCTACTCTCACTGTAGTGGAGTGGATGGCCCGAAACTTGGGGGGACGCCGGGTGAACTGAATCGCATAGCCGAGCCTGATGGTTCGAATGAGCCAGCGAGACGGACTGGGGAGTACTAACCAGGCTCTCAGAGACCGCACAAGCGGGACCAAAGGGACCGTAGGCGTACCCGGAGTGGGGCAGCGAGGTGGAACACAGGGACACGGCTCGGGAGGCTCTCTCTGGGAGGCGGCCCGTAGCGGTGTCTGGGTGTGCTGTGTAACACTTACCTGGTACCACAGGGAAGGAGGTGTAGGAGGCGGCTCGGTGGCGTTCTCGGACTGCACACTGCTGCCCGCTGACGACAGAAGAGCCGGATGAGAGTGGTGAAGATCCTCTCCTCCCACTACTCTCCGGGCCCTCTTCAGACCCAGAGATGAAGGAAACTGCTGGGTCTGGATGGAAACTGCTATTGTTGAGAATTTGGGTGAATTTGGGCGGAACAGAAACATTTTTCCCCCGGCCCTCTTCCGGGGAAGGGAGCGGTGAGGTCACCGTCTCCTGGGGAGCAGTTCCATCCATCTCCGGGTTGCCCGTCCTGGGGCCACTTAACTCTGGCTTTGCCGCCTTTCTTGGCGGGGGCCTAGACGCGATTTTTTTTTTTGCAGGGCGGTAGGGGAAGACTCATTAATATTCATTGGGGAACTCATCCCTGATTGGTCTTAACCCCAGTGACGGGTAGGTTTAGGGGCGGGGTTAGGGGTAGGTCATCAGACCCCCAGTGACGGGTAGGTTTAGGGGCGCGGTCAGGGGTAGGTCATCAGACCAATCAGGGATGAGTTCCCCAATGAATATTAATGAGTCTTCCCCTACCGCCCTGCAAAAAAAAAAATTGCGGCCTGGACAGGCGGGGCGGCCTGCCTGCGACTGGCTCCACGGCGCCGTTTAGGTGGAGGCTGCTGTGGCGCGGGAGCAGGGGCAGAAGCAGGAGGACGAGCAGACTGAAGAGCCGCGGGCGGTGCCTTGGCCTGATGGACCTGCAGCAATGCTATGGTGTGCATGGCAGAGGCAGCTTCCCCACAGGCCTTGTAAGCCTCATCGAATAGGTCAGACGAGAACCTACAGGCCCAGGAAGGAAGACACAGTTCACCGCGCCAAGTGGAGTTAGGGCACAGCTGCATAGCAGTGGCCTGCTCCACTGGAGGGACACGTGTGTATCCCTTAGCTGCCCCGCCATCAAGGGTGGTAAGGGAGGAGGAGCCACCGAGCCGATTTCTGGCTGTGAAAGGTGCCGTCCACGTCCCGCTGAGCTCCTCGTGCACTTCCGGGAAGAAAGGCACTGAGGTGGGTTGCTGAGAACCAGCACGCACCACCCCGAGATACCAATCATCCAGCCTCGAGGGCTCGGGACACGGTGGATGGTTCCACTCAAGCCCGATCCTGTTGGCGGCCCGGTAAAGCATGGCCATCATCTCTGGGTCCGACTCGGACACCGCTGACACACCCGGAAGAGGTAGCGCCTCAGAGCTGTCATCCGTGGAGATGTCTGACCCACCCTCCGATGTAGCGATCGACATCTGGTCGTCGCGGGAAGCATCAAAGGGAACGACTGGTACACATCTCGAGGATGGTCCAGCACGTTCAGTTGGTAACTCAAATGGCTGCGAAGCGTGAGAGGGATGAGGGTTCCTAGGAGGTTGGTTCCCCCGAAAGAAGCACATTCACCGTGATCCTCAGGTCTCCCGTGTTACTGCCCGAAAGCAGATGCACGGGGACTCCGCCCCTTTGCAGGAATGAGAGTCTCGACCGCAGCTCCGAGATGGTCATCTTCCCACAATGGGTACATGACTCATTCATGAACGCTGCCTCAGCGTGTTCGAGGCCCAGACACACGAGGCAGCGATTGTGACCATCCCGTGACCCCAGGTAACGACCACATCCAGAAACACAGATAGAACGTCAACTTGAAAAAGACGTGAACTGTCTGTGTAAGCTCTTTTAGAGACTGCTCTACTTGGTGCTGAGGCACGCGGGGGAACGGTCACCGCGAACACAGACAGGAATGTGCACCTGTCTGTGCGTTGTTCTCTCTCGCTGGTCTTACCAGCCGTGATAACGGCTGTTGAGCGCTCTCACCGCGCACCTTACCAGCTGTGAAAACAGCCTTTTTTGTTTTTGCTCAGTTTTTAAAACAAAAAAAAACAAAAAAGAGAAGAGAGAAGAGAAGACCGCTCGCGCTGCTGTGCTGCCATGCCCGCACCAAAGTGGAGAGATCCAGAAGAGACTTGCAGATTCACTCTGTGTAGTCAGCATTCGAAGTGCTTGGCTCTGAAGCAAAAAGCTGAAAATTGCAAATTGCAGCAGCTGCTCGTTATATACCCGCGCTAGGGGTGTCGCAATATACCGGTGTTGACGATAATCGTGATATTCAAAGCATGAAATATCGACATCGTGTTAATTTAGAGTGTGGCAATATACCGGTTTTGGCGATAACCACAATGTTTAAAATTAATAGGACTGTTATGATAACATGTCACGTAAATACTTCAGCGCGAGTACATGGTTGAGCTCTCAGGTGGCTGTATTGCACCCGCTGACACCTATCAAACAAGAAGACGCAGCCCGGGCCGCGCAGCTACTCTGAGAAGAATTTCGTCTGAGCGAGAGAGTGAAACAATCTGTCCACACCCGGAAAAAAGTAAGTTCGCCTGTATGGGAGTTCTTCGGCTCAAAAGAAAACAGCACTTTAAAGGGGGTCGCACACCGGACGAGAAGCACAGCGCCACGTTTTTAAAATTCGAACACATTTTCTCTTCGAGTGTACACACACTGGTTGTGCCATTCGGCGTGTGTCTGCGGCGCCCAGCAACGGCTCTTGTTCAAAATCCTGCCGCAACACAGAGCGCCATTTACATAGTTTTATATTAAATTTACATTATATTTGTCTCAAATCATCGTAAATGACTTCACCCTGTGCTGCAATGTACATTTAGTTTTACATTAATTTACAGAAATCAGCTGCTTGAATGAAAATTGCTGATGTTATCGGATTTTCAGGTGATATTCTCAATTCGTTCAGTTAATGGATGCTCTGAGGTAAAGTTTTCAGATCACAGACTAAGCAACTATTGTATTTAATTGTACAGTACAATCATAACTTAGTACAGATCTTATCTTAATTTCATAATCTCCTTAAACATAAGAATACTGCTGGCCATAAACTGAGTAAGTGCGCGTCCGGTGTGCGATACCTCGAGACGCGACGCAGCGCTGCAGAATGTGTAGCCACCAACCTTTTTACCCATCTCCGTGTCCATCACCCTGCGGATTACGCAATTTTACAGAGAACAAATTGCGATTATTTTACTAGTCATGGAATGGGACACGTGACATTAAGTTTCTGTGTTCATACATTTAATAAAGGGTGATTATTAAGAACCATCTTATTTTTGTATTTGTATTTGCACTTGATTTTTATTTTTTTTGTACCCTTATGTTTGTTGAGTAAAAAAGAAAAACTATATAAACAAAGTAAAAATTAATTTGACTGATAACTATGAAAAGCCGATATATAACATGAAAAAGTGTGACATTTTAATTACAAGAATTACGTACAGAATCAAGTGTGGTTGCTTTCATATCATTTATTCATGTAATTAGAAAACAATCTTTTGCCTATTCAATTTGCCCTTACACAACTTACAGAGTTACAAGTGAAAAAGTGAAAATTGTTAAACTAGATCAAAAGATAAAGTAGAAGAATGATTGCCTAAAATGATTGCGATAAACTAAACCATTGGATGTTATAATTATAATGGAAGTGATTTTTGATTTGAGGAGACACAATGAATGAAGATTTAAAGTTTGGCCCTGTCCAGTTTTGCATCAACACCACAGTTCAGGTAACTTATTTTTCCAGTTGTTTCCAACGTGTACACGGTGTCACACCAGAGTTCCTTATCCTCTTTTCTTGTCTTGACATCAATTACTTTAAACTTCTCATATGGGGGAATAAGCACATCTTTCTGGTCAGGATATTTGGAGTATTTGATCACATCAGCACCTTCACAAGTGTAGATTTCAAAACAAGATTTATCTCCAAAACCATTTGCTACCTTACGATCAAGAGAGGAGGATGTAAATGAGCCGAAACGAAACTCTGTGTTCAGAACATCCTGAGCAAATTCAACTGTAGTGCCGTGATAAGTTATAAAGCAGGAATCTTCTGTTTTCTTTATAATCTGTATTGCTTCTGTTAACAAAAAGTGAAGTGAAAACCATTTGAATGTCTTGTCTTTGTATTTTTGTTTCTCACTACGGACAGCATTATTAAAATCACAATATACATTCAAATTGTTGTTAGTGTACACATAAATGGCAACTGAATGAATCTGTTCCAAATTATCCTCTGGATTCTTGGCATTTTTTTCACCGTCGTGCCAAGTATTACAAAATTCTTTGTTATCAAGTTCCCTCTTTAGAAGTTCTGTCTTCACCAGATTTGCCATTTTCCCTCTACAGCCCTTATATTGATCATCAACAGAATCCAGTGCCATATCTAATGGAAATATCTGTTCTTCAACAGCATCTCTGTGATCCTGCAGCAACAGAAACCATAATGATCACATCATCAGTATTAATGTCTGTAATATTCATACTAGAACACAAGCTTACCTGTCCTAGAGGACCGAAAAATAGAAGAAGAGCTTTAATGATCAGCTGCATCTTGATTCAGTCAAATCCCTCAGATGAGTATCTAGTGAAGAACAGATGATGAAAGACATTGACAAAAGCAACAGCATCTCACAAATATTAAACCTGTCACTGCAATAGAACCTCGCCACAATCTGTTATTTTCAGCCAAACAGCAAAATCATGTCAAAATTTAACCTGTGATGTTCACAGATGACAGTGTTATACAAATATTTGCTCATAGCCAGACGACAACAGCGATCTTCAAAGTGAGACATGGGAAAGTTGGCTTTTTATATTGGATGTAGGCTATGTATGTATGTGTGTGCATTCTGTGACACAGACATTCTGTGTGTGTGTGAGATAAGAAATGAGCCATATCCACATGAGGCAGTACAATTTCTCATTACTGGAATTAATGATATTCCTTCAGACAGAAGTGTAACAAGAAGATTAAAGGCAATGAAAATGCAAATGAAAAGATTCTGGTTTAAAAGCTGTATGATATAAGGGTGTTCGTTTAGGTTAATTTGTTTCTTATCTGTTATCTGACACTTGATAGGGAAAAGACCTGAACAGTGCAGTGCAATAAACCATAACAGACATTCTGCCTGGCCAACATTACAAAATTGAGGCTTGAGGAGTGAAGTGTTACCTCTCAAAAGAATCCAAGATCATGTCTGTAGTCAAAGGAGTTCAAGAACTAGGGTATAAAGCAATTTTAATATAGCTGTTCGTAATGATAATCATGGTCATTGGTAATCAGTGAGTAATGGTATTCACTTCACTTTTTGTTAACAGATGCAATACAGTTGACTGAAACAAAATAAATGCAAGTCAACTTATCGTGGTATGAGAAGTTTAAAATCATTGCTGTTAAGACAAAAAGTGATCAGAAAGATCTCTGGTATGAGACTGTGTACAAGTTGGAAAGCTCTGGAACAAGAAGTGACCTGAACTGTTCGGTGATATTCAAGAACCCATCCAGGTTAACCAAATATACATTTAACATTGAACACATTGTCACGATCCCGGTTTCTCTAGTCTTTTGTGTTGTATGGACTTTTATTTTGAAGTATATTATCTGTTCTCATTGTTTCCATGTTCTCTTTCTGTTTGGTTTCTGTCTCTCCTGTACCATATAATCTATTTATACCAAGACAGCATATGTCAAGTGTCACACCCAGCAACTTAAGACAGTTTGTTACTTGTTCCACTGGAGTCCCCTCAATAAATAAAGTCAGCAATCTTAGTGATATTATTTTTGTTGCTAAAAATTATATATTTCGTTTTTTCTGTGTTTAAAATTAATGTATTAGTTTTAACCCAGTTTGTAATTGTTTGCAGCACCTCAGTTAAGTTCTTCTGAAGCTCAACTGATGGATGTTCTACAGAAAGTACATAACTAAATTAGCCCAGCCAGCACAGCCATGTGGGGCCCACATGGGTTAGACCTGGGCTATCTAACTGGGACCCAGACAGTTTTGCTCCCGGTTTCCATGTAGGCCCCACATGGGTTTGCCCAGATGAAATGAATACTGCTCAGTGTGCACACTATAGGCTGTTAAATGTAACACTGACCAGTGTTGGAGTTAATTAGATAATTAAGTGATTGAATAATGATTGAGCATTATTGAAGACACCTGATGTTAACAAGCAGAATCACTGAAGGAGAAAATCACAAATTGTAAGCCACCGGTATGGCGATCAGCGTTTGCTTTAGTTGGACTCTTGACCCTTAGACTGTCACTTTAAATTTTGTTTGTCTGCTGTTATTGATTTATAACAGTCAAATGAACAAAGAAAAGTGTGATCTTATAGTGTTGGTTATGTTTAGGCATAATCATGCTGTGATCTGATAAATGAAACTTATTGAGATGGTTCAACTTCTGGTTCAACTTGTTAGCAACAGCTTTGTGATTCCACAGCATATGATTATCAGTATTTTTTTTAATCCAAAATATTTAATAAACATTGTTCTGATCAAAACACTTTCAAATGAATTTATTTAGAAACACAGACATCAATAATCAGTCTGTGAATCTCAACAATGGTGACAATAATAATGCATGTTGCAGTGGCTGCCACCAATCACAACTCATTACTGGCTCCCATCATGCATTGCGGTATGAATAAATTATGATCTGAATTGTCTATGTAATTTACTTTTCCTAATTGAATATTCTGCTCGTCACCATTATTGAGATGCATTGACTGAATCTTGACGTCTGGGTGTGCCTAAAAGAAAGTTTTTTTTTTGAAAACAACTTTTAAGAAATCCTTTATATTATATCTAAAATTCTGGATATTTATGCAGAATCACAGTTATGCTGTAACCAACAGCATAAATCACTAAACATAAGGTTCAAATGATGACATAAATTTCATAATATAACCAACACCATTACATAACTTTTTTTTTTTTTTTTTTTTTTTTGTTCTTCTGGCAGTTATAAGTCAGAAACAACAGCCAAACAAAATCTAAAGTTAATAACATAAGGGTCAAGAGCCCAACTAAAGCAAACAATGATCGCCATAACGGTGGCTTACAATTTTCTCCTTCAGTGATTCTGCTTTAGGTGTCTTCAATAATCTTCAATCATATTCAATCACTTAATTATCTCATTAACTCCAACACTGATCAGTGTTACATTTAACAGCCTGTAGTGTGCACACTGAGCAGTGTTCATTTCATCTGGGCAAACCCATGTGGGGCCTACATGGAAACCGGGAGCAAAACTGGCTGGGTCCCAGTTAGATAGCCCACGTCAAACCCATGTGGGCCCCACATGGCTGTGCTGGCTGGGTAGCATTATCAACAACATATGGTAAATCATTTATAAAAATAGAAAATAAAAGTGGACCTAAACAACGTCCCTGTGGAACAGTGAGTATTTGGGGTCTCAGAAACAGGATCTATTATAAAATACTCTCTGTTTAGAAAATAAGGTTTCACAGTGTAAAACGAAGAATTATTATTATTACCATGAGTTAAAATGAGGTTGTTGTTTTTTTTTCGCTGAACAAATGCTTTATTATATCAAACTAGAAACCATTTGTTTGTTTTGTTTATTCAAATTTCAATAATCAAAAAATGTCTAATCAATTATATTTAATAATTGATTGATTAAATTAATGACTTGTTTTTATAATACGTAATTTATTAAAAATTGTAAGAATGATCCTATGAAATGTATTTTATTCTGCAAACAATAAACCCCATAATGGTGACTCAAATTAATTCAAATGAAACTCAACAAATCAACATCTAAACCTCTGTTAATAACTTATCAATAATAACTTTTATAGATGTATGACAGAAGTAAAGTCAATCTGGATAGTAATAAGTTATGCTTTATAATCAATAATTTATTACACATTTAAAGAATAATCCTATGAAATGTTTTTTATTCAGAAAATATGGTTTGTCTATTTTCATTTTTCTTTTTATGATTTAATACAAATATATTATGAAAAACGGTGGTAAGAATGCTTGCAACTAACAATATGATTAATGTTTTAAAAAGTATTCAAATTAAGTCTAAAAACAACAGCTATTTGCTATAACACAAGATATTTAGCCTACTAAATTAAAACAGAAAATATATATATATATTCCGTATGTTTTTTTAAAATAAATTGTATTATTATTATCATTATTTTGAGAAGTGCAGTCTTCCATTGGACAATAGTAATATATTTCTGTCAATTTCTTCATAAAATCAAACTTTTAATTTGATGGCTTGTATAGTGAAGGCCCTTTGAGTTTCAGAGTGTATTTGGCAATGTTTTTTTCTCTCAAAAAAATGATGAAATGCTTATTAATTAATTATTCTCTCAGAGCAGCTTTGAATATGTTCATGTGTTCATGTCGTGTTCATATTGTGAGACGGCAGACGCTGAAAACACCATAAGTGTCACGCAGACTTCAGTATGCTAGTAGATGAAACGGCTCACAAACGTGAATTTTAACACAATAAACAACATGTCTACTTCGCGTCATTTTCCTGTTGTTTACGTGTTGTTTGGTTGTTAATGTTCGGCGCGTAATTGACACATAATCAACGTGCAAACAATGTGTGATCTCAGACGGCAATAGGCTTTATGCACAGCTTCACTACTTCCTGAACTTCAGCCAGCTCCTTTGTTTCCTGTCTGCCATTATTGGACAAACTGATTAATCCAGGTGTGCCTGATTATTGTTACTGAGGCCAGGCACACCTGGATTAATCAGTTTGTCCAATAATGGCAGACAGGAAACAAAGGAGCTGGCTGAAGTTCAGGAAGTATCAGCTGTGCATAAAGCCAATTTGCATACTTTTGATCCATCTGGCCATTTGTCTATTGAACGGGTGAGTGTGGTGAGTTCCCATTGGCTGAGCAAACCTTTTGGGAGCTGCTACGCTTGATTTCACGCAGTCGCCATTTTGAAATCGAAAGCGAGGCTCCGGTGGGAAGAAACCCGGAAGTACATGTAACATGACCCACAGGGGTAAATAATCAGGCGCAAGGCGGTTGTGCAGTTTCCATCAATAGGCACATTTTTATTCAAATAATTCAGCAGTTAAAGAAAATAAGTCCTTAAAAGCAAATACCCACAAAATAATAAATGAAAACTAAAAAAAAAAAAAAAAAAAAAAAAAAAACCACAAATGGCCACAGGTTACCTATATCGTGAAGGCAGTAGTCTTGAAAGTGCTCTCACCACAGCAAAACTCACAGCAATCACACTGCAACCCTAAAGGTAAAAAAATACAAATAAAGTGACCAACACCACGCGATCCCAGCCACCTCACCACCGCCATCCATTCAGTGAGGGTAACCAAGCAGCCATCATTGGGTTAAAAAGAAATCTACAAAAGGAAAGAAAAACAAATTAACTGTGGGTAATGCCAGTAGGACAAGCAAGTCAGCACCATTAGACCATCACTCTTATTTTACGGTCAAGGGTTTCCCCACTTGATCCAGCATCAGACAAAATAATAAATAAACCAAAGAAAATTCAATCTAAAGTAAACGGTAACCGTGCATCCCTGTAAGGGGAAACACAATTAATTACAACAGAGAATTATATACAATATACAAAAACACAAAATAAGACCCAATATAAATTATGCACAGATAGAAAACATTACAAGTTCCCTTTAATAAAACAGTACCTCAAACATCCAATATTTCTGACTGACGCTCAGGCAACAATCAGTCAGGCAATAATCCGGCAAAAACACTAAAAACCAAAGAACAATAAAATTATTAAAACACAATCCTAAAAAAACAATTAGATAAAATAATAAAACTACTACCTCCTAAATGGTATGTAACATATGCTCAGCTCTCCATGACGTTAACATAACTGCTTATCTGCTACAATCCTTCAGAAGGGCTCAATCTGTCGTGACATGCACACATAACTCAATCGCAGCAAAAAGAAGTAAGAGCAAACTAATCTCTCTACTTACTAACCTTTGAAGATTTAAATGTGCCGCCTCCACAACACACACGACATCCCCAACACACGATCAAGGAAGGGAAGTGAGGGAGCAAACAAACCTCACTACTTCCTTATATAGCGCTGGGGCTGATGGCACTTGTAGTGCCCCAACCCTGTCCCATTACAATCTACCCCCCAGATTAAAAAAAAATCGACGTCCCGTCGATTACATCAATACTACAACCAGGGGCGGAACATTACATTCAAACCATTACTGGACAGCCGCATCATAGGGAGAGCAACCTGGTCATTAATCTGGACTTCAGTAATAGGGACTGACCGAGGTAGACGATATGGGTTAGAATGACATCCAGCTGATGCCCTCCTTGTACGCCTTACTACAGCTTCCTCCTGTTGTTGAGGCTGATGGTTCTCTGCATGATCTACTACTGAAGTACAGAAGTTGGTATTATCTTCCTGTAAAGGTGGAGACGTATTAACTTGGTCCTGGGCAGATACATCCTCAGGCGTTAGAGACAAAACTACCATGCCTTCGTCTCTTAAAGTTTCCTGATGGTCAAATAGATCTAGAAGTCCAGGATCATTTGAGGGAGTATAAGCAGGACGCAACTCACAACGATGAATGTGTCTAATATTACCACCTCCATCTGCAGGGGCAATAGCATACACAGCTCCATGTCCATCTGGGCACCGGACCACTTTATAGGGGGTTGGATCCCAGGCATCCTGGATCTTATTCCTGCCTTTTATGTTATGGGCTCTCTGATACACAACTTGACCTTCCCTTAATTGTCCATGACGTACCTTAAGGTCGTTTGATCGGGCACGGTGTTCTGTGGCACATTGAAGGCGGGCTCGGGCCTTACTAAATATTTGTTCCAAATTATTTTTATGGTCCATCACCCAGTCTACTTCACTCTGGACGTGGTTATCTAATCCCAACAGAAAGTCAACAGGTAAATGGGGCTGTTGTCCAAACATCAGGACGTAAGGGGAATATCCCGTAGACTGGTGATCTGTGGTATTGTAAGCATATACTACCTGAGCAAGATGGTCTGGCCAATGACATTTCTTCTCCGGAGGCAAGGTATGCAGCAAATCATGCATTGTTCTGTTAAAACGTTCGCATTGACCGTTCCCTTGCGGTCGGTAGGGCGTGGTACGAGATTTTGAAATCCCATACAGCCGGCATAATTCTTGAATCAGCCTACTTTCAAAACACCGACCTTGATCCGAATGAATTTGTCGTGGGACCCCGAATAGGTGGAACCAACGTTCCACTAGAACCCGTGCCACTGTTGATGCCGTTTGGTCTCTAGTTGGGATGGCTTGTGTAAACTTTGAAAAAACGTCAGTCATCACCAATACATTTTCAAGTCCATTTGATGCAGGTTCGAGCAGCGTGAAATCAATGGCCAGAATATCCAATGGCCTCTCTGCCATCAGGTGCCCCATAAAACTTCGTACTTTTGGTCGTACTACCTTGGCCAGGGTGCAGCGCTGACATTTCTTACACCATTCCTCAATAAATTTGAACACACCAGGCCAGTAACATCGAGATCTCACTAAACTTGCTGTCCGCTCAATTCCTTGGTGACCATGGTCATCATGCAAACCTATAAGGACTCTTTCCCTGAGAACAGCTGGTAACACAACCTGACGAATTTCACGATGTTCCTCTTGGGGACAGAACCTCCGATACAGTATGCCCTCGATCTTGACCAACCTCTCCCACTGTCTCACCAACTCCAGCACTTCTGATGGTTCTGATCCCCTCTCCTGTGCATCTGGTGGCCTTTGACGATCCCAATAGACAAGGAATTGCCCAATAATGGGGTCAGTTGCTTGCAGAACACTAAGATTTTCTCTAGGCTGTTCGGGGAGGGCAGAAATTGTTTCGCTTACGACTACGCGATGACCATCATGGACATGCTGATAAAGTTCCTTTGGTAAACCAGTGGTCATAGCCAATTCAGCTACAGATGCAACATTTTTTCTAGACAAAGCATCAGCATTAACATGAGAACGTCCAGGCTTATACCTAATCTCTAAATCGAAGTCTGCAAGCTGGTTAGCCCATCGTTGTTCCAACGCTCCCAATTTCGCTGTCTGCAAATGACTGAGTGGGTTATTGTCTGTAAACACCAGGCATTTCTGACCCAGCAAATACTCTCGAAATTTTTCGGAAACAGCCCATTTAAGAGCCAAAAACTCCAACTTCATTGAGCTGTAATTCTGCATGTTGTGTTCAGATGGTCGCAGACCTCGACTTGCAAACGCGACTGGTCGAAATTTGCCTCCGTGTTCTTGAGATAAGACTGCACCCAAACCTTGATGGCTTGCGTCAACATCCAAGATGAAGGGCTTACTGAAATCAGCATAGGCAAGGACTGGAGCATTTGTTAGAGCCGTTTTAAGCGTCTGAAAAGCATTTTCACATGGGTCAGTCCAATTGGTCCCCAGATTAATCTTTGGTCGTTTACTTTTCTGTCCCCTAATCATTTCTGCCACCAATGTGTTCAAAGGTCCCGCAATATGTGAAAAGTTTTTAACAAACCGCCGATAATAACTAGCGAAGCCAAGGAAGAATCGAAGTTCTTGAAGGCTTTGCGGACGATTCCATTTAGCTACAGCCGAGATCTTTTCTGGGTCTGTACTAACCCCTGTAGAAGAGACCACATGCCCCAAATAACGCACCTCTGGCCGAAAGAAGCAGCATTTACTGAGTTTTATCTTCAAGTTCTGTTGTCTCAGACGATCCAGCACCAGCTCAAGTCGCTGAAGATGTTGCTCAATGGTTGTTGAGAAGACAATCACGTCATCCAAATAGAGCAATAAAGACTGAAAACTTTGATCCCCAAAAATTCGCTCCATTAACCTTTGAAATGTGCTTGGGGCATTGCACAACCCAAAAGGCATCCTATTAAATTCAAAGAGACCAAATGGGGTGCAGAAGGCAGTTTTAGCACGGTCATTGTCAGCTACTGGCACCTGGTTATATCCACTAGCCAGATCTAAAGTCAAAAACCACTTAGCTCCAGTCAAGGCATCCAGTGACTCCTCTATCCTTGGTAGGGGATAGGCATCCTTGCGAGTTCTGACATTGAGTTGGCGATAGTCGACACACATCCTCAGAGAGCCATCCTTCTTCTGCACCAATACAATTGGTGAGGCAAATGGGCTACAACTCTCCCTAATGACTTGACTGTCCAACAATTGTCTTATGTGTGCCTTCACTGCCTCAAACTGACTAGGAGGAATTCTACGATATCGCTGGCGTACCGGTGTTTCGTCTATTAACGGAATCTGATGCTCTATTAAATTTGTGCACCCCAGGTCACTATCATGCTTAGCAAAGACGTCAGAGTATCTTGTTAGCAATCTCACAACTTCCTCTTTCTCAGCCTCTGTAAGCCCAGGCAATTTTAAACCTTGGACATCAATGTTTGACATTGATGTAATAGCTTGACACTGAACAGTCACAGTATTAGGATCACATGGTAGATCTTCCTTAAACACAATGTCTTGATCTGATCTTATGACCACCTCAGCCTCAACCAAACTACCCAGTCTAATTCTTGGTGGCAAATATAAAGGTTCTGTACCAACATTAACTACCGGTACATGCACTACCCCTTGTGTACATTGCAGTAGGGAAGGTGATATTAACACTCCAGCAGGCAGTCCCCCCTCACTGAAATCCTGGGGTTCTAAAAAATACAGACTGTACAACTTTTTATGTTTTCAGGGCACAATGCAGGTACTAACCTCATGGTGCCAGCTGGAATCTGCACAGGATGGCAAGACTGCACTTTCACATAACCAATGAATCCAGGAAAAGGGGAACCATCTGCCCGGTGACACTGTGAAAAGGCGTCTCTCCATCCTAACTCAGCCTGCCTGACCTGTGGAGCTGAAAATAGTGCTGGGCCATGTTTTTCACACAGGTCATTATAACACTGTCCAATCACATTCATACCTAAAAGCCCAGGAGTCAGTTCTTTCCTCTGATGGAACAAAGTATCGACGGGATCTTTAACAACCAAAATGCCCTGCCCCAAAAGGGTTTGCCCCAACACAGTCACATCGGTTTCAAAATATCCCACATATGGAATCTCAAGACCATTAGCTGCTTTTAATTGAAGCCAACTACATTTTTTAAGTGCATCTACTCCTTGTCGGAAATGCTTCTCAAAAAATGACTGGGTTACAGTGGTCACCATTGACCCTGTATCTAGTAAACATGAAATCTCCACCCCCCCTATCTGGATATTTACAACAGGGCATCTGCCCACAAGACGCTGTAAGATGGTAGGGCAACAAGGTGATGGTGAAGCTTCACTATCTCCTATAACCTGACTCAGTACTGCAGGTGCTACACTGTCAGGCTCCCCAACAGATGTCTCATTTACATTCACCTGAGGGGATCTAGGGTTTGACTAGGGTTTGACTCTATGGGCCATGGTTGTCGACAATATCTGGCTATATGCCCAACTCTATTACAGCGAAGGCACCGTCGTGAGTTATTTTGCCGAGTTGCATTAACAAAAGGTTCATTCTTTTGAGACATAAGGCTATCAAGACGCTGGGTCAGTTCAATGATTTGGGTTTGTTGCTGTCTCAACATGTCTTTAATCTCTTTTAATTCTGTAGACTCATGAAATCTAACCTTAGGTTCAAGCTCAACTACCCGGCCTTGAGTAACGTTACACCATGGCTGAACATATGAAGCAGCTGCTTCTCTATTCCCCTCTTCCACCCACCTAAGAGCTTCACTTCGAACCTCTAGTAGTGTAGAAGTTGGCTTCTCCCTTACCAATCGCTTTAATTCACGCTTCAGCATCACATCTCGAACATGTTCAACAAACTGATCACGAAGCACTCTATCAGAATTTGGAACACTGCCTGGGTTGCTATTGAGAATCAAGTCCATCAAGGACATTAAGGCATGGGAAAATTCAGTAAAAGATTCATCTTCTTTTTGTTTACGTTCATAAAACCTTTGTTGTAATTGCACAAATGTCTGTCTCCCCCCATACAAATCTCTCAAAATATCAAAAACAGACTTTGGGGATTCTCTAGTAGCTGGTGAGCGGAGTTTTATCTCCATTCTGGCTTCCCCCCCCCCCCAGATGGTCAAGCAAAAACACCACCTTTTCTTTATCAGACCAACCCCTGCCCTCAATACACACCTCAGCCTCCGCAGTCCAGTCTTCAATACTCAAAGTAGAGTCCATGTTCCCATAAAAACGTGGGCACTTCCGCTCCCGGGGGACATAAAGTACCCCACTAAAAGACAAAGGAGATGAAGCATTGGGATTAGCCACAGAAGAGTGCGGTTGGTTAGAAGCGCTGCTACTGGCCGGGGGGCGCTCTCTCGTCAGCTGCTAATTTTGTGCCTGCAGGTTCCGTATTTGCTCCCGCAAGTCTATTATTTCTTGTTCCATGTCTGTTGATGAATGGGGAAAGTTCAAAGCGAAGAAAGGTGAAAATGGTCCCACGGAGACTGCGATGCTCGTCTTCACACACGATTACCGTTTACTTGAATGATATATAAAAAAAAAAAAAAAAAACACAAATATGCCAGAAAACACAACCACCTTCGCCAAACAAAAGTACCCAGCCGACTACGCCAATTGTAACATGACCCACAGGGGTAAATAATCAGGCGCAAGGCGGTTGTGCAGTTTCCATCAATAGGCACATTTTTATTCAAATAATTCAGCAGTTAAAGAAAATAAGTCCTTAAAAGCAAATACCCACAAAATAATAAATGAAAACTAGAAAAAAAAAGAGAAAAAAACCAACCCACAAATGGCCACAGGTTACCTATATCGTGAAGGCAGTAGTCTTGAAAGTGCTCTCACCACAGCAAAACTCACAGCAATCACACTGCAACCCTAAAGGTAAAAAATACAAATAAAGTGACCAACACCACGCGATCCCAGCCACCTCACCACCGCCATCCATTCAGTGAGGGTAACCAAGCAGCCATCATTGGGTTAAAAAGAAATCTACAAAAGGAAAGAAAAACAAATTAACTGTGGGTAATGCCAGTAGGACAAGCAAGTCAGCACCATTAGACCATCACTCTTATTTTACGGTCAAGGGTTTCCCCACTTGATCCAGCATCAGACAAAATAATAAATAAACCAAAGAAAATTCAATCTAAAGTAAACGGTAACCGTGCATCCCTGTAAGGGGAAACACAATTAATTACAACAGAGAATTATATACAATATACAAAAACACAAAATAAGACCCAATATAAATTATGCACAGATAGAAAACATTACAAGTTCCCTTTCGAACGGTCACTTCGTATTGCGTAGCTATACGCAGTGGGGGAAACTCCTTTTCCTCGATTTATTGAAGCCTATATGTAAAACGCATTTGCAGCTGCACAGCTAGCACACTGAGTGTCTGACACGCTCATAGGCTGTGCTGCAGCAACTGCACATCCAATGGCGCGGGCGACTCTGACGCGCGACCAATGAGCTAGCCCAACGTCAGAGCCCGCCGAGGGGGCGTGGCCCAGCCTATATAGACCCCCGAATTCGCCATTATAGCAGATTTTACTCCTTCAGCGACAGTACACATGTCCCTGAGCTTTTTACTGTGTATTCGCCGTCGAACAAGCCTTTCAGCCTGAGCGAGCTTCTCTTCAGCAGACTTCGCCTGCACGTCGATTGTCTCCTGACGCCGTCTCACCTGTGGCTATCCGGCGACATCCTATATCCTTTGCATTATTATATTGTGTTCTTTTCAGTATGCCTCGTTCATCCTGCGCCACGTGCGGAGGCCGTCTGCACGAGGCAGACCAGCACACGAGCTGCATTTCCTGCCTGGGTGTCGACCACGCAGAGAATGCTCTCTCTGCCGGCGGATGTGAGGCCTGCGACAGCATGCCTATCTCCGTGCTGCGCAATCGGCTAGCTCTCTCTCGGGACGGCGAGGCCGCTTCAACCACGCTTTCCATTCCGAGGAAGAAGAAGCGTCGCAGCCAACGGCAACCGGAGGGTATGGAGATTTGTGAACGCACGCCGGCCGCGTCCCCGCGTGCTTCACTTTCTCCGACTCAAACGCCATCACCGGTCCTGGTCGCAGGAGACCAGCGCCCCCCCCCCCCCCCCCCCACACGTGGCGGGCCTCGTCTCCTTCGGCCCAAAAGGGTTATGAGTCTTTGCCGCCCCTTGAAGAGGCCGTGGCAGCTCATCTTTGCCCGAACACTGCAGCTAGCTGGCGAGCTAGAGCCGCTCATCCCAACAAACCCTGCCGTAACACCTCAGCCCTCGCTGGACGCGCGTACTCCGCCTCCGGTCAGGCTGCATCGGCCCTGCACACGATGGCCGTGTTGCAGGTCTACCAGGCCAAACTCCTCCGGTCCATGGACGAGGCTGGTCCGGACCCGGAGACCTTTCGGGACCTGAGGAGTGCTACTGACTTAGCGCTGTGTGCTACTAAGGCTACAGCACAGGCCATCGGAAGAAACATGGCTAGCTTGGTCGTGCTCGAGCGCCATCTTTGGCTTAACCTCACCGAGATCAAGGAGGCTGACAGAACGAGGTTTCTCGACGCCCCGGTGTCCAGCTCCGGTCTCTTCGGCCCGGCGGTGAAGGGATTCTCGGAAAGGTACACTGAGGCACAGAAAGCGTCCCAGGCCATGCGACACTTCTTGCCGAAACGTTCGAGCTCCGCGACCAGCAAGCCCAAGCCGCCGCCTTCGCCTCACCCAGCCAAGCCGGTGAAACAGGCCTCTCAGCCCCGCCCTGCGGCTGATAGCCAACGCCAGTCAAGGCCCGCGAAGCGCTACCCGCTCCCCAGGCGTCAAGGCCCTCGACCCAGCGCCGTAGCCGACCAGGCGCCTCCGAAGTCATCCTAGCACGGAGGGGAAAGAGAGAGGGCTCGTGTCTCGCGCTAGCCGGACCACCCTCGAAAAAACCAGCAAAACTTCCCACAGCTCCCTGTTCAGTTCAGGCGGCTGGGGATTTTATTATTGTAAACAGGCCCGCAGCAGTGAGCGCGTCTTTGCAAACAAACGCCGTTTTCACGGCGACCCAAATAAAGCACAAAAAGAGCATGTTTCACAATCACAACACACGGGTTCACGGTCCCCCTTCACTAGGCGGCCCCCGCCCTGTTGTAACACTGACTTCCCCCCGGGCAAAAGCCTATATAGTCAGTCAAACGCTCAGTATGTGCACAAATCACATTATAAGGGTATCAGGTCCCCCTATGTTAGGCGGTCCCCCCATTCAGTGTGTCACGCCCTAGCCACACGAGTGATGGCCTGGCAAGCCATCCCTGGTGTGTCGAGTTGGGTCATAAACACGATAAAGCGAGGCTACTCGCTCCAATTCGCTCGCAGACCCCCGAAATTCCAGGCGGTTATCGAGACATCGGTGAGAAGCGGCGTGGATCATGTGCTTCGCACCGAAGTTCAGGAATTATTAGCAAAAGGAGCGATAGAGTCAGTCCCTCCCGCGCTAATGTATTCGGGGTTTTACAGCCGCTATTTTCTAATTCCAAAGAAAGACGGCGGGCTCAGACCCATACTAGATCTGAGGCGTTTGAACAGGGCTCTCATGAGATGGCCTTTCAAAATGTTAACACTCAAACAAATTCTCGCGCAAGTTCGCCCGGGGGATTGGTTTGTTTCAATGGATCTGAAAGATGCATACTTTCATATTCAGATCGACCCTCGTCACAGGCCATTTTTGAGATTCGCCTTCGAGGGGAGGGCATATCAATACACCGTTCTGCCGTTCGGTCTGGCTCTGGCACCCCGTACATTCACGAAATGTATGGATGCAGCGCTCTCCCCGCTGAAAAGCCAGGGAGTGCGTGTGCTGAATTATCTCGACGACTGGCTGGTGCTAGTGCAGTCGAGAGACGAACTAATGGTTCACAGGGATTTGATTCTCGGCCATTTAAAATGCCTGGGTCTCACAATCAATGTTGCCAAAAGCGAACTGAACCCCAGCCAGACTGTGGTCTTTCTGGGCACGGTTTTAGACTCGGTGACAATGAAAGCGCGGCTCACTCAAGAGCGCGCGCTCTCTGTGCAGACACTGGCAGCCGCATTCAGGTTTCAGAAACTGCTTGGTCTAATGGCAGCCGCATCATCAGTACTCCACATGGGATTACTGCACATGCGCCCGCTGCAGCACTGGCTGAAACGTCGTGTGCCAACCCATGCATGGCAGTCAGGCAGCCTGCGCATTATGGTGAATCACGGGTGTTTAAGAACACTGATTCCCGGGCTCAGGACTGGTACCGCAAGGGGGTGACCATGGGGATAGTTTCCAGGAGGAAGGTGGTTTTTACAGACGCATCCAACATGGGGTTGGGGAGCGCTGCACGAGGGCAAGCCTGCCTCCGGCCTCTGGTCGAGCACGGAGCACGCTTACATATCAACTGTCTGGAAATGAAAGCAGTTGGTTTGGCCCTGGAAGCTTTTCTGTCGAACCTCAGGGGTCACCACGTCCTGGTCCGTACAGACATCGTGTCTGTGGTGGCCTACATAAATCGCCAGGGCGGCATCAGGTCAGGCAACCTGTATGCTATGGCGAGGGACCTCCTCATGTGGGCACAGGCCAATCTGAGCTCTCTGAGAGCAGCGCATGTCCGGGCGTCCAGAATGTGGGCGCGGATATGCTCTCAAGGGGCAACACTCCCCTAGGCGAGTGGTCCCTGAATCCTCAGACGGTCAGTCTAATATGGGAGATGTTCGGCAAAGCCGAAGTCGACCTTTTCGCCTCGAGAGCCAACACTCACTGCAGGGTGTTCTTCTCGAAAAACAGGGACGTGCTGGCTCATCTCTGGCCCAGCCGCCCCCTTTACGCTTTTCCCCCCGTCTCGATGATCCCACAAGTTATCGAGCGGGTCAGGGAGAGCGGATGCCCAGTCCTTCTGGTGGCTCCTCTCTGGAAATCCAGACCATGGTTTCCGGAACTGGTTCAGTTGTCAGACACGACCCCCTGGCCTGTTCCGATGAGGAAGGATCTCCTCACACAGGCCAACGGAACGATATGGCATCCCCGACCCGATTTATAGGCCCTCCATGTGTGGCCCCTAAACGGGTACCCGGGGACCTTCCTGACAGGGTCTTAAGCACTATCTCTGAAGCAAGGGCCCCGTCTACTCTGCGCCTTTATGCTTTAAAGTGGTCGGGTTTTTCCAGCTGGTGCTCGAGAAATCGTATTGACCCAGAGTCATGTGAGGTTTCGGTGGTGCTCTCCTTCCTGCAGGAGCTACTGGACGCGGGCCGCACCCCGTCCACGCTCAAAGTGTACGTGGCAGCCATCGCAGCGCATCATGCTCTGGTGGCCAGCCAATCACTAGGAAGGAATGACCTGGTGGTAAAGTTTCTGAAGGGTGCTAGGAGGATTAACCCCTCCAGGCCCCCTTCGGTGCCGCCTTGGGACCTCTCCACGGGCCTTAGGGCCCTGAGGGGACCACCTTTTGAGCCGCTCCAGTCGGTTGATCTAAAACCACTTTCGCTAAAGACTGCTCTCCTGTTGGCATTGGCATCTATCAAGCGAGTGGGAGATTTGCAGGCCCTCTCTGTGAGTCCTGCATGTTTGGAGTTTGGATCGGATGACTCCAGAGTCATTCTCAAACCCAGGCATGGTTATGTACCCAAGGTGCTCTCAACGCCGTTTAGAGCACAAGTTATTACGCTGTTAGCCCTTCCCCCTTCTGCCGAGGATGGGGAGGTTATTCTTCTCTGCCCTGTCAGGGCGTTGAGAATCTATCTGGAGCGTTCTGCGTCTTTTAGACAATCAGAACAGCTGTTTGTCTGCTTTGGTGGCCGATCTAAGGGTGATCCAGTCACTAAGCAAAGACTGTCCAGATGGATAGTGGATGGCATTTCTTTGGCCTACACCTCAGTGGGTCAGGTTTGCCCCATAGGTGTCAAGGCCCATTCGACCAGAGGTATGGCCTCGTCGTGGGCTTGGTCATCTGGTTTTCCCATTCAAGATATTTGTGATGCGGCCGGCTGGTCCTCGCCTTCCACATTTATGAAGTTCTATAAAATGGAGGTACCTTCCCTGCAGGCGAAGGTGCTTTCGGTATGATTGAGACCTGACAGTGGCTGGTCTTGTCTACAAAAATTACTGTGCATAATCACTTACATATTAATATAAACCCGCTTCGGCCGGTAATAAAGGTATACTAATAATCCCGACGGTGTCTGGTTTTGTTAGTATATTCTGTTAGTTGTTACTGACTTTATATATATTATTCAGACCCAACGGTGTCTGGTCTGTTATATACATATACGTATATGCATATGTTATTGGGTTCTGGCTTGTTCTGTTAGCTCAGGGGTCCGGAGTTGCAGTGCAACCAGTTACTCGGGGTGCGGCGTTTTGCATGGCGTCCCCACTGCGTATAGCTACGCAATACGAAGTGACCGTTCGAAAGGGAACTACTCGGTTACTATCGTAACCTCAGTTCCCTGAGAGAGGGAACGAGTATTGCGTAGCCGGCCGCACTATGGTAACTGGTGAAGTTGTCGCTTCAGTCGTATAAACCTGCTATAATGGCGAATTCGGGGGTCTATATAGGCTGGGCCACGCCCCCTCGGCGGGCTCTGACGTTGGGCTAGCTCATTGGTCGCGCGTCAGAGTCACCCGCGCCATTGGATGTGCAGTTGCTGCAGCACAGCCTATGAGCGTGTCAGACGCTCAGTGTGCTAGCTGTGCAGCTGCAAATGCGTTTTACATATAGGCTTCAGTAAATCGAGGAAAAGGAGTTTCCCCCACTGCGTATAGCTACGCAATACTCGTTCCCTCTCTCAGGGAACTGAGGTTACGATAGTAACCGAGTAGTTCCCTTTAATAAAACAGTACCTCAAACATCCAATATTTCTGACTGACGCTCAGGCAACAATCAGTCAGGCAATAATCCGGCAAAAACACTAAAAACCAAAGAACAATAAAATTATTAAAACACAATCCTAAAAAAACAATTAGATAAAATAATAAAACTACTACCTCCTAAATGGTATGTAACATATGCTCAGCTCTCCATGACGTTAACATAACTGCTTATCTGCTACAATCCTTCAGAAGGGCTCAATCTGTCGTGACATGCACACATAACTCAATCGCAGCAAAAAGAAGTAAGAGCAAACTAATCTCTCTACTTACTAACCTTTGAAGATTTAAATGTGCCGCCTCCACAACACACACGACATCCCCAACACACGATCAAGGAAGGGAAGTGAGGGAGCAAACAAACCTCACTACTTCCTTATATAGCGCTGGGGCTGATGGGACTTGTAGTGCCCCAACCCTGTCCCATTACATACAGACAATGCCTTGGACTACCAACCTGAAGCTGCTGCCGCGATTTACACGATTGGAGGTTAATATCCAATATAGGATATGTATATAGTTCGTTCCTGCTTCTTTTTTTACGTTCTGAATTATATATAAAAAATAATTTTATTTATAAATGAATTTCACTGTATACAGTCTAAAGTTTGAAAGAAATGTATGTACATTTTTAGAATGACTAATTTCTACATTAAACACAACAATACGCCATCGCTTTCGCGACTCTCCTATGATTAAAGGCGACACTTTTCTTCCCACTGGAGCCATTTCAAAATGGCGGCTGTGTGAAATAAGCGTAGGGTTGCCTACGACTCAGCGTATGTGTTTGAAATGGCATACTATCATACTTCTCTTACTCTTTCTGCAGTATCCAGTATGTGCGTAGTGCAAATTTTCTGTATGCATGGAATACCCAGATATATTTGCCAGAATCAGCTAAATACAACTCAAGAACACTGAAATCGGTGTGGAAGCTGTGTTCGGAATGACATACTACTACCACCATACAACTCCTATTTTATTACAAAATGCAATGTGAATATTATGCTAAAAAAAAACATGTTATCTAGGCCTACTCCATTTAAGATCAACTTAACTGAATTGTGTAAATTGTGTAAATTGTGGCCTAATGGCTACGCTACTGCTACAGTCAGAACTGTGTAAAGAGAAAGACATCAACAAAATTGACTCTGCAGACTCCAGAATGTTATTCAATGAGTTTACTGATGACAATTCAAATGTACATTGGTGTGATTCTGGAACACAAAACAGAAATAAACTTACATGCGTGAGTAAAGAATTTACACAAACATTGTACAGGCACAATTAATATGCAAAAATCAATCTTCAAAGGTATGAATTAATAAATAAATAAAACACCCTATTATTTATAGGCAAATATATTGAACAGTCATTCTATGTAGGCCTATGCCCACAAGATGGCGCCCTTCGAGCATTACTGTTAACTGAACACATTTGAGATAGCTAAAATAAACAGCTACTTCATAGTCACACAATAAAAAGCAAAACATTGATATATTTCATGGTAAAATCGTGTGTATTACTTGCAGTAGCTATAGTGAAAATTAAAAGAAAGCTTAAAAGCTATCCCAGCTAACAGGGAACGTTAACTTTGGCTAACGTTCTGACAAGGAGTTAGGCCTATGTCTTCAAGAATTTTCTCAAAAGGTAAGCAAACTTTATTCATACATTGTTAGATAATGTTAGCAGAAAACAATCTTTGAACAACATTCTTCGAATATCCTTTAAATATTAAGGATCAGTAACTTTCTGGTTTAAAAATGTCTTAAGGTTGGATGTTACACAGCAAAATCTCAGTGTTCATATGTGTCCTCAGAGTGTTAAAATAACACTGAACAGTGCTGGGGATTATTACATATTCAGGTAACGCTTTAGATTACAGCCCAGAAAGTACTGTGTAATTAAGAGGAATTTACAGAGTAACTTTCGGTAATTATAGTGTACCTAAGTACTCGCATGTAAGTATAAGGGAACAATATGTAAAGTTTGGGGAATAAAGGGGTAACAAGGAGAATAAAAAAAAATATTTATACTGTAAGTATTATAGAACTAAGGGCCAAGGGGTACTTATTCTACTATTATGATACAACAATCTTACATTTGGGAACAATTTAGCGAGAACATAATTACCGAAGGTTACGCTGTAAAATTGCTTTAATTAGGACTTTCCGGGCTGTAATCTAAAGCGTTACCCATATTCATTACTTCAATGAGCTCATTGTTTCTGCCTTAAATCATTACATTGTTTAAATTAATGCATTTGTCGCTTTTTTCTGTATTTTTAACTGTGCGATTTGCATTTGTACATTTCTGTAATACATAACTTAGATACAGTGACCTCTGATAGGAAATAACTCTAAAATCAAAGCAAGGAGAGTCTGCTTTTAGTTATTATGCCAGCTGCAGCTGGAACCAGCTTCCAGAGGAGATCAGATGTGCTCCTACTAGTCACATTCAAATCCAGACTCCAAACACATCTGTTTAGCTATGCATTTACTGAATGAGCACTGTGCCACTGTGCATCCGACTCTTTGTACTGTATTTTATGTTCTCTTTTTTATTCTAAACTGTTTTAATTATTCTTATTTCTTTTGATTATTTTAATTTCTTCTATGTAAAGCCCTTTGAATTATTGTGTATGAAATGTGCTATATAAATAAAGTTGCCTTGCCTTGCCTAAAATGTAATGTAGACATGCATTTTATGTAAAGCTGCTTTGAAACGATTTATATTGTGAAAACTAGGCGCTGTACAAATAAAAGTGAATTGAATTGAATGAAGTGATTTTTGAGCATTAGTGATGAAACACTAAAAGAAAGAGGAACAAACATTTGAAGTCATCATTGTGTCGATCAGTGCTTCCTTTTAGTTTTTCTCCAACTGCTGTATTAGTGTTCAGAAAACACTTTTACTGTGTCAGAAGTCGAGATGCAATAACATCAGGTGATGTTGACTGTTAAATAATGTCATTACAAAAGGGTTTGATTCACTGATCAGAGTCGTGTTTACTATTATTTGTATACATTTCATGTTACTGGCCAAGTGATGCTACGACAATCAAATACACTCAAAAAAATGATATGTTGGCTTTACTTAACTTTTTTATGTAAACAGGTTCCACCGGTTCCACATAACTATGTTTCGTTAAACAAACATAATATGTTCATGTAACTTCAACATCATGGAATTTGGTCATTTTAAGCGACCCAATTAAACTCTGAGCTAATGAGCTAATTAAGTGAATAATTGAGTGATGATTGAGCATTATTGAAGACACCTGATGTTAACAAGCAGAATCTCTGAAGGAGAAAACCGGAATGTTTAAGTCACCATTATGGAGATAAGTGTGTGTTTTAGTTGGGCTCTTGACCATTAACTTATTAACTTTAGATTTTGTTTGGTTGCTGTACATGAGTTATAACAGCCAGATGAACAATGAACTAAGGAGATCTGATGATGTTGGTTGTGATTTAACATTTTTCATATTTCACAATCATTTGACCTCAATCACTGAACTTATATTGAACCCAATTTCTGAGTTAAGTTTACCTTACTGTCATTGTAGAGCATACTATTTTTAGGCTTTTCAATGAAATTCAAATGATCAAATCAGGAAATAAAAAATAAACTTCTTAAAAAATATCCTGAGTAGGCACACACAGACATCAATAATCAGCATATGAATCTCAGCAATGGTGACAAACAGATCATAAGCTCATTATTTATTCATGCAGCAATGCATGATGGGAGCCATGAATGAGTTTTGATTGGTGGCACCCAGAATGCACTGCAACATGCTTTATAATTGTCACCATTGTTGAGATTCACAGGCTGATTCTTGATGTCTGTGTGTGCCTACTCAAAATATTTTTTAGGAAGTTTCTTTTTTATTTATTGATTTGATCATTTGAATTTCATTGAAAAGTCTAAAAATAGTATGCTCTACAATGACAATGCTGTTATTATTCAAAAGGTTAACTTAACTCAGAAAGGTTAACTTCGGTTTAATATAAGTTCAGTGACTCAGGTCAAATGATTGTGAAATAATGATTATGTTAAAACACAACCAACACCATGAGATGACCTTTGTTTATTGTTCATCTGGCTGTTATAACACATGTACAGCAACCAAACAAAATCTAAAGTTAATAAGTTAATGGTCAAGAGCCCAACTAAAACACACACTTATCTCCATTATGGTGACTTAAACATTCCGGTTTTCTCCTTCAGAGATTCTGCTTGTTAACATCAGGTGTCTTCAATAATGCTCAATCATCACTCAGTTATTCACTTAATTAACTCTTTAGCTTAGAGTTTAATTGGGTCGCTTAAAATGACCAAATTCCATGATGTTGAAGTTACATGAACATATTATGTTTGTTTAACGAAACATAGTTATGTGGAACCGGTGGAACCTGTTTACATAAAAAAGTTAAGTAAAGCCAACATATCATTTTTTTTTGAGTGTATTCAGAAAAATGATGAAAACATTATGAGTAAAAAGTTATTAACCGTATTTAGACACAGACATCAACAATCACCATTTGAAATTCAAAAATGGAGACATGCTTCATTGCCTGCACACAAAACTCATTCATGGCTCCCAGCATGTATTGCAGCATGAATACATTTTGCCACATTTTGATGAATAATGCCGTTTAGAGTGCGGTGTCTACTGATTTTAAGACTAGATGTGGCCAGTTGTCTTCACAAAGAATTTTTTTAATATAATATTTGCGACTGACACCAGCAACTAACTGCACCTGTTTCCGAATATGTAGGCTAATAATTTAAATAAAGAATTAACAACAACAACAACAACAAAAAAATCACAAACATGACATTTCTAAATAAAACAATTTTACAAACTTATATAACCTTAAACTTATTATTGGTTTATGTCAAGTTGTCATGACAAAGACACTGACAGGTTATGATGTATTGGTTTATGTCAAGTTGTCATAACAAAGACATCTCAAACAATGTCATATTTGCATTTAAAATGTCATAATTGAGCAAATGCCACTTAATGACAGTGTCATGATTATGAAAGTGTCATGTCAGTCTTATGCACACCCCTTCAAGTAAAGTGTTATACAAACACACAGTAACAGCAGCCAGAGGAAAAGAAAAAAAAAGCACTCAAAGGTCAAGGATCAAGAGGCCAACTAAATCAAACACTGATCACCATAACGGTGACTTCAAATTAATGTTCAGGTGTTGCACAAAAGAGGCAATTCAAGAGATTCAACACACTCAATTAATCTGTTCAGAAACAAAGTTCTAATGACATAAATATTTTTTTAATTTATATTTAAACAGGACAGGACAGTTTGACAGGACAGTTTGAAGCGAAGCGAAACATCCGGGAAAAAAACGAGAAAGGAACAGAACATGCACATCATGAGTAAAGAGCCTGAAGGGAACCAAAGCTTATTTAAGAATTTGCTTTAGTGCAGTTTCACATCCTGGTGCAAGATTCTCTGAAAACCTTGATACATTTTACTTAGGATGACCATATGTCCTCTTTTTCCCGGACATGTCCTCTTTTTGAACGTAAAAATAAAAAAAGCGTCCAGCCGGGATTTCTAGATTGCCCAAAATGTCTGGGATTCGGCTTTTGCTTTCTACAGTCTCCATTCCTTATGTTTACATGCACAACTTTTGTTTCAAACGGACTGAATTCATTCCCATTGATGAATCTGAATGTAGTGTTTACATGAACGCTTGTGGATGGCTTGATGTGCGTTTTTGTATTGTTTTAGGTCCAGCCTTCTCGCAAGCCACCATTGGTCGGTCGGTCATGTACGTAACATAAACATTGGTCAAACTGCGTGTTGTAACAAAAAAGTAAGGTTCCTTTTTTTATGGTTTAAATACAGCTGTTGTCGACTGACTGGATGACTTTTCTGATCTTCTCTCATCAATGTTCCTGAACAAGTGAAGAACCTTACAAAAAAAATTCCAAGGTAATTTACATTTTACATGTAATCATTTAACAGACACTTTTATCCAAATCGACTTACAAATGAGGAGAGCAATCAAACTAACAGTAGGACATGCAGTCTCAGTTACAGTACATGTAGAAATGTTTTTTTTTATAATTTTTTTTTATAATAGATTAAGAATAGTAAGTGTTAATGGGTCAAGTTGACGAAAGAGATGCGTCTTCAGCAGTTTCTTGACAATTCGTCCCCTTGGAATTATAAGGTTCTATCTGCGTTCTGAGCAGTTTTGAGATATTGAGCTTCAAAGTTTTTGCATTACATATAGGAAAATTTATATGGGGAACAAGTTTCTTTCAAACATGAAAATAACAGGGACCCTAAATGTATTCTAAATATACAATATCAAAATCCTCTCAAATTTGTAAATGGTTTTTTTTTGGAATGGGTCAAACGCAGATAGAACCTTCTAATTCTAAAAAAACACTTTTCGCTTAGAATTATAAGGTTCTATCTGCCAAAACATTATTTGAACATTAAATATAAAATTAATGTTGTAACAATGTCTCAACATGTGTTAGAAAGTAAAATTTTATCCTTTCTATGACATTTATTTCATATTTTTTAGCACTTCCATGTATTTAGGACATTTCAAATTAAGCAAGGTAGGTCTAAATATTTTGTCCAGTGCAGAATCTTAATTTTCGTTACCAATTTGGTGGGTAATTAAACACATTATTGCAGAAATTGTTACTTTAATCTTTCTTTTGTTTAGACAGAAAGCAGCTACTGTAATACATCTAAGCAGGACTTTATTCCAGCTAAAGTGGGCCAGGTGAAATGGCTTTCTCTCTAGACATCAGTAATATGGCTGAAATAACATGCTAACGTTTATTGTTGTAATTAAGACCCCATCAATGAAATTGTTAACTATTTGACCTTTAAGGCTTAAAATTGTAAAAATTAAGACATTTCAAGACTTTAAAAACTACAAGAAAATCGACATGCTTCAGCAAATTAATTCATAAAGTTTAATAATCATTGAAAAATTATTCACTGACTATTATGATCACAAAAAATGTCAGACTAATTTTTTAATCACACACACACACACTCTCTCTCACTCACACACACACAGTCACACACTTTCACACACACACACACACACACACACACACACACACACACACACACACACACACACCAACACACTTTCACACACACACACACACACACACACACGCGCGCGCGCGCGCACACACACACACACACACACACACTTTCACACACTCGCACACACAGTCACACACACACTTTCACACACTCGCGCGCACACACTTGCATGTTAAATGTTTTTTTTAAAATATTCAATTTACCCACTGCATATTTGTATAATTCAGATAATAATAACTATAATAATAATAGTTATTAATAATAACCTCATTGATCATTAATAATAATAACCAATACACTATAAAGAAAATGGCCAAATTAAAGCCACTTCATAACACTACACAATTTAGTGAATATTTAATTTACTGTAAATGTATAGCATTATGCCTTTATTGGGGTTTCTTTTTGTCTTCAAGGAAAAAGCCTGCGACATGACATATAAAGTTGATTCTGATTGGTCCTCTTCTGTGCATTCGAAGTGCTGATTGGCTCACGCAGATAGAACCTTATAGAGCCAAGTTAGAGTTCGATTTTGTAGATAGAACCTTTTTGTTTTTTCAATAAAAAGTCCCACAATGGACACAATTTAAAAAAACACATCACATAATGTAAATAAGTTGTCACAGAATAAGAATATGTGAATAACTCAATTTTGACAAAAATGTCAGATAGAACCTTATAATTCCAAGGGGACGAATGGCTAAAAAATTTGCAGCTCGGGTTGAGTTAGGCAGGTCATTCCACCAGCTTGGAACAGTCAAGTTAAAGGTCCATGCTAGTGATATTGTGCCTTTTTGGGATGGCACCACAAGGTTCACTTGCAGAACGCAAGCCTCTGGATGGCAAGAAGGTATTTTAAAAGATTTAAAGGGGTTAAATGTATTATTCTTGTTTTATAAATTCACTAGCAGAACAGTCCAAGAACACCTGGGTAAAACTTTATTGTGTAACATTTTTAGTGTGTAAATCTGTACATATTCCTCTTGGAATGATTTAGTAAAAAAAAAGAAAAAAAAAAAGTTTTAATTGTCTTTCATCATCTGTTCTTCACTAGATCTACCTGATCATCTGAGGGATTTGCCTGAATCAAGATGCTGCTGATCATTGAAGCTCTTATCATTTTTGCTGCTCTAGGACAGGTAAGCTTGTGTTCTAGTATGAATATTACAGACATGAATATGATGTGATCATTATGATTTCTGTTGCTGCAGGATCACAGCGCTGCTGCTGCTGCTGAAGGACAGATATATCAAATGGATATGGCACTGGATTCAGTTGATGATCAATATATGGCCTGTGGAAAGAAAATGGCATATCTGGTGAGGAATAAATATCTAAAGAAGGAAATCAATAACTCAACTGAATTTAAAAAGGCGTGGCAAGAAGGTGAAGAGAATGCCAGAGCGCCAGAAGATAAATTGACAAAGAATCATTCTATTGCCTTGTATGTGTACACTAACCTTAATTCTAGCATATATAGCAATTTTGATATGGCTGTTTATAATGGTAAACAAAACTACAGAAACCAGACATTCAAATGGTATTCACTTCAATTTTTGTTAACAGATGCAATAAAGATATTGACTAAAAAACAAAAGAAATGCAAGTCAACATATCGTGGTACAAAAGCTGAATTTTATAAGAATGTCACAGGCACAGAGGTTCGTTTCGGTTCATTTGCTTCATCCTCTCTTGATCGTAAAGTAGCACAGGGTTTTGGAACTAAATCTTGTTTTGAAATCAAAACTTGCAAAGGTGTTAATGTGATCAAATATTCTAAGTATCCTGAACAGAAAGAGGTGCTGATTCCTCCAAATGAGAAGTTTAAAGTCACTGCTGTCAAGACAAGAAAAGACCAGAAAAATCTCTGGTGTGAGACAGTGTACAAGTTGGAAAGCTCTGGAGAAAGAAGTGAACTGAATTGTTCAGTGGCTTTCGAGAAATCAGCGGTGTCTAAATGCAGATGCTCAAAGGCAAAGGGCAGTTGCACAATGTATATGATATCACGGTGAAGCTTCTTTGAAACTACAATCTGTATTGTATAAATAAATATATAAAAGTACTATATACATAAAGGTGACAATAATGTATCCAACCATTCAGTGTGAGGGCTTTTTCTAGGGCGGAACGAAAATGAAAGGATAACAATTGAGCGAACTGATGGAGAAATTCACATTGGGCAGAAAATTGGGCAGAACGGCACTGCCACCCATTCCCTGTTATTTGATCCCATGATCTTGGCATTACTAAAGCCTTTCTGTACAGCTTGAACTAAAGTAATACTTCAAAATGCTGAGTGCTTTGAATTTACATCCTTACATTGTTTACTTCAAACAAAATGCTGAGTGCTTTGAATTTACATCCTTACATTGTTTACTTCACTTCCACACTTAATTACCCAATTTTTTTTTATTCTTCGAAATTAATTTGATCATACAATTGTGACGTAAATGATTTAAAGATCTGTATTGATTTACTTGTTTTTTTTTTCTATTACTGTAATCTTATGTTGTGTGCTGTATTGTCTTCACAAGTTAGATATAAGCGAATGACAATGTTGTGTAGCAGTTTCCATTGCTTTTGCTTTGCTTGAATAACAGATGTTGAATTTGTGCTAGTCAGATGAAGATTATTCAATAAACACAATAAATGCTCATTTTTATTATAACTTGGTCTCCTGAATCATGCTCTGTCTGCATCATGGCCATCATGGCCAGTTAGTTGGAAAGTTGTCTTGAATCTGTTATTCAAGACAACTTTCGTGAATCCTAAATGATTCTTTTTATCCTAGGCAAAAATCTCAAGTCTTTGATCACTTTTGACATGTTCGCCGAAAGCCGATTAATGACCATTGTGATCAAATTTTACCAAGACGAAATTCTGGCAGTGTCAGAAGTTTTGAGACACAGTCCTGCAGTGTGACTTCTTCGACAAACATCAAATCAAAAACCAATAGGAGCACAGAACCTGAAGACGAAACTTTAATGAGACAACAACAAACCACCACTTTTTACCAGGTTTCTTTTTTAAGAAAAGCCGTGATCAAAATGAATGCTAAATTGTTTTTCTTTGCTAGCCACTATTTCTCTCCTGCATGCAAATTCAGCTCACAGTCACCAGACATGTCATAAATGAATGATTTAAAACTCTTGGCAAGTCTCTTCTTGTGCATCTTTTAACACCTCTTGACTGCCGGCCTGACATTGATTTCCATTACACGAGAGTAGATGTTAAAACTTCATGCTGATTTGTACTCGGCTTTCGCCAAGATAAGCAAAACTAAGACGTAGCTTTACAGTAAACTATGCTTCTCCATCCATTTACGCTTCTTTCCATAAGGTAGTGTGACTCCCCTTCTGTCCGGCGTTAACGGCAGCAGTGTACTTGGCGCGTTAGCGCACGCGACGGCTGCAACTACAGGACCAGCACGACAACCGTCTGGATTGAACAGAGTAGGGGACATCTCTAGGGTCTTCAAGTGGGCACCTTCCGTCCTCAGTGTTTCGTCGACTAGCCCACGACACCTCAAGAGGGCTCGACAGTGACTCTGGCGTCCCAGAGTCACCCCCCTCCGTCCCCCACTCAACTCAGCCCAGCTTACTGACCTCTACATCCCTCCTGCTGCTGAGACCTAACCACAATATCACAATCTCCGCGACCCAACCATACGCGCCAACCCGTTGACTAAGGCTGTCGAGCCCCACTGGTGCGTTAATATGCAGTTTCAGTGGACAACGGTTCCGTATGGCATACCACCTACCGCAAAACACAATATCTACCCAACCACCCGTCATTCACGCAATATCCACAGGAACGTATACAAACAAACCAACAGACTCTTCAAGTTTTCAAGAACTCTACGAAACCGTAGCGTGGCGGCCTGTACACAGCCAGCTAGAATCTTTCCGTCTCAACCACAGCCAGTTGCTGCTCCTTTCTGCTGCTTCAGATAAGTTCTTTACTGTGCGACGCAACTCTTGGCCACTGAATCCGACGTCTCTGAGGAACCGGGTTGTAGAGTGTGCCACAAAACCTCGACAACCCACTTCCACTGGATAAACCTGGACTCTCCATCCTCGCTGTTCTGCTTCAGTGGCCAGATGAGCATACCGCAGTTTCTTCCTCTCATATGCCTCATCTACCGCATCCTCCCATGGCACTGTTAACTCTATCAGTTGAACAATGCGTGCTGATCCAGACCACAAAACAATATCTGGTCGTAGGTTAGTGGTGGCAATCTCAGGTGGAAAAATAAGCCGTTGGTCAAGATCAGCCAGCATCTTCCAGTCCCTAGCAGCTTCCAGTTGTCCTGGGCGAGAATTGGTGTTAACACCTTTTCTTGGTGGTTGCTCGCCTGGGCGGAGGAATATTGTCTTCTGCGTGTAATGTTTTGCTAGAACAGGTGGCAACTTATTGGTCATGTTACGCTTGCCTTCTAATGCTAAAGCCAAACATCGCAGTACTTGGTCATGGCGCCAAGTAAACCGACCTTGGCTAAGAGCCACCTTACATCCTGTCAAAATGTGCCTTAATGTGGCAGGTGATGAACACAAAGGACAAGAGGGATCCTCTCCTACCCAGAGGTTTAGGTTCTGCGGTGATGGGAGAACATCATATGTTGACCTAATAAGGAAACTGATCCTACTCTCTTCCATTAACCAAAGGTCTTGCCAGCCCATCTTACGTTGTTCCACACTCTCCCATCTCGTCCACTCTCCCTGCTTGGCCTGTGAAATGGCCTTTATACACCTCATCCTCTCCTCCTGCTGTCGCACCTCGTTGACTACCAGCTTCCTCCTTTGAGCTGGGCCTGCCTTGTGCCATTTAGGAGGAGCTAAACTGAGCCCAAAACCCCCTCTTCCATGCTGTACCTGTCCCACGATATCCCTAATTTGAAGGGCAGCCTTTGCCTCTACTACAGATTTCTTTGCTGACCACTTTCTACCAGTTTTTAACACAGGGGCTGCCTCCCTTACACATTTGTCGCGTGACTCTACTAAGGTCATTTCCAGCCTGACCTTGGCACACTTGAACTCCTCGGTTAAAGCAGAGACTGGCAGCTGCAATATTCCTTTACTATAAAGTCCTACTCTGCTGAGGCAGCGTGGAACTCCCAACCATTTCCTGATGTATGAACTTACCAACGCTTCCAGCTTCTCCACTGTTGTCAAAGAAACCTCGTACACGGTCAGTGGCCACAGCAACCTCGGCAGTAGACCAAACTGAAAGCACCAGAGTTTTAGTTTACCAGGTAGAGCACAGCTGTTTATGCTCTTCAACCCTTCCACTGCTTGTCGTCTAACTTCTCCCACCCGAACTGTGTCCTTTAGATCCCCATCGTACCATCTCCCAAGACTCTTTACTGGCTTCTCAGAAACTGTTGGTATTGCCTCACCATTAATGAAGAATGTTTTATCTACTACCTTTCCTTTAACTATCGAGATGCTCCTTGATTTAGAGGGCTTAAATTTCATTCGTGCCCATTCAATATTATCTGTTAACTTCCCCAATAACCGATTAGTGCAGGCTACTGTTGTAGTCATGGTTGTCATGTCATCCATGTATGCTCTGATTGGTGGTAGTCGCATCCCAGAAGCCAAGCGCTCTCCTCCTACTACCCATCTTGATGCCCTCATGATTACTTCCATCGCCATGGTAAAAGCCAGTGGAGAAATGGTGCATCCTGCCATTATTCCAACCTCTAGGCATTGCCATGCAGTGCTGAATTTTGGAGTTGAGAAACTGAATTGCAAATCTCCAAAATAGGCTTTCACTAAATTTGTTATTGACATTGGTACTCTGAAAAAATCAAATGCTGCCCAAAGAAGCTCATGTGGCACTGAACCATATGCATTAGCCAAATCCAGGAATGTCACATGGAGCTCCTTCCTCTCCTTTTTAGCTGACTGAATTCGTTGCCAGATAACATTGATGTGTTCTAAGCATCCTGAGAACCCTGGAATACCCGCTTTTTGAACTGAGGTGTCAATGAAGCCATTCTTTAACAGGTAGGTGGACAATCTCTGGGCAATAATGCTGAAGAAAATCTTACCCTCAACGTTTAATAGTGAAATAGGACGAAACTGACTGATGCTTGTAGCATCTTTTTCTTTAGGTATAAAGACTCCACCTGCTCTGCGCCATGCTCTAGGTACAACCTGTTTTTCCCATGCCACTTTTATCAATTTCCACAGAATTCGCAGAACTCCTGAAGCACTCTTGTACACTCTGTACGGAACTCCATTAGGCCCTGGAGATGATGAAGCCCTTGCCTTTCTCACAGCCTGCTCTACCTCTTTCCACTTAGGTGCACAGACCTCCATTTGGTATTCTGGTGGGTTGATAGGTGGTATGTCTGATGGAATTGACATAGGCTCATGCCTTTTTGCATCTGTATGCGTGTCCTCCAAATATCTCTCTAGCTCAATCCTAGATGTTTTTAAAGTGCCATTCTTCTCACTGGTGAATAACTTCTTTACGAATTTGAATGGGTCTTTATAGAAATTAGCCCTCGCACGTTCCTTCTTTTTGTAGCGTTTCCGTAGGCGCTCAGCTCTGCGTAATGTTGCCAGCTTATCTTTTATGGCCCTTTGTAAGAGATTGAGTCCCTCCTTCTGACTTTGTTCGGCTCTTTTCCATTGCTTCCTCAGCTGTCTCCTTTCTCTAACTAACCCTTCAATTTTCTGCTGCCGTCTAGACATTCCAGGAGTAGTTTGTACTTTTTCCTTCCTTTTTTCCACACCAAACCTCTCACTTCCATATGCGTAAATGATGTCCCCAAATTTATCCAGCTTCTTTTCAACTGTACCAGTTAATCTTTCCAATGCAAAGCATAGATCTGTGTTTACCGTGTCCCATGCAGTTTTCTCACAAGCTCTTGGCCATCTAACTCCAGGCCTATGCCCGTTGAGGTTCTTTTCTCTCTTATGCTCCCAGCCAGCACAGCCATGTGGGGCCCACATGGGTTAGACCTGGGCTATCTAACTGGGACCCAGACAGTTTTGCTCCCGGTTTCCATGTAGGCCCCACATGGGTTTGCCCAGATGAAATGAATACTGCTCAGTGTGCACACTATAGGCTGTTAAATGTAACACTGACCAGTGTTGGAGTTAATTAGATAATTAAGTGATTGAATAATGATTGAGCATTATTGAAGACACCTGATGTTAACAAGCAGAATCACTGAAGGAGAAAATCACAAATTGTAAGCCACCGGTATGGCGATCAGCGTTTGCTTTAGTTGGACTCTTGACCCTTAGACTGTCACTTTAAATTTTGTTTGTCTGCTGTTATTGATTTATAACAGTCAAATGAACAAAGAAAAGTGTGATCTTATAGTGTTGGTTATGTTTAGGCATAATCATGCTGTGATCTGATAAATGAAACTTATTGAGATGGTTCAACTTCTGGTTCAACTTGTTAGCAACAGCTTTGTGATTCCACAGCATATGATTATCAGTATTTTTTTTAATCCAAAATATTTAATAAACATTGTTCTGATCAAAACACTTTCAAATGAATTTATTTAGAAACACAGACATCAATAATCAGTCTGTGAATCTCAACAATGGTGACAATAATAATGCATGTTGCAGTGGCTGCCACCAATCACAACTCATTACTGGCTCCCATCATGCATTGCGGTATGAATAAATTATGATCTGAATTGTCTATGTAATTTACTTTTCCTAATTGAATATTCTGCTCGTCACCATTATTGAGATGCATTGACTGAATCTTGACGTCTGGGTGTGCCTAAAAGAAAGTTTTTTTTTTGAAAACAACTTTTAAGAAATCCTTTATATTATATCTAAAATTCTGGATATTTATGCAGAATCACAGTTATGCTGTAACCAACAGCATAAATCACTAAACATAAGGTTCAAATGATGACATAAATTTCATAATATAACCAACACCATTACATAACTTTTTTTTTTTTTTTTTTTTTTTTTTTTCTTCTGGCAGTTATAAGTCAGAAACAACAGCCAAACAAAATCTAAAGTTAATAACATAAGGGTCAAGAGCCCAACTAAAGCAAACAATGATCGCCATAACGGTGGCTTACAATTTTCTCCTTCAGTGATTCTGCTTTAGGTGTCTTCAATAATCTTCAATCATATTCAATCACTTAATTATCTCATTAACTCCAACACTGATCAGTGTTACATTTAACAGCCTGTAGTGTGCACACTGAGCAGTGTTCATTTCATCTGGGCAAACCCATGTGGGGCCTACATGGAAACCGGGAGCAAAACTGGCTGGGTCCCAGTTAGATAGCCCACGTCAAACCCATGTGGGCCCCACATGGCTGTGCTGGCTGGGCTGGTTAGCCTGACCGGGTTCACAAGTATGAATATGTTCATCACTAACTGTGCAAGCCCTCCTTTCGTCAATGACAGGGGTGCTGATATCCTGCGAGCTGTGGTTTGCTTCCTGTCGCTGGATTTCATTCGACTGACTTGACTGACTTCGTAAGAAGTACTGATCAATGCGAGGCCCTTGTCCCTTCTCCCTCAAGCATTTCATTTTCCCTTGATGAACCTTCAAACCCCTGACCGTTGTCACCTTGCTCCAGCCACAGACACAAACTTGGAGTTCAATGACTTTACTTACTGCAGATCTTGAACTAGTCTTACTCTCCATACTCATATCCGTTTCCATTCCTAAGTCGTTAACCATGTTGTCCAACATTGAGTCATCTTCCGCCCCCGCTCTCGCAGACTCTAGGGGTATTTTTCTCTTTAATTTCTCAGAAGCCTTGGGCGGGTGTCTCCAGCATCCTGTAAACACGGAGCTGGATACTGCCGACAAGGGTAGCTAACCCTTACCAGCCCCATTGGGGTCTCTTTCCTCCTGTCAGCTGTCTCTCCAGGCTGTCACAAGGTCTTTCCCTGGTTGCCAGCAGCACTATTCACCGCAGTCACTGGATGTATCCAGATCTTCATGATTTCTATTACACGAGAGTAGATGTTAAAACTTCATGCTGATTTGTACTCGGCTTTCGCCAAGATAAGCAAAACTAAGACGTAGCTTTACAGTAAACTATGCTTCTCCATCCATTTACGCTTCTTTCCATAAGGTAGTGTGACTCCCCTTCTGTCCGGCGTTAACGGCAGCAGTGTACTTGGCGCGTTAGCGCACGCGACGGCTGCAACTACAGGACCAGCACGACAACCGTCTGGATTGAACAGAGTAGGGGAACATTAATGACAACTGAGATCGTAATGTAATGGATTTAAGTTGATTCAACTGTTATTTCCTAGTCCAGTCAACAAATGTTGTGTTGTTGTATAAAAGTTAATTAAGTGGGGAAAACAAATTCTATTTTATAAGTTAAACTTTAAAAAAATTGAGTTAAAATGCCTTGTTAACTTAATGATTTAGACAACTTTTCATGCACATTTTAATCAATTCTTACTGCAAATAATAAGTGATCTAATGTCAGACATAGAAAAACTAAAAATCTAATAAATTAAATTACAAACCAGTTTGACTTCATTTCTGTCATATGTCTACAGAAGTTCTTATTGAGAATTAACAGAGGTTTGGATGTTGATGTTTTATTTAAAATATTTAATTTGAAGCCACCATTATGGAAATCAGTGTTTGCTTCAGTTGGGCTCTTGACATTTTAACTTAAGTTTTACTCTGGCTGCTGAAACTGCACTGTAAAAAAGGATTAGTTGACTCAACTAAGTCAAGTCATCTTGTTGCTTTGACTGAGTTAATTTGAGTCAACTTATAGGGCCCTATTTTAACGATCTGAAACGCAAGTGTCAAAGCGCAAAGCGCAAGTAACTTTGTGGGCGGATCCCGGCGCTGTTGCTATTTTCCCGGCGGGATAAATGCCTCTTGCGCCTGGCGCAAATCTAAAAGAGGTTGGTCTGAAGTAGCTTCATTATTCATAGGTGTGGTTTGGGCGTAACGTGGAATAAACCAATCAGAGCGTCATCTCACATTCCCTTTAAGAGCAGGTGCGCATGTTGCATGGCGGATTGCTATTATAACGGCGGATTCACCAGGCGCGCGTCAGGAGCGGTTCACAGCCGAGGAGACCGACGTTCTTGTCAGGACCGTGAAAGACAGAGAAGTGACGTTGTATTGCGTGTTTTGCGTGCACCTGTAAACTATGGCATAAACCCTCATTCAGTAACACCCTCAGACGGCACTGTTTATTGACTGTCTGAGAATGCATGCAGAAATAACAAGAAATTCAACGTTCAAATCAGACTTATCTATCTATTTATCTATCTATCTATCTATCTATCTATCTATCTATCTATCTATCTATCTATCTATCTATCTATCTATCTATCTATCTATCTATCTATCTATCTATCTATCGTGGGTGGGTTTCTCCCATCCCCATACAAATCAGCGTCGGTTAAACAGGCGTGGGAGGAAAAAAACTAAATTTTCATGGACACCACAATGATTTCCCTCATGTGTTAATATTTTTCCTTGTTATAATGTATGATTTGCAAAAATAAAAACTGCTGCATCTGTGTTGATGAGAGAATCAAAGTGTATGCGCGTTGTGCACCCGATACATTATGGCCAAGCATGCGCGCTTAAAATAGCATAATGAACAACGCGCAACGCGCCACTGACTTTAGACTAGTTTTTTTCTGGTCAGTGGCGCAATTGTTTTATAGAACAGCAAAATAGCATGAGGGAAAGTTTGCGCCGGAACACGCCTCCTCTTTGCGCTGAACCGCCCCGGGGAGCGCAAGTGTATTTCTTAGTTAACCGACGTGCGTCTGTGGAGGGAAAAGTCCGCTTTGCGCGGGTGCAAAATAGGAATGATACATGCGTCAGTGTACAAAGTCATTTGCGCCGAGTGCAAGATAGAGCCCATAGTGTCAAGTTTATTACACTTCAAAACACGAGTTGACTCAACTTCCTGTATCAAGTAATGTGGACTGGAAAACATTACTTAAGAGAACTAAAAAAAAAGATGTTGGTTGAACTTATTTCGGTAAATGGATTCACCTCGCAGTCACTGACGGCAGTGTCAGCCATGCAAGGCACCATCCGGCTCGTCAGGAGCAGCTGGGGTTAGGTGTCTTGCTCATGGACACCTCGACACTTGGTCAGGTGGAACCGGGGATTGAACCACCAACCTTCCAGTTTGTAGATAACCTACATGAACCACAGAGCCACTGCCACTCAGAGTCAAGTTAGGGCAACATTATTATTATTGCATTCGGGGTGATATTTGTCGGTTTCGAGAAAGTAGCCTACAGGAATATACTGTGAATTAACAGAGCTCAAAGTCGACACTCAGAGGCTGTGTTCAAAATCGTATCCTATATCCTCAATCACTATTCCCTACATTAGTTCACTAATATAGTCCACTTGACTGAGTGAATAATTCAGTTAATTTTCTAAGTTCATTGAGACCCTGATGAACACCTGCTGTTAACAATCAGAATCACTGAAGGAAATAGGAACAAGAAAAACAGAAAAAAAGACGAAATCAAGATAAAAGACATTAAATCTTAGCAAAAGATCTCAGCAGAAGAGGATTAAACATCTCCACAAACAGCATTACCAGATTCACTTACTACTAACCAGACTGACTTTATTTCTGTCAGACGTCTACAGAAGTTCTTATTAAAAGGTGACAGAGGTTTAGATGTCATTTTATTTTCATTTGATATTACCATAATGGTGATCAGTGATTGCTTTACTTGGGCTCTTGACCCTTATATTATTAACTTTAGATTTTATTCGCCCGCTGTATTCGTGAGTTATACCTCCCAGATGAACAAAGAAAAAAAATGATCTAATGGTGTTGGTTATATTATGACATTCATCATTTGAACTAATTGTTTGTGATTTATGCTATTGGTTACAGCATAACTGAGATTCTAATATAAAGGATTTCTTAAAAGTTGTAAAAAATAAAAATAAAAAAAATCTTTCTTTTAGGCACACACAGATATCAAGATTCAGTCAATGCATCTCAACAATGGCGACAAGCAGAATATTCAATTAGGAAAAGTAAATTACATAGACAATTCAGATCATAATTTATTTATACAGCAATGCATGATGGGAGCCATTAATTAGTTGTGATTGGTGGCAACAAGGATTATTATTGTCACCACGGTTGAGATTCACAGGCTGATTATTGATGTCTGTGTTTCTAAATAAATGCATTTGAAAGTGATTTGATCATAACAATTTTTATTAAATGTTTTGGATAATAAGAAAAATTCAATTATCATATGTTGTAAAACCACTAAACTGTTGCTATCAAGTTAAACAAGATCATCTGAATGAGTTTCATTTTTCAGATCACAGCATGATTATGTCAAAACATAACCAACACTGTCAGATCACACTTGTCTTTGTTAATTTTACTGTAATAAATCAATAACAGCAGACAAACAAAATTTAAACTTAAAGTATAAGGATCAAGAGTCCAACTAAAGCAAACACTGATCGCCATAACGGTGGCTTACAATTTTAGATTTTCTCCTTCAGTGATTCTGCTTGTTATCATCAGGTGTCTTCAATAATGCTCAATGATCACTAAATTAATCACTTAATTATCTCATTAACTTTAACACTCTTGAGTGTTAATTTAACACTTTCATATATGCATCATATCGTCCATCTGAAAGCAGGTGAAGGTGATTTACTACTAATCAAGGAACCGGCTTTACTGATGAGATGTGCATAACAATATTGTGCGATTAATCGTGCAGCCCTAGTATAACCTTTTTAAAACATTATTTTTTGAACGTCAATTCCCCGATAGATCTCAATCTGTAAAATCTAAACTACAAGACATCAACCATTTAACAACTTTAGGCAACAAATGAGATCAGTAAATCAATCCATATGATAATTGTTACTATTAACAAACAGTCATTGTCATCCTGTTATCTTCAGCTTTGTGCCATAGCTAATGTATTTTAAAGACACAGCTATAACACCAAAGAACAGCTAATGTTGAAAAGTCAAGGGTCAAGAGCCCAACTAAAGCAATCACTGATCACCATTATGGTAACATCAAATGAAAATAAAATGACATCTAAACCTCTGTCACCTTTTAATAAGAGCTTCTGTAGACGTCTGACAGAAATAAAGTCAGTGGTTAGTAATAAGTGAAGCTGGTAATGCTGTTTGTGGAGATGTTTAATCCTCTTCTGCTGAGATCTTTTGCTAAGATTTAATGTCTTTTATCTTGATTTCGTCTTTTTTTCTGTTCTTCTTGTTCCTATCACTGTAAAATCTAACATTATTCTTACTAAGAATTTTTAAGTTAACTTTACTTAATGTCTAATAATTTGTTGAACTTACTTAAAATTTCTTATTAATCTGTACTATTTGCATGCTATTCCTTCGTTACTCAGAAAAACCTAGTAAACATTACTTGACTGGTTTGGGTACCATTTTGCCAAAGCAAACAAACAAAACAGGCGGGGCAAACGGTTTATGAGGCGGGGCAATTCTTAATAGACCTTTCACTCATTTCTTCCACTTCTGCAGTCATCATTCTTATTTGCATTCGTTCATTGTGCAGTCATCTTGGATATTATTGTCAATACACCTACAAATTTTAAGAGAACATCAAAATTCTTTGGTAACACTTTATTTTACGACCCGCAAACAACTGCGTAAGTACACCGAAATTACAGTGTACGTTTCTGTAATTATAGCGTACTTCCGCGTAGGTATAAGGGAATAATATGTTAAGTTTTGGGTAATAAAGGGGTAACAAGCAGATATACAACCTGTAAATAACTTCGTAAGTAAATCAAAATTACGGTGTACGTTTCTGTAATTATAGTGTACCTCCGTGTAGGTATAAGGGAACAATATGTTAAGTTTTGGGTTGGCTAATAAAGGGGTAACAAGCATATATACAAGCAAATTATTTATAATGTAATTATTTTAAAACAAACAGGTACCTATTATGTTAATATATTCCAGGCAAAAATTGTACGTCTGTTGTATATAAAAGTTATCATCACATTTCTGGCAAAATATGTTCTTGTGCAATTTTACAGGGTAATTTTGACATCTGTGGGTTGAAAATGAAACGTGTATGGAAGCACAGTATGATAAAAAATGAATTTATTGGCTTTTCTTACTAGATTAAATAATGTTAAATCAACCCACAGATGCCAAAATTACATATTTTGCCAGAAATTTGATAACTTTTATACACAACAGACGTACAATTTTTGCCTGGAATATATTAACATAATAGGTACCTGTTAAAATAATTACATTATAAATAATTTGCTTGCATAGCTTACCCCTTTATTACCTTATACCTACACGGAGGTACACTATATTTACAGAAACGTACACCGTAATTTCAGTTTACTTACAAAGTTATTTGCAGGTTATATACTATCTGCTTGTTACCCCTTTAATACCCCAAACTTAACATATTGTTGCCCTATACCTACACAGAAGTACCCTATAATTACAGAAACGTACACTGTATTTTCAGTTTACTTACGCTGTTGTTTGCGGGTCGTAAAATAAAGCGTTACCAATTCTTTAGTTGACTTCATAAATTCATGTTGATTTCCCTTTTCTCACCATTATTGTGATTAATGTTCCCTTTGGTTGGGCACTTGGAACTTAATTTATATTATTGTAATTATCTTCCAATTGATGCGATGCAACATGAAATCACAAATATTTGATTTCAAAGGAAGTGAAGTAATACATATTATATATATTTATACTTAAATTATTTCCATGTTATGAATTAATGTATTAATTATTACATAGCTATATTTCATGTATAATAATGATCGTTTAACATTTTATTGCTAACACTTATGGCATAAATGTTTCATTGGGTTGATATAATCCCTCTATATTTGTGATGATACTTGCAATTTTGCTTGAGTCACACACAGACTTCAACATTCAGCATGCAAACCACAACAATGGTAACAATTTAAAAAAAAAAAAAAAATTAATTAGACCATTACAATTTTATTTGCTGTCTCTTGACAGTATAACCCCAATAACGATAGCAAATAAAATTGTAATGGTAAAACAAAGCCAAAAATAGTAAAACAAAGCAATTCATTTATTCATGCCCCAATGCACTCTGGGAGTACACTTCCTCAGATCACAGATAGAATTAAGTTGACAAAACTTAAATGGATTAAGTAAGAATAACTTGATGCAATTAAGTTATGCTTACTTGATGAAATCAAGGCAACAAGTTTGCATAATTAAATTAAGTAAACTGAACTAATTGTTTTTTTACAGTGTTCAGTGATTCTGATTGTTAACAGCAGGTGTTCATCAGGGTCTCAATGAACTTAGAAAATTAACTGAATTATTCACTCAGTCAAGTGGACTATATTAGTGAACTAATGTAGGGAATAGTGATTGAGGGTATAGGATATGATTTTGAACACAGCCTCTGAGTGTCGACTTTGAGCTCTGTTAATTCACAGTATATTCCTGTAGGCTACTTTCTCGAAACCGACAAATATCACCCCGAATGCAATAATAATAATGTTGCCCTAACTTGACAAACTCTGAGCGGCAGTGGCTCAGTGGTTCATGTAGGTTATCTACAAACTGGAAGGTTGGTGGTTCAATCCCCGGTTCCACCTGACCAAGTGTTGAGGTGTCCATGAGCAAGACACCTAACCCCAGCTGCTCCTGACGAGCTGGATGGCGCCTTGCATGGCTGACACCGCCGTGTCAGCCATGAGTGATGATTGACCATTGATTGAGTGATGATTGACCATTACCGAAATAAGTTCAACCAACATCTTTTTTTTAGTTCTCTTAAGTAATGTTTTCCAGTCCACATTACTTGATACAGGAAGTTGAGTCAACTCGTGTTTTGAAGTGTAATAAACTTGACACTATAAGTTGACTCAAATTAACTCAGTCAAAGCAACAAGATGACTTGACTTAGTTAAGTTGAGTCAACTAATCCTTTTTTACAGTGTGTGTTTATAAAGAGTCGATCTGTTTATCTGAATCTGTTGTTCATTGTCACCATTGTTGAGATTTATTTGCTGATTCTTGATTTCTTTGTATGTCTAAATGATAAAGTATTTCAAAATATGTTTGTGCACAATGTGTTTTTAAAATTAGTATGATTGTCACAACACTACTGGATGCTGTAGAAACACTTGAATTGATTATTATAATCAGTTCAATTATAACAGTTCATATGATTATAAATAACATGAAATTAATCGCACATCCGTATAAACACAGATATAAACTTTGAATAAAATCAGTGAATCAAAACATTACATGGTTGATATAATCATCATCAAAATCACATGCTCACTTGATTTTCTTTACTATAACAAATGTGTCTTATAAACACAGTTATAGCAGCCAAAAAAAAAAAAAACTAATGTTAAAAAGTCAGGAGTCCAACTAAGCAAACACTGATCACCATATTGGCGACTTTAAATGAAACATTTTCAATAAAACATCAACATCTGAAGCTCTGCTAATGCTCTCTCAATAAGAACTTTTGTAGACGTATCACTGACTAAAAGTAGTTATCTGTTAATAGATGATTTTGATGATTAAAATATCTAGTAGTGATGGGAGAAAATAAGCTTTACTTAAAATTAAATAACTCTTCCCCAATTTCTCAATTTGTGTCAATGCACTAAGTACTATTCTTTTTGTTGGTATATACTGTAAAGTGAGAGGCATGTTATAACATGTTCATTTGACAGTTTAAAACTTTGTCTTATCTAAAAAATATAATAAAAACACAAGATAAACTAAAATATTCTTTCAATAGAAAAAAAAACGAATTAAGCACAAAGTCAGCAAAAACAATGTAGGTAAATAGATGAAGACACATGGTTATGGTGAACAAAGCAAACAAGCACAACTACACATTAAAGGCGCATTAGACCTTTTTTTATTCCCATTTCTTCACTTCAGACAAACAGATACAAATGCATTTTAAAGCTGTTGTTTCTCTTCACCTGCAGATCTAAAACATGTGTCCGGTTCTTGGACCCTGGATGAAGACGTGCCGGCTGCTGATGGAAAATTAGAAAAAGCAACTGGAGAGAAATGCAGGAGCTGCTGAACGTCTTAAGGGAGACTTTGAACCCGCTTGACTGCAGAGGATTCATCGACTCCTTTCCATACAAACAAAGCATACAAGTAAAGTATTATACAAATGTACATGTATATATATATATATATATATACACTCACCGGCCACTTTATTAGGTACACCTGTCCAACTGCTCGTTAACACTTAATTTCTAAGCAGCCAATCACATGGCGGCAACTCAGTGCATTTAGGCATGTAGACATGGTCAAGACAATCTCCTGCAGTTCAAACCGAGCATCAGTATGGGGAAGAAAGTTGATTTGAGTGACTTTGAACGTGGCATGATTGTTGGTGCCAGAAGGGCTGGTCTGAGTATTTCAGAAACTGCTAATCTACTGGGATTTTCACGCACAACCATCTCTAGGGTTTACAGAGAATGGTCCGAAAAAGAAAAAACATCCAGTGAGCGGCAGTTCTGTGGGCGGAAATGCCTTGTTGATGCCAGAGGTCAGAGGAGAATGGCCAGACTGGTTCGAGCTGATAGAAGGGCAACAGTGACTGAAATAACCACTCGTTACAACCGAGGTATGCAGCAAAGCATTTGTGAAGCCACAACACGCACAACCTTGAGGCGGATGGGCTACAACAGCAGAAGACTCCACCGGGTACCACTCATCTCCACTACAAATAGGAAAAAGAGGCTACAATTTGCAAGAGCTCACCAAAATTGAACAGTTGAAGACTGGAAAAATGTTGCCTGGTCTGATGAGTCTCGATTTTTGTTGAGACATTCAGATGTTAGAGTCAGAATTTGGCGTAAACAGAATGAGAACATGGAACAATCATGCCTTGTTACCACTGTACAGGCTGGTGGTGGTGGTGTAATGGTGTGGGGGATGTTTTCCTGGCACACTTTAGGCCCTTTAGTGCCAATTGGGCATCGTTTAAATGCCACGGCCTACCTGAGCATTGTTTCTGACCATGTCCATCCCTTTATGGCCACCATGTACCCATCCTCTGATGGCTACTTCCACCATGTCACAAAGCTCTAATCATTTCAAATTGGTTTCTTGAACATGACAATGAGTTCACTGTACTAAAATGGCCTCCACAGTCACCAGATCTCAACCCAATAGAGCATCTTTGGGATGTGGTGGAACGGGAGATTCGCATCATGGATGTGCAGCCGACAAATCTGCGGCAACTGTGTGATGCCATCATGTCAATATGGACCAAACTCCCTGAGGAATGCTTCCAGCACCTTGTTGAATCTATGCCACGAAGAATTGAGGCAGTTCTGAAGGCAAAAGGGGGTCCAACCCGTTACTAGCATGGGGTACCTAATAAAGTGGCCGGTGAGTGTATATATATATATACATAATGTGAGTAAGTGCTGCATTTAAACAAATATCGGTAACACTTTACAATAAGGTTCATTAGTTAACATTAGTTAACTACCTTATAGTTAACATGAAATAATGATGAACTGCACTTATACACTCAAAAAAATGACTCTTTAAACTTACTCAATTTAATTATGGACAGTGGTTCCACACAAGCAAATTATTTTTTATTAACATTAATGGAATTTGTTGAATCTATGTAAGCTCCTTGTGTTGTGACAACACAACTGAATCAGATAGAATCTATGTGAAATAGTAATGTCCAAACAAATCAATGGAATTGCTTCCCTGTACCCAGCCAGCACAGCCATGTGGGGCCCACATGGGTTAGACCTGGGCTATCTAACTGGGACCCAGACAGTTTTGCTCCCGGTTTCCATGTAGGCCCCACATGGGTTTGCCCAGATGAAATGAATACTGCTCAGTGTGCACACTATAGGCTGTTAAATGTAACACTGACCAGTGTTGGAGTTAATTAGATAATTAAGTGATTGAATAATGATTGAGCATTATTGAAGACACCTGATGTTAACAAGCAGAATCACTGAAGGAGAAAATCACAAATTGTAAGCCACCGGTATGGCGATCAGCGTTTGCTTTAGTTGGACTCTTGACCCTTAGACTGTCACTTTAAATTTTGTTTGTCTGCTGTTATTGATTTATAACAGTCAAATGAACAAAGAAAAGTGTGATCTTATAGTGTTGGTTATGTTTAGGCATAATCATGCTGTGATCTGATAAATGAAACTTATTGAGATGGTTCAACTTCTGGTTCAACTTGTTAGCAACAGCTTTGTGATTCCACAGCATATGATTATCAGTATTTTTTTTAATCCAAAATATTTAATAAACATTGTTCTGATCAAAACACTTTCAAATGAATTTATTTAGAAACACAGACATCAATAATCAGTCTGTGAATCTCAACAATGGTGACAATAATAATGCATGTTGCAGTGGCTGCCACCAATCACAACTCATTACTGGCTCCCATCATGCATTGCGGTATGAATAAATTATGATCTGAATTGTCTATGTAATTTACTTTTCCTAATTGAATATTCTGCTCGTCACCATTATTGAGATGCATTGACTGAATCTTGACGTCTGGGTGTGCCTAAAAGAAAGTTTTTTTTTTGAAAACAACTTTTAAGAAATCCTTTATATTATATCTAAAATTCTGGATATTTATGCAGAATCACAGTTATGCTGTAACCAACAGCATAAATCACTAAACATAAGGTTCAAATGATGACATAAATTTCATAATATAACCAACACCATTACATAACTTTTTTTTTTTTTTTTTTTTTTTTGTTCTTCTGGCAGTTATAAGTCAGAAACAACAGCCAAACAAAATCTAAAGTTAATAACATAAGGGTCAAGAGCCCAACTAAAGCAAACAATGATCGCCATAACGGTGGCTTACAATTTTCTCCTTCAGTGATTCTGCTTTAGGTGTCTTCAATAATCTTCAATCATATTCAATCACTTAATTATCTCATTAACTCCAACACTGATCAGTGTTACATTTAACAGCCTGTAGTGTGCACACTGAGCAGTGTTCATTTCATCTGGGCAAACCCATGTGGGGCCTACATGGAAACCGGGAGCAAAACTGGCTGGGTCCCAGTTAGATAGCCCACGTCAAACCCATGTGGGCCCCACATGGCTGTGCTGGCTGGGTAACTGATACAGACTTAATTGAACCGATATAGACTTTCATCGAACCTTCGTACAAGGTTAAAAACTAGTTCAAATGTGGCCATTGTGGACATATTTTCAACATCATTTATGGTCTCATTTAGACAGAATTACTTTGACTATTGCTGTCAGATGATCTTAGTGAGAATTAACAGAAGTTTAGATGTTGGTTTCATTTGAAGTGTCACCATTGTGGTGATAAGTGTTTGCTTTAGTTGGGCTCTTGGTCCCCTTTATTTTTACTTGAGCTTTTCTGTGGCTGCTGTATCTCTGTGTTTGTATAACACAGTCGATGTTGCAAAGAAAGTCAAGAATAAGTAAGATCAGGTGTTATCAGCTTCATGTTGATGTTGATGATGAAAGCTTTACAAAACATTCATCTAACGTTGTCAGACACTTTCGCATTTCTAGCCGCCACCATGTGGATCTGCAATACTGGCACCAATAGCATTTTTATGATCACTTATTTAGAGGTGGATAAAAATTATGTGCATACGATGTTCAGAGCAAACATATCATGTTGTCACACACAGACATCAAGATTTTACATATGATTCACAACAATGGTGACAATAAAAAAATGGTCATGCTGCAATGCATGATGGGTAGCTTTCATAGTTCAAAACTCATCATTGATTCCCAAGCTTTTTTGTTTTGATTGTCACCGTTGTTGTGATTCATATCCAAAATCATGATGTCTGTGTGTGACTACATAATACATTTGCTCAAAACATCATTTGCACATGCTTTTTATATTTTTAAAATATTTCTTATTCTATTGGCACCAATATTGCACTTCCACAAGGTTGGTAATGCCAAACATTAATACAATTTTAAACTCAACATTTGAAACTTGATTTGTGATGATTATGTCATCATCAACATTGAGCTGATAACACCTGATCTAACTTTTTCTTGGCTTTCTCTGCCACAACAATTGTGTTATACAAACACACAGTTACAGCAGCCAATGAAAAGTTAATGTAAAAACTACAGGGACCAAGAGCCCAACTAAAGCAAACACTGATCACCACAATGGTGACACTTCAAATGAAACAAATATCTAAATATCTAATAATCTAAATATCTAAACTTCTGCTAATTCTCACTAAGATCATCTGACAGCAATAGTCAAAGTAATTCTGTCTAAATGAGACCATAAATGATGTTGAAAATATGTCCACAATGGCCACATTTGAACTAGTTTTTAACCTTGTACGAAGGTTCGATGAAAGTCTATATCGGTTCAGTTAAGTCTGTATCAGTTACAGGGAAGCAATTCCATTGATTTGTTTGGACATTACTATTTCACATAGATTCTATCTGATTCAGTTGTGTTGTCACAACACAAGGAGCTTACATAGATTCAACAAATTCCATTAATGTTAATAAAACATAATGTGCTTGTGTGGAACCACTGTCCATAATTAAATTGAGTAAGTTTAAAGAGTCATTTTTTTTGAGTGACAGGTTAAGTTAATTTAATGCAATACAATAGTGTTTTGGTGGTAAAAGAAATATATGTGTGTTACTTTAACAAAACATACTTGGGTAAAAATAACAGAGCCACAAAACCATTTTTTTGAGTGTACAGCATTTATTAATCTTTGTTAATTTCAACATTTACTAATACATTATTAAAATCTTGTTAACATTAGTTCCCTTTCGAACGGTCACTTCGTATTGCGTAGCTTTACGCAGTGGGGAAAACTCCTTTTCCTCGATTTACTGAAACCTATATGTAAAACGCATTTGCAGCTGCACAGCCAGCACACTGAGCGTCTGGCACGCTCATAGGCTGTGCTGCCGCAACTGCACAACCAATGGCGCGGGCGACTCTGACCTGCAGCCAATGAGCTAGCTCAACGTCAGAGCCCATCAAGGGGGTGTGGCTTAGCCTATAAAAGACCCCCGAATTCGCCATTATAGCAGATTTTACTCCTTCAGCGACAGTATACATGTCCCTGAGCCTTTTACTGTGAATTCGCCGTCGAACAAGCCTTTCAGCCTGAGCGAGCTTCTCTTCAGCAGACTTCGCCTGCACGCCGTCGTCTCCTGACGCCGTCTCACCTGTGGCTATCCGGCGACATCCTATATCCTTTCTATTATTGTGTTTGTTTCAGAATGCCTCGTTCATCCTGCGCCACGTGCGGAGGCCGTCTGCACGAGGCAGACCAACACGAGAGCTGCGTTTCCTGCTTGGGTGTCGACCACGCGGAGAATGCACTCTCTGTCGGCGGATGTGCGGCCTGCGACTGCATGCCTATCTCCGTGCTGCGCAATCGGCTAGCTCTCTCTCGAGACGGCGATGCCGCTTCAACCACGCTTCCCATTCCGAGGAAGAAGAAGCGTCGCAGCCAACGGCAACCGGAGGGTATGGAGATTGGTGAACGCACGCCGGCCGCGTCCCCGCGTGCTTCACTTTCTCCGACTCAAACGCCATCACCGGTCCTGTTCACAGGAGACCAGCGCCCCCCCCCCCCCCACACGTGGCGGGCCTCGTCTCCTTCGGCGGATCTCTCGAGCGCGACGACAGCATATCCATCGCCGCTTCTGAGGACGAATGGCCGGGCTCTCTCGACCCCGTCTCCGCTTCTCAATCTGTGGCCAGTGGATTAGCGACCAGGACAAACTCCGACGCCGAAATGCTTCGGATCCTGACGAAGGCCGTCGCGGACCTCGAGCTAGAGTGGGCCTCGCCCGAGGAGCCGCCTCGTAGTCGGCTGGATGGATGGTTTCTGGAGGGGCGCCAGCAGGCCCCGCGTCACAAACCGGCGCCATTTTTCCCCGAGGTCCACGAGGAGCTAACCAAGGCCTGGCGCGCTCCATACTCAGCACGTGTGGGATCTGCAGTTTCCGCAACGCTCTCCTCCGTGGATGGCGCAGCGGAAAAGGGTTATGAGTCTTTGCCGCCCCTCGAAGAGGCCGTGGCAGCTCATCTTTGCCCGAGCACTGCAGCTAGCTGGCGAGCTAGAGCCGCTCATGCCAACAAACCCTGCCGAAACACCTCAGCCCTCGCTGGACGCGCGTACTCCGCCTCCGGTCAGGCTGCATCGGCCCTGCACACGATGGCCGTGTTGCAGGTCTACCAGGCCAAACTCCTCCGGTCCATGGACGAGACTGGCCCGGACCCGGAGACCTTTCGAGACCTGAGGAGTGCTACAGACTTAGCGCTGCGTGCTACTAAGGCTACAGCACAGGCCATCGGAAGAAACATGGCGAGCTTGGTCGTGCTCGAGCGCCATCTTTGGCTTAACCTCACCGAGATTAAGGACGCCGACAGAACGAGGTTTCTCGACGCCCCGGTGTCCAGCTCCGGGCTCTTCGGCCCGGCGGTGAAAGGATTCTCGGAGAGGTACACAGAGGCACAGAAAGCGTCCCAGGCCATGCGACACTTCTTGCCGAAACGTTCGAGCTCCGCGACCAGCAAGCCCAAGCCGCCGCCTTCGCCTCATCCAGCCAAGCCGGTGAAACAGGCCTCTCAGCCCCGCCCTGCGGCTGATAGCCAACGCCAGCCAAGGCCCGCGAAGCGCTACCCGCTCCCCAGGCGTCAAGGCCCTCGACCCAGCGCCGCGGCCGACCAGGTGCCTCCGAAGTCGTCCTAGCACGGAGAGGAAAGAGAGAGGGCTCGTGTCTCGCGCTAGCCGGACCACCCTCGAAAAAACCGGCAAAACTTCCCACAGCTCCCTGTTCAGTTCAGGCGGCTGGGGATTTTATTATTGTAAACAGGCCCGCAGCAGTGAGCGCGTCTTTGCAAACAAACGCCGTTTTCACGGCGACCCAAATAAAGCACAAAAAGAGTATGTTTCACAATCACATCACACGGGTTCACGGTCCCCCTTCACTAGGCGGCCCCCGCCCTGTTGTAAGACTGAAATCCCCCCCGGGCAAAAGCCGGTATAATCAGTCAAACACTCAGTATGTGCACAAATCACAGTGTAAGGGTATCAGGTCCCCCTATGTTAGGCGGTCCCCCCCATTCAGTGTGTCAAGCCCTAGCCACACGGGCGTTGGCCTGGCAAGCCATCCCTGGTGTGTCGAGTTGGGTCATAAACACTATAAAGCGAGGCTACTCGCTCCAATTCGCTCGCAGACCCCCGAAATTCCAGGCGGTTATCGAGACATCGGTGAGAAGCGACGTGGGTCACGTGCTTCGCACCGAAGTTCAGAATTTATTAGCAAAAGGAGCGATAGAGTCAGTCCCTCCCGCGCTAATGTATTCGGGGTTTTACAGCCGCTATTTTCTAATTCCAAAGAAAGACGGCGGGCTCAGACCCATACTAGATCTGAGACGTTTGAACAGGGCTCTCATGAGACGGCCTTTCAGAATGTTAACACTCAAAAAAAATTCTCGCGCAAGTTCGACCCGGGGGATTGGTTTGTTTCAATGGATCTGAAAGATGCATACTTTCATATTCAGATCGACCCTCGTCACAGGCCATTCTTGAGATTCGCCTTCGAGGGGAGGGCATATCAATACACCGTTCTGCCGTTCGGTCTGTGTCTGGCACCCCGTACATTCACGAAATGTATGGATGCAGCGCTCTCCCCGCTAAAAAGCCAGGGAGTGCGTGTGCTGAATTATCTCGACGACTAGCTGGTGCTAGCGCAGTCGAGAGACGAACTAATAATTCACAGGGATTTGATTCTCGGCCATTTAAAATGCCTGGGTCTCACAATCAATGTTGCCAAGAGCGAACTGAACCCCAGCCAGACTGTGGTCTTTCTGGGCACGGTTTTAGACTCGGTTACAATGAAAGCGCGGCTCACTCAAGAGCGCGCGCTATCTGTGCAGACACTGGCAGCCGCATTCAGGGCGCGCGAGCGCGCGCCTCTGAAGAGGTTTCAGAAACTGCTTGGTCTAATGGCAGCCGCATCATCAGTACTCCACATGGGATTACTGCGCATGCGCCCGCTGCAGCACTGGCTGAAACGCCGTGTGCCAACCCATGCATGGCAGTCAGGCAGCCTGCGCATTATGGTGTATCACGGGTGTTTAAGAACACTGATTCCCTGGCGGGCTCAGGACTGGTACCGCGAGGGGGTGACCATGGGGGTAGTTTCCAGGAGGAAGGTGGTTTTTACAGACGCATCCAACCTGGGTTGGGGAGCGCTGCACGAGGGCAGGCCTGCCTCCGGCCTCTGGTCGAGCACGGAGCAGAGCTTACATATCAACTGTCTGGAAATGAAAGCAGTTGGTTTGGCCCTGAAAGCATTTCTGTTAAACCTCAGGGGTCACCATGTCCTGGTCCGTACGGACAACATGTCAGTGGTGGCCTACATAAATCGCCAGGGTGGCATCAGGTCGGGCAACCTGCATGCTATGGCGAGGGACCTCCTCCTATGGGCACAGGCCAACCTGAGCTCCCTGAGAGCAGCGCACATCCCGGGCGTCCAAAATCTGGGCGCGGATATGCTCTCACGGGGCAACACTAAGCGAGTGGTCTCTGAACCCTCAGACGGTCAGTCTGATATGGGAGAGATTCGGCGAGGCCGAAATTGACCTTTTCGCCTCGAGAGCCAACACCCACTGCAGGGTGTTTTTCTCGAAGAACAGGGACGCGCTGGCCCATCCCTGGCCCAACCGCCCCCTTTATGCTTTCCCCCCCCATCTCGATGGTCCCACAAGTCATCGAACGGGTCAGGGAGAGCGGATGCCCAGTCCTTCTGGTGGCTCCTCTCTGGAAATCCAGACCATGGTTTCCGGAGCTGGTTCAGCTGTCAGACACGGTCCCCTGGCCCGTTCCAATGAGGAGGGACCTCCTCACACAGGCCAAAGGGACGATATGGCACCCCCGACCCGATTTATGGGCCCTCCATGTGTGGCCCCTAAACGGGTACCCGGGGGCCTTCCTCACAAGGTCTTAAGCACTATCTCTGAAGCAAGGGCCCCGTCTACTAGGCGTCTTTATGCTTTGAAGTGGTCGGGTTTTTCCAGCTGGTGCTCGAAAAATCGAGTTGACCCAGAGTCATGTGAGGTATCGGTGGTACTCTCCTTCCTGCAGGAGCTACTGGACGCGGGCCGCACCCCGTCCACGCTCAAAGTTTATGTGGCAGCCATCGCAGCGCATCATGCGTTGGGGGCTGGTCAATCACTGGGAAGAAATGACCTGGTGGTAAGATTTCTGAAGGGCGCTAGGAGAATTAACCCCTCCAGGCCCCCATCAGTACCTCCCTGGGACCTCTCCACGGTCCTCAGGGCCCTGAAGGGGCCGCCTTTTGAACCGCTCCGGTCGGTGGATCTAAAACCACTCTCGCTTAAGACTGCTCTCCTGTTGGCATTGGCATCTATCAAGCGAGTGGGAGATCTGCAGGCCCTTTCTGTGAGTCCGGCATGTTTGGAGTTTGGAGCGGATGACTCCAGAGTCATTCTCAAACCCAGGCATGGTTACATACCCAAGGTGCTCTCAACGCCGTTTAGAGCGCAAGTTATCACGCTATTAGCCCTTCCCCCTTCTGCTGAGGATGGGGAGGTTAATCTTCTCTGCCCTGTTAGGGCGCTGAGAGTCTATCTGGAGCGTTCTGCGTCTTTTAGACAGTCAGAACAGCTGTTTGTCTGCTTTGGTGGCCGATCTAAGGGTGGTCCAGTTACCAAGCAAAGACTGTCTAGATGGATAGTGGATGCCATTTCTATGGCTTATACTTCAGTGGGTCAGGGTTGCCCTATAGGTGTCAGGGCCCATTCGACTAGAGGCATGGCCTCGTCATGGGCGTGGTCATCTGGGTTTCCCATTCAAGATATTTGTGATGCGGCCGGCTGGTCCTCGCCTTCCACATTTATGAAGTTCTATAATATGGAGGTGCCTTCCCTGCAGGCGAAGGTTCTTTCAGTATGATTAAGACTCGATGCTGTCTGGTCTTGTCTACAAAAAATTACTGTGCATAATCACATACATACATATATAAAACCCGCTTAGGCCGGTTATAAATTGTACTAATAATCCCGACAGTGTCGGGGTTTGTTAGCATATTCTGTTGGTTGTTACTGACTCTTATATATTATTCAGGCCTGACAGTGTCTGGTCTGTTATATATATATTTATATATTGGGTTCTGGCTTGTTCTGTTAGCTCAGGGGGCCTGAGTTGCAGTGCAACCAGTTACTAAGGGTGCGGCGTTTTACAGGGCGTCCCCACTGCGTATAGCTACGCAATACGAAGTGACCATTCGAAAGGGAACTACTCGGTTACTATCGTAACCTCAGTTCCCTGAGAAAGGGAACGAGTATTGCGTAGCCGGCCGCATTTAGTAACTGGTGAAGTTGTCGCTTCAGTCGTTAAACCTGCTATAATGGCGAATTCGGGGGTCTTTTATAGGCTAAGCCACACCCCCTTGACGGGCTCTGACGTTGAGCTAGCTCATTGGCTGCAGGTCAGAGTCGCCCGCGCCATTGGTTGTGCAGTTGCGGCAGCACAGCCTATGAGCGTGCCAGACGCTCAGTGTGCTGGCTGTGCAGCTGCAAATGCGTTTTACATATAGGTTTCAGTAAATCGAGGAAAAGGAGTTTTCCCCACTGCGTATAGCTACGCAATACTCGTTCCCTCTCTCAGGGAACTGAGGTTACGATAGTAACCGAGTAGTTACTGCACTGTGAACTAACTTGAACAAACAATGAACAGCTGTATTTTTATTAGCTGACATTAACAAAAATTAATAAATACTATAACAAATGTATTGCTCATTGTTAGTTCACGTTAGTTACACTCAAAAAAATGATATGTTGGCTTTACTTAACTTTTTTATGTAAACAGGTTCCACCGGTTCCACATAACTATGTTTCGTTAAACAAACATAATATGTTCATGCAACTTCAACATCATGGAATTTGGTCATTTTAAGCGACCCAATTAAACTCTGAGCTAATGAGTTAATTAAGTGAATAATTGAGTGATGATTGAGCATTATTGAAGACACTGATGTTAACAAGCAGAATCTCTGAAGGAGAAAACCGGAATGTTTAAGTCACCATTATGGAGATAAGTATTTGTTTTAGTTGGTCTCTTGACCATTAACTTATTAACTTTAGATTTTGTTTGGTTGCTGTACATGAGTTATAACAGCCAGATGAATAATGAACTAAGGAGATCTGATGGTGTTGGTTGTGATTTAATATAATCATTATTACACAATCATTTGATCTCAATCACTGAACTTATATTGAACCCAATTTCTGAGTTAAGTTTACCTTACTGTCATTGTAGAGCATACTATTTTTAGGCTTTTCAATGAAATTCAAATGATCAAATCAAGAAATAAAAAATAAACTTCTTAAATATGTTGAGTAGGCACACACAGACATCAAGAATCAGCATATGAATCTCAGCAATGGTGACAAACAGATCATAAGCTCATTATTTATTCATGCAGCAATGCATGATGGGAGCCATGAATGAGTTTTGATTGGTGGCACCCAATGATGTTTTCGTCAGTGATGACGATAACGAAATTATTTCGTTGACGCACTTTTTTTTTATGACGATAACGCGACGATGACTAGCTAAAAATGGCTCTAAGGTGACTAAAACATGACGAGACGTTTTCGAGTTTTCGTTGACGAGACGAGACGGAACGAAAATGATAATAAGTCTGACGTTCACAATGCATGTCATTTCTGCCTGTTTTGCGTGCAATCTGTCTGTATTGAGCTAAAAAAAAGTATCAGCAATGCTGCCGTTTCCTATCCTTCTTTTGGGTAACGTTACGCGCAGCACCCGGCCGCAGAGCGCGCGCGCACCAGATTCAACACAACAACAACACAGGTTTTATCGTAGTTTAGTCAAGTCAATGGAGTCGGACAAAAACTACGATAAAACCTGTTGGAAAGCATCTTTTGCAGCGATTTTTTGTGTGAGCATATCAGTGAACATCCCTGACCACTCGGTGAGTTTCACGTCTTTGTAAACTAAAGTTGAATGCGTTTTATGAATGATTGTTCCAGTGCACATAGAACCATTGTGTAGGTGGGGGGTAAACCTAAAATTCTCAGGACAACAGCATTTGTCCAAATTTCAATCTTAACCGTTCTATTTCATCAGAAACGATCTTAAAACAGGGCTTTAAGTGTAAAATACTGAACTAACCATTTAAAGACCAAATTGTTTACAGTATTCAGGAATTGTCTTATTCATTTTTTTGCTCAACACACTTCAAGTGTCATGTTTGTTTCATACTTTATATTCAAGTATGCATTCCTACACAGCAAAAACTCCAGTGTTAAATTAACTCTCCTGGGAGTTTATATGGCTCCAGACTCAGTGTTAAAATATGAGTGTTAAATTAACACTCAAGAGTGTTAAAGTTAATTAGCTCATTAAGTGATTAATTGTGTGATGATTGACTAATATTGAAGACACCTGATGTTAACAAGCAGAATCACCAAAGGAGAAAATCTACTTTTTTAAGACACCGTTATGGAGATCAGTGTTTGCTTTAGTTGGGCTCATGGCCCTTAAATCGTTAAATTCAGTTTTTGTTTGGCTGTTGTATCTGAATTATAACTGCCAGATGAACAAAGAGAAAAGTTGACCAGGTGTTGTTTGTTATGTTTTGACATAATCATAATTTGACCTGAATATCAAATCTCTATTAGAGAGTTATGTCTACCTTGTTGATTACATCAGACCTGTGATTCTACAGCAAATGATTTTCAGTATTATCAAAACAGTCCAAAATATTTCTTAAAAATTGTTCTTATAAAAAGACTTGGGAGTTTACTGTAATTAGACACACTGACATCAAGAATCAGCCTGTGATTCTCAACAATGGTGACAATAGTAAAGCATGTTGCAGTGCATTCTGGGTGCCACCAATCAAAACACATTCATGGCTCCCATCATGCATTGCGGTATGAATAAATTATGATCTGAATTGTTTTAGTAATTTCCTTTCCCTAATTGAATATTCTGTGTCACCATTGTTGAGATTCATACACTGATTCTTGATGTCTGTGTGTGCCTAAAAGAAAGATTTTGTTTTATCAGAACAACTCTTAAGAAATCCTTTAGATTATTTAGAAAATTCTGGATCTTTTGCCGTAGAATCATATTGACGCCGAAAGCAACAATATACATTTAAGTCAGAGATTAGACTCTAAATGAGTTCAGTGATTCAGATCAAATTATGATTATGTCAAAACATAACCAACACCACCTGATAAACATTTTCTGTGTTCATCTGGCAGTTATAGCTCAGATACAACAGAGAAACAAATTTAAGGGTCAAGAGCCCAACTAAAGTGAACACTGATCACCATAATGGTGTCTTAAAAAATTCGATTTTCTCCTTTGGTGATTCTGCTTGTTAACATCAGGTGTCTTCAGTAATGGTCAATCATCACTCAATTAATCACTTAATGAGCTCATTAACTTTAACACTCTTGAGTGTTAATTTAACACTCATATTTTAACACTGAGTCTGGAGCCATATAAACTCCCAGGAGAGTTCATTTAACTCTGGAGTTTTTGCTGTGTAACAACCTATGTTCAATGCACCGTATTATTTATTTATTTTATTATTTTGTTTCAGAATGTTTGCAACTTTGCAGTTTGCACAAGTTAAAGATAGACAGGGTTGTATGATGTTTGTGTTTACAAATAATATGCATCTTGTTGTTGCACTGGCAGACAAGTTGAAGTGCAAGTTGTAGATCATAAGTATGTGTTCCTCAATAGCTTATATTTTGGCCACGTTGTTCATTGCACTTTAGCAATTTCTCAAATAAAGCCACAATTACCAAAGTAAGAATGTTTTTATTCCTGGCTTTTTAGGAGTAAAACAGTGATTCCACTGTTACCACTTTATCTGTGTGTAATGTTGTAGTAGCTCAATTTTTTTGCTGTTTAAACTTTAAACCATTCCTTTATTACTGTGATTACTGGTGAAAATAGCATTTAATATTCATGGAAAAACTATAACTTGAAATGGGGATAAAAGGTTTCTGCCCAATGTGAAAATGAAGTACAGCTTGGCAATGGCACTGCATCTCCATCAATGAGAAAGTCTTTATTATGCAAAGGTTAAGGTTAGCTGTTGTTTTATGAATTGCAACACTTGCAACCTGTCAAACCTAAGCCCATTTCCAAAACTTTTTAACCTAAATGAATTTGTTAAAGACTTTTTTTTTTTTTTTTACTAAAGTTGACTAAAACTTTACTAAAACCTTTTTGTGTTTTCGTCGACTAAAACTTGACTAAAACCTTTTTGTGTTTTCGTCGACTAAAACTTGACTAAAACTATTCAGTTTATAAGTGACTAAAATGTGACTAAAACTTAAAAGCATTTTCGTCCAAAAGACTAAGACTAAGACTAAAACTAAAAGGGCTGCCAAAAACAACACTGGTGGCACCCAGAATGCACTGCAACATGCTTTATAATTGTCACCATTGTTGAGATTCACAGGATGATTCTTGATGTCTGTGTGAGCCTACTCAAAATATTTTTTAGGAAGTTTCTTTTTTATTTATTGATTTGATCATTTGAATTTCATTGAAAAGTCTAAAAATAGTATGCTCTACAATGACAATGCTGCTATTATTCGAAAGGTTAACTTAACTCAGAAATTCGGTTTAATATAAGTTCAGTGACTCAGGTCAAATGATTGTGAAATAATGATTATGTTAAAACACAACCAACACCATCAGATGACCTTTGTTTATTGTTTATCCAGCTGTTATAACTCATGTACAGCAACCAAACACAATCTAAAGTTAATAAGTTAATGGTCAAGAGCCCAACTAAAACACATACTTATCTCCATAATGGTGACTTAAACATTCCAGTTTTCTCCTTCAGAGATTCTGCTTGTTAACATCAGGTGTCTTCAATAATGCTCAATCATCACTCAGTTATTCACTTAATTAACTCTTTAGCTCAGAGTTTAATTGGGTCGCTTAAAATGACCAAATTCCATGATGTTGAAGTTACATGAACATATTATGTTTGTTTAACGAAACATAGTTATGTGGAACCGGTGGAACCTGTTAAGCCAAGTAAAGTAAAGCCAACATATCATTTTTTTGAGTGTAATACATTAATTAATGAACCTTATTGTAAAGTGTTACCCAAATATATTATCCGTTACAGTTGGTTTACAGTATTAGAGGCCATTCAGAAAAGTTACATTGACATCTATTGTATCTGTATGTTTTCTTATTATTCTTTTGCTCTCTTTGCCACTGACAGGCAGAACTGTACGATAACATGTTATGAAATTTGGCACAGTTATAAGGGCAGTTTCTGAAAAATAATCTGACCAAATTTGTCAGTCTCTCAAACCCTCTAGCCCCACTGTAAAATATAACAGTTGTTCTTACTAAAGTTAACTTTAATTAATGTCCAATAATTTGTTGAACTTACTTAAAACAATTTAGTAATCTGTACTGTTTGCATGCTATGCCTTTGTTACTCAGAAAACCCAAGTAAACATTACTTGACTAGACTAACTAACACTTTTTAGTAAACTTTACTTAATGTCTTAACTTAATTGTAACTCAGAAAACCCAAGTAAAGATTAATTGATTGGTTTGAATGTGGTTTTTGTGGCGGGAAAAATCTTAATGGACTTTTCACTAATTTCCTCCACTTCTGCAGTTATTTTTCTCTGTTTGCATTCACTCATTTCCCAAAGTCATCTTGAATGTTGAATTGTCAATTTTGAGAGAACATAACATAAGCTGACTTCATAAATTGATGTTGATTTTCCTAAAATATTTTTAATCACCATTATGGCGATTAATGTTCCCTTTGGTTGGTCACTTGGAACTTCATTTATATTATTATTTTTCTCTTCCCATTGATGCAGTGATGCAACAAGAAATCAATTATATGATTTCAAAGGCAGAGAAGTAATATATATATATATACACACACACACATACGTATATATATACACATATATATATATTGTATGTACACACACACATATATATTGTATATACACACACACATATATATTGTATATACACACACACACACATATATGTATATATATGTTTGTGTGTATGATTGATGTATAACTATATTTCACGTCAATTAATGATCTTTAATAAAAACAAAAAACACTTATGTCCTAAACACCTTGTGAAGCTTTAAATTGAGTTTATATAATCCCATATAAAAGTTTAATATAAAAGTGACAATCTTGTAATTGATCATGCTTGAGTTACACAGGCTTCAACATTCAACATGCAAAACACAACAATGGTAACAATTAAATTGTATTTAAAGTAAATTATCAAGTACTCTCTACAGTTCTTTTTTAGTGTCTAGAACTCTTGTGTAAGTGAACTATACTAACTAAGCATTTGTCAGTTCAACATACAATTCCTATTTCACTTTACTTGAAGAAAATGTGGAAACCGATTGCACATATTTTTTTTAAGTCTCCATAGCTTAAAATGGCAGATTAAAACCATGTTGAGAATAATAGTATTTAAGATGTTTGCAGAACACATTATAACACTGTTAGTTAAATGGAATTACTCAAGTAATCTTACTATTAAATCGTAAGTAAGATTAGTAAATATTATTTAGTATATTAACTAGAATTGACATTAAACTAACTTGATCTTTATACTTAATTTACTTGGGAAGAGTTAGCTTTCTTTATTTTCAGCCGATTAACTTAACTTCAGTTTACCCTTTAAGTTTGCTTTGCAAAAATAAGGCAATCGGTTTCCAAACTTTTTTTAAGTAAACTGAACTTGTTCGAATTTACAGTGCAACAGTTTATATTTTACTTCGTTTTTAGCTAATGATTTTTTTAAATAAACGGTCTAACCAAGTTTAAATGGTGTTGTCTTGAACATACTTGTTCAAACTAGTCCTAGAGCTTTCAACAGATCAACTCAAATTTGGAAGAGATGTTCTTCAGACAATAACAGTCAAAAATATCTTTGTGATATTGTCAACCGTTGTGACACAATGAATGAATGATGGTGTAGACTCCAAACCAGTTTGGCTTTGGATGGTGTAAAGCAAGTGAGGACAGATGTTTGATGTATGAAAATGGTGTTTTCATACAAATAATGGCAGATTGAATTCAACTCACTTTTTTGTTAACAGAAGTGATACAGATTCAAAAGAAAACACAAAATGAATGCTGTTTCACACTTTCACATGGGTTTGCTATCTTGCTGACTTCCAGGCAGGTTTTTGAACTTAAGAGATTTCTAAGTAATGTTAAGAAATAGCTTGAATGTTTTTTGTAGCAGAAGGAATTTATTATTTTGTGTAAACTGAAAAAGAATAATCTAAACATGTTGCTAACAAGGACAAAACAAAGACCATTGTGTTGACTTGACTGAAATCAAGTCAAATGTTGTCCCAACTTTACAAATATCTGGACAAACAATTTTACACTAAGTATACCAGTATACGCTGCAACGAGATAGCATGGTACCAATATATTTTCCTAATATTAAAGTAATATATTTAGACGGTTCACAGAGGGAAATAATTATGACAGTTTTTGAAAAACATGTGTTTTACAGTGTACTGTAAATGCATCATATCTCACACACACAGACACACACACCCATAAGACATGGACATGGATGATTTGCAATATACAAAAGCCACATTCCTTTTTCTCTTAGATTGAAGAGTCGTTGTCATCTGGCTGTGAGCGACAGACCTTTCTGATCTTCTCTCGTCGTTGCTCCTGAAAAAAATAACGAAACGGTATCAGACAACAAGAATCAACAGCATTCTCAGGTACGTTTGTGGTTAAGGTCAATATAACACTTCCATCGGTGAACATCACAGGTTCTATTGATTATTCAAATAGTTTTGCCATTAGAATAAATATGAATTTTTTTACTTTTTTATGTTGGTGAACAGTATAATGTGCAAATTATGCACATATTCTTATTGCAATGATAGATTAATTTGTGAAACCCTGTTGTGTTTGTCATCGTCTGTTCTTCACTAGATCTACTAGATCATCTGAGGGACTGAATCAAGATGCTGCTGATCATTGAAGCTCTTCTTCTCATTTTAGCTGCTCTAGGACAGGTAAGCTTGTGTTCTAGTATGAATATTACAGACATGAATACTGATGATGTGATCATTATGATTCATGTTGCTGCAGGATTACAGCACTGCTGCTGTTGAAGGACAGATATTTCCATTGGATTTCGCACTGAATTCAGTTGATGATCAATATGACGGTTGTACTGTGAAAATGGCAGACCTGGTGAACACAACTTATCTAGAGAAGGAAAAATCGACCTCAGCTGAATTTAATAAGACTTGGCAAGAAGGTGAAGAGAAAGCCAAGAAAGCAGAGGATAACTTGCAACAGATTCATTCAGTCGCCATTCATGTGTACACTAACAAAGACTCTAAAGTATATAGTAATTTCACTAGTGCCACTCGTACTGACAAACAGAAATATAAAGAGGGGACATTCAAGTGGTTTTCACTTCACTTTCTGTTAACAGAAGCGATTCAGATTCTGAAGAAAACACAAAATAAATGCTATGTAACTTATCGAGGTACAAATGCTGAATTTGATGTTCAGAGCAAAGAGGTTCGTTTGAGCTCATTTTCATCCTCCTCTCTTGACCGTAAAGTAATACAGGGTTTTGGAAATAAATCTTGTTTTGAAATCTACACTTGTGAAGGTGCTAATTTGACAAAATATTCAAAGTATCCTGATGAGAAAGAGGTGCTGATTCCTCCATATGAGACGTTTAAAGTCACTGCTGTCATGAACAGATTAGATCAGCCAGATCTCTGGTGTGAGACCGTGTTTGTGTTGAAAAGCTCTGGAACAAGAAGTGACCTGAACTGTGCATTGTTTAACAGTGGAAACCATGCTACTTTCTTTAATGTTTTACTAATTTTGCAAATTGTATTTTGCATAGTGTTTACCTAATCAGTTAAAGTTACATGTTTCTCATTGTTACTGAACTTGAAGTGCTTGTCATGCTTAACCCATAAGAACCCGGACCAATTTCCCCTTATAGTAAAATTATGGGGCATATAAAACAGACTAATTGGACCACTTAAAACATGTTTCTGCCGTTGTTTTTTAAAAACAACCACTCCTTGTCAAAGATCTGTAATGTGACATATATGTCACATTGGGCGTTTATGGTGCATTTTTAATGTGACATATATGTCACATTGGGCTTTTATGATGCATTTGGAAAAAAAATAATTTGGTCAGTTTTCTTGCTAAATAACATTTTTTTTCTGTTTATTTTCTTTTCCACAACATTTTCTAAATTATTACTTTTCTGTGAAGATAAATAATAAAAAAAAAAATTTTCAGAAGTAATAGTTTTTGCATTTTATTTGCTTTGCCACATATTTCAAAACCACACAACTGTGACCATTACATTTTACAACAACTGTTTTGTAACTTCAAAAGTTAACCTTCTCAGTTATACGGTTTAATCATAAATACATTTTTAGATTATTTTTTCACAACTCGAAAATGTGCAAAATGAATAAAAATAAATAACTACCTCACACCGGAGGTCAACATGTTGAACATGCATGTAGTGCAATAACATTGCAAAATTCTACCTTTTCAGGTATACGGTTTAACCAGAAATACATTTTTTGATTATTTTTTCACAACGCGAAAATGTGCAAACTGAATAACAATAAATATGGTGTTTTGTACCATATGTTGCATAGCTGTTTTAGTTACAGGTATGCAACATATTTTCAAAATACATTTCATAAAAGGGTAAACCCTAAACCAACTTTCTTTAGTTAATGATCTGTAAGACTGGGGCTTTATTATTGCTGTTCATTGATTCAAGTCATTTTTTAGACATTTGGGTATAAAGTGTTTTAATTCTACAATATATGGTGTAAAAACATCTGAGTGCTGTCCTCTTCAGGTTGAACGGTGGCTACTGCAGTTGAATTTTCAATTTGTGGTGCCCTGTGAGGTAAGCAGGCACCAGCTAACCACACCCATGCCTACAGAGAGATGCGTCTCAGGTGCACGCCCCTCCGTCCGCTGGGCTCTGCCCACTTTTACAGCATTTTTCAAATATTGCCAGTGGGTGGAGTCAGGCTCTGATCAGGGGCTTAGTTACCCTTTAACAATGTTATTAATTTAAAAAATTTTTGTTTAAAATATGCTTTGAATTGAGCAGCAGAATATATATAATACTAAAATAATTGAATCAGCTAAATTATTTGAGCAGTTCATTAGCATTTTTCTTAATGTGACACATACGTCACATCAAAATTCCACCTACTGTTTTACTGTTAAAAGCCCGATGTGACACATATGTCACAACAACATTTGCAAAACTTGTTTTATATCAATTTGTACAAGAAACGTTTTAAAATCAAGTCAAGTGTAATCTAGGATATGTTATTAAAACATTAGAATTGTTGCATGGGTTGAAACATACCTTTAGTAACAAAAATAAGCATCTTTAAAAAGTGCTGACACTGCAACATGTGCACACAAGACAGACCACCATTTTGGAAATGTTACCATGGCAACAAAAATGCACATATTGTCACATGACTGAACCTGGATGTTCCTTATATGTCCCTTAGGGACTTCCTGGGTTGAAAGTGAGGTATAATCGTTTAAAAAAACCTTTTCCAATGATCATTAGTGTTTGTGACACCCACGTCACATCGGGTTCTTAAGGGTTAAAAAGGGACAGTTTGATAATATTTAGTAATGATGGGAGATTTTTTTTTTCTGAACTTAAAATTAATTGTTTTTCTAAATGTGTTGCTTAGTTGTTTTTTTAATATTACAATTATTTGGTCTTGTTTCATGAACACATTGTATATTTTACATCAAATGTTTGAAAATGCGCCCACTGTAAAACCTTGCTGTAAAAAAAACTGGCAAAATTCTGACAGTAACATACTATTTTCCATTAAAACTGCAATATAGCATATAAAACAATGCATTCTGGGTCGTTTTTTGAAATTTTCAAGAACCTACAGGAATATACTGTGAATTAACAGCGCTCAAAGTCGACACTCAAGGGGATGATTCACAGGGCAACTTTTTGAGCAATGTTGCAATGTTGCCGTCAACGGGCAACCACGTGAGACACAGGGCCCACGACCGATCTAAATTATCCAGATAGAAATTTTTCAATGGGAAAGTGCCCAAGCAACAATTGCTTGGCAAGATTGCCCAGCAACACCTGCTGATAACAAGCAGAATCACTGAAGGACAGAAAAACAAGAACAGAAAAAAGAGAAACACAAGAACTACAACTGACTTCCAGCCACAGCCTTAAGCCTTTTCACACTGAGTGTGAAACCAGTTTACAAACCAGTTTCTTTCATACATGTACAGAAGTTCTTGTTGAGAATTGACTGAGGTTTAGGTTGTAGATAGGGCAGTTTCTAGCCATTTTGACGCTCTAGGCCAAATCCTTATTGGCGCCCCCCAGTCAAATCTTAAAGAGCAACATTAGTATTTCTGGTATTCATTTCAGGTATTAAAAAAAAGGTGGTTAAAAAAAAAATCGTTACCTTGTCAAAGCATTGACCGAGCTCTTTGATCTAATGGTGTTGTTGAGCACTCCAAAATCAAACTTTACATGCAACAGTCAGACAGTAATTGACAGTTCTCTGATCCAGTGGCATAGGAATCATCAGATTGACAGTACTCTAGCCCAATAGTGTTGGGAGAACCAGTGGGGGGGTGGCAATCATATTTCAGGGTGGCTGTGACACCCTTTACAAACACCCCTGCTAAAGTGCCAAACATGCGCTCACTGGCGCCCTTCCAGCTGATGCGACCGCGACCGCCTTTGCCTATGCCTAAAAACAGCCCTGTTTATAGACAGAGCTGCAAGTCCTCTCTCATCCTTCACTGTCATTGCTTCTCCTTTTATCCTACCGGAGCTTCTCTGTAGGACTCGAGACCGCTATGGCGCGCAGATGACAGTTGTGATGAGGGGGGCGTGGTTTTCGCGCCGTCTGTAGTGAGAGACAAGTCAGAGAGCGCTGCGGTGAGTAAGTGGGTCAAGTGCAAATGATAAACACCTGTGTCTGATTGCAGTGATTGGCGTGGGGAGACGGATAAAAACCGCAAAGTGAGAGAATGAGGGGAGAGAGAACGGCTGGCGACTCGTGCGGGAGAAGTGTGGAAACTGTGAAAGCTGAAACCAGCGTGGAAAGAGTCTATCTGAAGCTGTGGAGGACTTTGAAGCTGAATCAGCGTGGAAAGAGTTATTATTGAAAGTGTTGTGTTGCTGTAGTTCGACTACGGTGAATGCGCTGTGTGCGCACCATTTATTATTTTGTTGGAAAATAAAACCGTAAAACCGTACGAGTCCCAGTCTCGCCGACCCTGTCTCCTTCTTCCTCCACTTATAACGCGAACCTTGTTACAACGGTCATTAACACTCACGCCATGGCCTCGCTCCGTTCCTACAGCTCTCGGCCTCGCCCTGCTTGCCATAACATGTCAGAACGTTATCCCCTAAAATTCTTATAAAGTTTATAGAATTAAATTTCCCAGCGGGCACTCGACGTGGACAACTCTACAAACAGTATCACCAGCTTCACTTTCTCTCATACGTCTACAAAAGTAACAGAGGTTAAGATGTTGATGTTTTAATAAAATGTTTGACTTGAAATCACCATTATGGCAATCAGTGTGTGCTTTAGTTTGACTCTTGACTCTTAACTTTTTGACATCAGTTTTTCTCTGACTTCTGTAACGGTTTAAAAGACACATTTATTATGTTGAAAAAGCCAAGCAAAAATAGAATAAGGAAGCAGCCTGTTCTCATCCAGTGACTAAACTTTGATCGTATGGGTGATGTTTTAAAGATTTATTTTTTTATTATTATTTTGATTTGTGTCTCTGTAGCACAATGTTCTGCAGTGTTTTATTCAGATAATATCAAGTATTTTGAAACCACATTGTACACTAAACACTTTGAACACATGCTTCTATTAAACTCACTTAGACATCAAGAATCAGTGTATGAATCTCAACAACGATGACATGCTTTATGCTGCAGTGTATTCTCGGAGCCATGGATGAGGTGTGATGCAACCAGAATGGAAAAACAATGTCTCATGCATTGAAAAAAAAATTCTCAAAATGTATTTTCTCTTTTTTATACAATAGCTTAAAAAGTAATGATTAGTTTATCAGTTTTTCACTTTTAATTAGTTTGTTGAATCTTTGGTTCAATCAAAATTGGTTCAGATCATTGGTGTCTTTAGCTTTATAACTTCTGCTTGCAGATATATTTACAATTTAGATGTGTCCAAAGGTTTGAGCAGTATCATTCTGTCCATCTACTGACTCATTTACTGCCACCCTTAATAAGACTGAACTGATGGATGTGTTTGTGTGTCCTGCAGGAATCTGGAGTAAAAGATTAACTATTCCATGATCACAATCTGCTCAACACAATATCTCTCTTGTTTTCTGCCGGTACTGACACGACAGGCACGACTCTGCGCTGAGGTCTCTATGAATGGAGTGAATATTTTCCATGATTCTCCCTCATATGATCAGCTGTGACGTTCACTTCCAAGAATACTTTTTCAAGAAGGTTGGTCCTGCTTGGTATATGATATATTTTGTTGTTTTTAAGTGATGTTCACCAATTACTCTGATCTACCTATTAGCTTGCCGTATAGAAGTAATTTTAACTGCTAATATGCTTATGGCTTATTCTCTATTTTGAGGGACCCAGTTGACAGGGAACATTCTCATAACTTTGGCTAACGTTCTGGCAAGGTGCTCTCAAAGTTATGAAGAAACATACTTCCAGTAAAGTTATTAGAACGTTTGTTCAGTGTTATCTGGTCTTCAATAATGTTCTCAAAAGGTTAGCACAAAAAAACTTTATTGATACATTGTTTGTAGAAGGTTTTTAAAATGTTCCTCATAATGTTTGGAGAAAATGTTCTTAGAACAACATTCTTTAAACACCCCTTAAACATTTAGAATGACAACTAACGAATAAGCCTGTGTGTGCTATTTCTCTGAATTTCAAATGGTTGCCTATTCACTTCACTTTCTGTTAACAGCTGCAATATGAAGATAAACCAAACAGCATGCTATGATGGAATATATCGAGGTACAAATGTTAAGGCATTTGATAAGAATGTTCTGAACACAGAGATTCGTTTTAGAAATCTACACTTGTGAGGGTGCTAATTAGAAAACATATTCTAAGTATCCTGATGCGAAATATGTGCTGATTCCTCAATATGAGACGTTCCCTGCTGAAAAAGCCAGCATAAACCAGGTCTTGCCATAAGGTCAGGTCAAACCATGGTCTTGCTGGTTTGAGAGGGAGTAGACCAGCTGTCTGTATGCAAGCAGTGTTTTGGGGGCAAGCATTGTTTTTGCTCTCATATTTCTATATTTAACAAATTAATGATGTAAAGGAAAAACAATATGAGGTTAAAACATGTGGTTATTGATTTATATGATTGTAACTTAATTTATTTTGCCCCCGCTTCAGAACTGAAAATGTTAATTGTGTTAGTAATGATTACATTAATCAATGTCACTGGTAAACTGGTAAAACGTTTCAAAGCATCAAAAATCAAATCTCCTGTTTCAAAAGATCTGTACACAAATCAGTTCCAAAATCAATTAAAAAGAGCTTGTGTACATTACAAACCAAAAACATATAGAGATATGAAAACCAAGGAAAATGCCTAATATAAGCATAATCATAAGCAGTTTGTTTAATAACAGGTATTATGAGCTCTTTCAATTGAACAGTTTTTAACAATTTGAAAATGAAATTTCAAAACTGAACGTTGTTGTTTTTAAAGACTTTCATACTCATTGGACACTCACATGTGTCAAAATCCAGCAGTGTGTCACTGATTCCAAAACGTGCATATTGTTACGGGTGGTGTTGGCAGAAGAAGAAGGTGAGGCACAAAGGTTCCAATACCAATTACTTTTACTTCCAATAACTTTCGGTAACGGGTACTGGCAGGATAACACAACACACACTTTACATAAACGAGAACGGACCGAACACAAACGAGGAGCGGGAAAACTGGAACACAGGACTGAACCAAAACCACTAAGCAGGGGGAAACACAGGACACACATGTAACACATATAAGTTATGTCAATGCAGTCCGGAGCATGAAATATTATCGAAAATAGTGATAGCATGCATTTCCAAAAATTGCTGAAAGATAATTAATTTAACCAAAGTCAATGGCCAAGTGCCCAACTAAAGGGCTTCAACAACCTTTGTACATATGAAAGAAATAAAGCCAAACTGTTTTGTAATAAGTGAATATGGTAATGCTGTTTTTGGAATTGTTCAGTCATCCTCTGGTGAGATCATTGATTTTATTTGCAGATGATTTCATCGGCTGTCTGGCTGTGAGTCAGTTGTAGTTGTGTTTCTGCTCATCTCTTCTCTTTTTTCTGTTCTTGTTGTTCCTCTTATCTTCAGTGATTCTGCTTTTTAACAGCAGGTGTCTATTGCTCAATCATCACTTGCAGAGTGAATCTACTTTATATCACTAACTGCAACATTGCTTCAGTCGTACTTTTACTCTCTATAGATTGGGACCATATATGAAAACTAAGCAGCATAACCAGCAACATGTGTTTTTTATTATTAAATAATTTATTAAAATAAATGTGGAAAATGGTCTTTGTCTTTATTTAACCACGAACACACACTAAGAAACAGGATATGTAACACATAAGCAAGTTTTGTTGTGGACTTGCATACTAGCACTCAAACGACAACACATGCTGGTCCACCAGCATCCCAAGCTGGTCCCAGCATGCAAAACATATGTTATGCTGGTCCACCAACACCAGAATGCCATGCTGGTCCCAGCATGCAAAACATACCTTACACTGGTGTAAGTACAACCCATCAGGCCAAAAAAGCAGTTGTTTAAACCACTTTAATGCAGTAATTTGTCCATCAATACAGACGTGCAACTGATGAAAAAAGCAACTTAAAAAAAGACTAGGGTCAAGAGCCAAACTAATGCAAACACCGATCACCATAATGGTGACACAATGTTAATTCTCAATAAGAACTGCTGTAGATGTCTGACAGAAATAAAGTCAATCTGGTTAGTAATAAGTGAAGCTGGTAATGCTGTTTGTGGAGTTATTTAATCCTCCTCTGCTGAGATCCTCAGAGATTTAATGTCTTTTTATTTTCAGTTGATTTCATCTAAGGCTGTGGCTGAAGAAAGTTGTAGTTCTTGTGTTTCTGCTCGTCTCTTTTTCTGTTCTCTTTCCTTCAGTGATTATGCTTGTTAAAAGGCTTAGTAAGGCTGAGATGACTCCATATTTAATATACACAGATTGTGTGGCTCAGATAAGGTCCAGTTCTGGTTTATTTATTTGCTCTTGGCTGACTGTGGCATTGCTATGGCCTGCTTGTGGCCCAAATCTGGCAAACAAGAGTGAGCCACCGAAGGGCCGTCATTCCATGCTGCACGTGGGCCAGATCATCTTTCCACATGTGCCAGATCTGGGACATCAAAATGTTGCTACGTGGGTTCTGACCTGTAAAAAATCATAATCATTCACTGTTTGTTCGTTGGCCAGAAGAGAACTGGCCCCCAACGGAGTTAAGGGTTAAGGTTTTTTTCTCCATTCTGTCACCTGATGGAGTTTTGGTTCCTTGCCACTTTCGCCTTTGGGTTTAGACATGCTTAGTTGGGGAAATTTTACATTCAACAATATTATTGAACTGACCTGGACAATTATATCACTGTTTTCTCCAGAGCAATATATAAATGAACTAAATTAATAACTTTTTTTACAACAGAAATGAACCATCATTGAACTTACTTAATAAGTTCAACTATGACGCTATTTTCTTCTAGATCTGCTGTACAGCCAAATGAAACTTTGTTGCAATCTTTATTGAAGACAATCTGTATTGAAGAAAGCTGAGAGAAAAAGACATTTTCAGAGAGAATTAAAAAGTGGAACTTTTTTCAATAAAAGTGAGTGCAGCAAGGATGTTCAGTATTCTTTGTTTATTCATTATAGACTCATTATTAATACTGATATTTTATCGGGGTTTTTTTACGGATTACAGATGCATGGGAGTGTCAAGTAAAATGAAAAGGAGAATTCTTGAGATTGCTCTGCAGTATGTTCAATGTTGTCATTGTCCTGGAAGAGGAGGTTGTGATGGAAAACGTGGGAGACTTTACAGATGTATTCATTGTCCGTTTTGGCTTGTTGTATTCACTAAACTTGGAGAACAATACAGAGTTAAAATACATATAGATTTGAGTTCATTCAGAAGGTCTTCTTTGTCATTAGGACCAAGAGCACCAGAAGAGTATAAAATCTGAGGACCAAGTTATTGCAAATGTAAGTAGAATTTCACTGAACACTTTTGAGGGAAATTTATTAATACGGTTTTCTAAAATGCAGTTTGTTTTTATGAGTGGTTTCAGGTTTAAGATTGGCTTGGTCACTACTGGTGACCCCCGGGGTTCAATTTTAGGGCCCTTACTTTTTAGCATTTATATCTTTCAGCTTGGACTGCTCTTAAGATCACTTGGGCATTTGTATCACTTTTATGCAGATAATACTCAGATTTATATTCACTGGTATAGCCTGGTCACAACGTGGATGTTTCTTTTCTCTCACATTGTATTTATGAGATATAAATACGGATGACTTAAAACTTTTTGTGTCTTAATATTGATAAGACAGAGGTCTTGCTTATTGGCTTCGTAAAGCTGGTTTTGGAGTTCCAAACTAAATAAAAAAATGTAGGAGTTATATTTGATTCGAGTATGTCTTTTGACCCACATGTGCAATATACTGTTAAGAATTCATTTTTTCATCTCTGAAATATTGCTAGACTACGACCTATGCTATCATTGTCTGTGACTGAAAGGCTTATCAATATTTTTGTATTATCCTGCATTGACTACTGCAATGCCCTTCTTGCTGGGGTTCCTAAAACTACACTCAACAAATTGCAATATGTGCAAAATTCTGCTGCTAGGATCCTGACTGGAGTCAAAAGAAGTGAACACATCACTCCAATACCGAAGCCCTTGCACTGGCTCCCGGTCAGGTTCCGTGTTGATTTTAAAATCCTTATGCTCAGGCACTGCATGCCTGGGCCCTCAGTGTCTGTCTGCGCTTTTAACTGTATATATTCCCAAGAGTCGTTTGCGCTCCTCTCCAGCTCGTCTTTTGGCTGTTTCACACACTCACACACACGCACGCACACACACACACACACACACACACACTTGCGGTCTGTAGGGGACAGGCCTTTCTTGTCCTATGCTCTTAGATTATGGAACGCACTTCCTTCTCATATTAAGGTTGTACAAAAAAAAAAAAAATCCAACCTAAAAACTCACTTTTTTAGGTTAGCTTTATCCTAATTGTTTTAATTATTTAAGTGTGTTCTTTTGTTTTTTTGTATGCTTTGTATTTCTATCTGTGTATTTTTTATTTTTATTGTGTAAAGTGCATTGAGAAGCTACTTTATAGGCGCTATATAAAATAAAGTTTATTATTATTATTATTATCAACAATACACCTGAACACACCTCTCTTTCAGACCAGCACGCCCATAGGCAAACAGATGGGTGAAAATGCATTTTCTATTCAAACAATGTGCCGCAGGATGTAAAAATGATAACTGCGTCAGGCTGAAACTTGTGTTGCACCTCCATGTGTATGGGCCCAATGGAATGGACCTCATACAGGTTGAAGTGAAGCCCTGAGTGAACCTCTGCAGTGTGATTATAGCATCATCTACTGGTCACTGTCTGAAATTCTAATTTAACTTTACCCTATACACATGATTCATTCCGATATATTCCTAGGGATTTGTGCAGGAGATTGTCCAATCTTCACCAAAATGGGCTCAGATCATTGGTGTTTTTGTACCATATTTGCTGAATAATTATAAAAAATTCTGTTGTGCTACGGTTTCAAACCTGTCCCGTGTGATGCCAGATGAGATACAGTAGATGCATCAAAGTCACACTTCAGCTATTATATCTCAGAAACACACACAGGCACACATGCACACACATATCTTGGGTTTCCATATTTTATGGGAACATTCCATAGATATAATGATTTTTATACCGTACACACTCTATGATATCCCCTAACCCTAACAATTACAGATTTTTTTTTGCATTTTTATATCATTTAGTATGATTTATAAGCTGTTTCCGTCAAGGTGACCAAAATGGGAATAGACCACACACACACACACACACACGTCTGTCTGTGAGCAACTGACTTTTTTGCCTTATGTTCTTTGTCCTCTCTTCATACTGGTCCTCAACATGTCACATCTTGTCAAGAAGGTAAAAAGAATGACAAGATATCAGCTAAATCTTACAGTGAATCATTCCGTCACCATTTATGTATACACTGAAATTAAAGTCTATAGTGATTTCTTTTTTTTTAAAGGCATCCAAATAGTTTTCAATGAAACTTTTTCAGATTCAGAAGAAAACACAAAATGAATGCTGTCAACTTATTGAGGTAGTAAACTTGAATTTGATGAGTGTTTTGAACAAAGAGGTTGGCTTAGGTTCTGTTGCATAATTCAAGTTTCTTTGGAACTGTATCTTGTCCTGAAATCCACACTTGTATAGCTGCTGAAATATGTAATCTTTTTGTATAACTTTTCTTAACAGTTTTATAGGAGTTTGCCTTCTGTCTACTTGCCAGGCAGGTTTTCTGAAATTAAGAGATTCCTTGGAATGCTCAGAGATCAGATAAGCAAAACTATATGCATTATATGACGACAGAGATTATTTGCAATATAAAAAGCCATGTTGTGCTGTGTCATTGTGCCGCTGCTGTCTGACTGTGAGCAAATGACTTTTCGGATATGAAAGCTTCAGCATAAAGTTCTGCCAGGAAGACTTAATTATTACGTCACTTATTACCTTCACATCTATCCAATCACGTCCTTATACTCGCTGTATAAAAGATTGGTACTTACACACGTTTGAGTTCGCAGATGCTGTCGCGACAACTACCTCCATCCTCCCCACCACCACCAGGATGGTCCCGTCCATAACTCCCAAGGGGGTCTGCTGCGCCCCTGCCTTCATCTTCAGGCAGGAAATGCAGATCCGCTACCCTCGGATCATGAACTACGGACGGGGCCTACGCCAAAGAACTTTATAAATAATTGCTTGCTGGGCTGTCAATAAATGTATGCTTTGTTATATCATTATATCTCCCGAGTCTTTCTGGTAGAACTTCACTTCTCATCGTTCCTCCTGAAAAATAACGAAAATAAAACATTATCTGACAAAAAAAAGACAACAGTATTTTCAGGTAAGTTTTGGGATAAAGTAAAAGGTCAAAATATCAGTGAACATCACAGGCTTAAGAAATTATTTCAAACAGTTCTGCCACTTTCATGAATTTATAACTGTCTTATGTGAGCACAGTTTAATTGTACATTCTATTGCAGTGATAGATTTAGTATTTGTGAGACACTGTTGTGTTTCTGGATGTCTTTCATCATCTGTTCTTCACTAGATCTTCTGGATCATCTGAGGGATTTGACTGAATCAAGATGCTGCTGATCATTGAAGCTCTTCTTCTCATTTTAGCTGCTCTAGGACAGGTAAGCTTGTGTTCTAGTATGAATATTACAGACATGAATACTGATGATGTGATCATTATGATTCATGTTGCTGCAGGATCACAGCGCTGCTGCTGCTGCTGAAGGAAAGATATATCCATTGGATTTCGCTCTGAATTCAGTTGATGATCAATATGACGGTTGTACTGTGAAAATGGCAGACCTGGTGAACACAACTTATCTAGAGAAGGAAAAATCGACCTCAGCTGAATTTTATAAGACTTGGCAAGAAGGTGAAGAGAAAGCCAAGAAAGCAGAGGATAACTTGCAACAGATTCATTCAGTCGCCATTCATGTGTACACTAACAAAGACTCTAAAGTATATAGTAATTTCACTAGTGCCACTCGTACTGACAAACAGAAATATAAAGACAAGACATTCAAATGGTTTTCACTTTACTTTCTGTTAACAGAAGCGATACAGATTCTGAAGAAAACACAAAATAAATGTTATGTAACTTATCGAGGCACAAATGCTGAATTTGATGTTCAGAGCAAAGAGGTTCGTTTGAGCTCATTTTCATCCTCCTCTCTTGATCGTAAAGTAATACAGGGTTTTGGAAATGTATCTTGTTTTGAAATCTACACTTGTGAAGGTGCTAATTTGACAAAATATTCAAAGTATCCTGATGAGAAAGAGGTGCTGATTCCTCCATATGAGAAGTTTAAAGTCACTGCTGTCAAAAACAGAACAGATCAGCCAGATCTCTGGTGTGAGACTGTGTTTGTGTTGAACAGCACGGGAACAAGAAGTGAACTGAACTGTGAATTGTTTAACAGTGGAAACCATGCTGCTTTCTTTAACGTTTTACTAATTTTGCAGATTGTATTTTGTGGTTACCTGGTAACGAATTAACAGTGTAGTTAAAAACTCTAAACAACTGCACTAATTATGCAAGATAGAAAGCAATGTATTGACAATTTAACATTGATTGACTATTGATTTATAGGCTATATTGAATTTAAAATGTTGATACTGGTCAATATGGATGCACATCCCTCAGTAAATAATAGCCTAACCATAAATCAAGAATTGCTTCAACATGCATAATAAAAAATTCTCAGGCTGTACCAAGAGAACCAAAGTTAATCCCAAAAGCCAAAGCTCAGGGTTATAATTTATTATTTTCTTCTTATTTATGTTTACGTTAATATTCACTTGTTATCTTAACATTCTATAGAAAATACTCTATTCAATAAATATTGTTTGTTTGAACCTCATTCTGTTCTATATTGTTGTACTTATTATTTGACTGTTTTGTTTAAAGGAGGGAGGATTGTATTGGGAGCACTGAAGTGTCAGGTGTGGCTGTGTGGCAATGGCAAATGGTTTACATAGCTCACGGCGTCACAGGTCAGGTAGAGGGCCCCTTAGCAGAATTTTGGGGGTGCCCTTTTTTCAGGTCAGAGCAACTGCCCCTCAAAATTCCTGTGCACGTCCCTGAACTTGTAGATTTTACATGTTTCTCGTTGTTTCTGAACTTTGTATTTCTTGTCATGCCTAAATCTAAACATTTTGATACTATGTAATGATGGAAAAAAAAAAAAAGCTTTTCTAAATGAATCGAATCTTTTTTTTCTCAATTTGTGTAAATCTACTTTGGGTTCAACAAATTATTTTTATATTAATTTTGCACATGGTCATTGTATATTTTGTTTGAATGTTTAAAACATCTTCTAATCTAATAAATAAAAAACAAGACAAATTAAAATATTGTGTCAAAAGCCATTGTTTTATATCAGTAGTAAACAAACTCACAAAAAACCTTAAAGTCAGCAAAAACAATGCAGGTAAATAGATGAACACACACAACCCAGAAACAAACAGACAGGATTTAAAGCAGCACTATGCAGGATTTCCGTTTTTGTCAAACAGTGACCCCTAGAGTCGCTGTGGAGTACTTTTACTGTCGTAAATAGCACTCACGCAGAGATGGCTCTGCACTCACAACCCAGTCTCACGGCAATTCGTGATATGGCCACGTAATTTAATCTATTGATTCGTGACACGGGCACGTTTATTTCGTTATTTTCGTGATATCAGCACGTTTTTTTAAACTAATGTATTTCAATGGGAAACATCTTTCGTAATCACAGCACGATTCTTTCGGCCTGTCAGGCTGTAGCAGAGAAGCTGTTTAATCAACATTTATTCACGAGATCTTATCATGGTTTATGTATTTCTTTTAATGTTATTTTTTCGGTCTTATTGCCAGGGAAGCTGGATTGCTTTGCTGTTTATTGATATTTTAAAATTATATCAGAGAATGTCTAATATGGGCTTTGATTATATTTTATCAGTAGGAAATCGCGCTGAAGCAGGCTCATTCCGAACACATCGCGATATTTGGCATTAGTTCACGTGTGCCGGATGTTGGTAAGTAGTCGTAAATACGCTGTCCTAATAATGTTTGATATAGGCTAATGTATTTTCTGTTTGTCGATATTAATCAGATTAGATCACGTTCAGTCACTGCATTATATCTGTCATCTCCACGGAGGCTTTGCGTTTCATTGCTTTCTAATTCAAAACAGGGTGATTAAACACTGTCTGTCACGTTATGTTATAGGCCTAGAACTTCAATCAGTTAATCATATACATATCAGGTTTAAAGTAGTACAATTAGTACATAATAGTACATATCATTTGTATAAATATAAATATACTTGACTTGATATAATTTGTAGTAGAAGCACAGTAAAAACAACACTTACCATGCTTTTACTATAGTAACATTAGTTTTACTGTGATACAGTACTTATTGTAAATGCACAGTAACCACAACACTTACCATGCTTTTAATGTTTAATAATGTAACATCCTATATTTGTAAGTTGAATCAGTACTTTTTCCTTGAAATAATTCTATATATTATAAATAATGATATTTTCTTTTCTCTTTCTTCAGCTGAAAAGACCAAAAGGGCCTTTCGAACTCAGTCAGCTCATTATTGTTTGAGGACAAGTAAACCGAGGAGACGGACAGCTGCAAAGGCAAATATTCGCAATGGTATGTGTTGGTTTTAAACCTAAATCAAACATTTTATAAAAGCATTTGTTGTTTCTTAAACCTTTTCTTACAAAACCCATAGCCCAATCAGTATGAACATAGTCTCAAAGTCTTAATAATTCACAAGATTTAACAAGTTGTCAAATTCGTACGATACGCGTACATATTTGTATAGTATACTCGTACAAAAACCTGCAGCTTTTACTCCTAGTGCTGTCATTGGCTACTGCCTCGATTCCTGTACATATTTATCGCGATATTTGTAATTCAGTTGCGCCCCTTCTTGAAAAGTAGTCGGATGTCCCACACACTGTCAGAAAGTTTATATTAATTGCATTGTATTCATTAAAATTATTACAAATTGGTCCCTGTCTGTTCATGTTCCAATGATACATGATTTCTCTTCACACCTCATGACCTTCCTCTGTTTGCAAGAGTGGAAAAGCTACTTTGACTTGTCACATGACATCATATATTCGATTATTTTGTAGTAATCAGATCAGTTACACTGCTGATAACTGTCCCATTTGCATGTAAATCATGTTATTTTTAAAAGGGTTCATATGATTATTGCTTGCTATTAAAGACATACTTTTATTCATAGGAATGCCCACATATCAGTGAATTTATTACATAAAAATGCTTTTAACATTTAATTATGCAACACTCTTTACAGAAATAAATCCTACAGTTATATATAAACTGACTACTTGCATGTAATGTATTAAAATTACCTTGCTTTCTCTTTTGCAGGATTACTTAGTCCTTTTTTTAAAGCTCTACAATATCAAACTCAGCAGCAGAGCCAACCCTCACAAGAGCTGAAACGGCAGAAACGGCAAAGAAACGGCAGTGAATCATGCCGTGATCAGCCCTTCCCAGGTAAAGTTTCTACAATATTTCAATCAGTATTTAACTCATCAAATGTTCTCTCCTGAATCGTATGGTAGATTAACTTATTCTTAATTTATGTTTCAAGAACAATAGTAATTGCACATGGAGTAAGTAGACTTTCTTGTTTTACAGCAGAGAAGGAAGACCTGTCCTTATATCGTGACAAGCTAATCGAATAAGTCCTTTGTTTCGGGTGAAGAAGAAACATCTGGTGCCCAAAGAAGAGAGAAAAGGTGCGCGAGTCCACTGGTATGTCTTGTATTGAAACAATGCTGTAATATGTAGTACATAATTTGATGTTGACAATTTTACATTGTACAGGTTATCACTTGGTTTTTGACCAAGTGAAGCTTTTGAAACAAGTTGACAGAAGAGTATGTTGTCTTGAAAGAAATCAAGCATCACTTGCAAAGGCTCAAAAGAGACCATGCCATTCTAAAAGATCTTTTAAAATAGGTTCCTGTTGATATGTGTAAAACTGTTTTTGTTCAGTACTTAGCTTATATTATGTGCTGATATATATATATATATATATATATATATATATATATAATACTGCAATGTGTATATTATATAATGTACTGACTGCTGCTTTGTAAATGTAAATAAGGAACAGGCAACTCTGGCCCTCTTGCATTCTCCTTTTTGAGGTGGGGAGTTTATCTCCAACCCTAATTGAGCACACCTGACATTTTTAACCAAAGTCTTCAGGTTTACTTGTAGACAATAGGCAAGTGGGTTAAAGGTTGGAGCTAAGTCTGCAGCACAGTGGACGCTGAGGGCCAGAGTAGCCCATCACTGCTGTAAATAACACAGAATTTAAGCTGACCTGACTGTCCATTACACAACTTCATTTGAATTGTTTGTGTTTTTTTTGTTTTACTTTCAGACCAGGACTGGAGAACGCCTGACGATGGGATGTTGAGACTTCTTCCTCTGGTTGAGAAAGATCTACACCACATCAGTGATCACATCTTCTGTTCATCTGTTGTACTTTAGGGTACAACTGAACAAACTGTTTCGACGAGGAAGAAGAACATGAACACGATAGAGACATAGATGACAGGATAGATGACATGATAGATGACATGATGGCGCCAGTATGCACGGCAAGCCGTCTGTCTCTGTCCCGTTTGCTTAGTTTGATATTTGCTATCGCCCTATTTATTTCTACACACTGTCAAGATGTCTCTGCTCTGCTCGTTTATGATCGCGACACACTTTTCAGCATTAGATTATCTGCTGATATATTGTCTGAAAGACATGATTTGGGAGACCGCTGGGACTCGAGGCTTCCTCCTTTGCTGTCGGATATACCCGAGGACCTGCGCCGTTTACCTGTGGCTCTTCCCCGTAAGAAACGTTACAGGCGACGGGGAAAACGCGGAGGTGTGCTGGTCAGATTCAAGGCTTACCTGGCGTCCACCTGTGTGACGTGTCCTGATGGGCGCTACGTTCCTGCTGCCGGGCGCTTGCCGGGGATGAGAGATCGCTGGCTCCGTCCCGTTTTTCCTGGCTCATGGATTATTTCCGAGGCTCATCTGCTGACGGTTCCATCTTCTCCCAAGTGGGCTCGGATTAACCGAGCTGGTGTGGTTTTTTCGAATCTGCGCCCGTTAGATCGTGCGCCACCCCAAGCCAGCGAGGAGCAAACTCTTCGTCTGGCTTTGTTTAATGCTAGATCGCTAGCTAACAAGACTTTTCTCCTCAATGACTTCTTCACTTCTCGGGAGCTTGATTTTATGTTCTTAACAGAAACCTGGCTTCATGATGGTGAGCTCACGTCTTTTTCAGAACTTCTTCCTCCCCAATGTGGATTCCTCAGCTCTCCTCGGATCACAGGTAGAGGTGGAGGACTAGCCTCTGTGTTTAAATGTACCTTTCAGTGTCGGGAGATTCCGTTTGACAGTTGCTCTAGCTTTGAGCTGCAGCTGTTTGAGACTAATCTTCCTGCGATCATACTATGTGCGGTGGTTTATAGACCTCCTAAGTTTAACAAGGATTTTATTCAGAATTTTGCTGACTTTGTGGCTGGGATTGCATTGAAATATGACCATTTTATAATTGTTGGTGATTTTAATATACATGTGTGTTGCGAATCCAGACCTTTGTCTAAGGATTTTCTTAATCTAATTGATTCTTTTAATCTTGTGCAGTCTGTCACTGGCCCGACAACTGAAAAAGGTCATACTCTGGACCTTGTGCTGTCTTATGGCTTAGATGTGGCCATTAGTGAAATTTGTGACACTTGTATGTCGGATCATCTGCCTGTTGTATTTACTGTAGTTGGCCCCTGTTCGGACACTTTGCCTGTTGTGCCCGCACGCAGTGTGCGTGCAATTAACCCTTTAACTGCCTCACAGTTTTCTGCTGCCTTTAAAGACTCAGTACTGTACAATCTTGAAGATTGTAATCTCAATGTGGATGAACACACTAATCTCTTTAATTCTATTTGTATTGATATACTTGACTTTGTTGCTCCACTAAGGGTTAAACGCACTAAAGCACTAACAGAACCTTGGTTAAATGACCATACCCGATCTCTCAGGCGTGCCTGCAGAATAGCTGAGAGAAAGTGGAAAAAGGACAAACTCCAAGTTTCATTTCAAATTTTAAAGGACACATTACATAAATACCAGGGAGCGGTTAAATCTGCTAAAACTCAGTTTTTATCTCTCCTGGTTGCAAATAATACACAGAGGCCTCAGGTTCTTTTTAAAGTGTTTAATTCTCTTGTTCACCCGTGTGAAACTGTCTGTGCTGTGCCATCCACATTGTTGTGTGAAAACTTTCTGATATACTTCATAGATAAAATTTCTGGCCTGAGCTTTTCATCCCCTACTTCTACCAGTGACCCCTCTGTTCACACAGTATGCCCAGCTGTCTTCCAGCAGTTTGAGCCAGTTACGCTGCATGGTCTCTCTGACGTAGTTAAGCAACTTCGTCCGGCAAACTGTCTGCTGGACAGTATCCCTGCTCGCTTATTCAAAGATGTTTTTAACACTGTTGGGCCTAGTATTATATCTATGATTAATGCTTCTCTCTGCTCAGGGGTTGTTCCAGCTGTTTTTAAACATGCTGTTGTGCAACCACTTTTAAAAAAGAAAAATTTGGATCCTTCAGTTTTGTCTAATTTTAGACCCATTTCTAAACTTCCATTTTTATCTAAAGTTTTGGAGAAGGTAGTTTTTAATCAACTTCAATCATTTTTAGATGAATTTAGTATTTACGAAAAATTCCAGTCTGGTTTTAAACCCCGCCACAGTACCGAAACTGCCCTTCTAAGAGTTTATAACGATCTTCTCTTAGCAGTCGATTCAGGAAAATCTGCTGTTTTAGTGCTCTTAGACTTGAGCTCTGCCTTTGACACCGTCAACCACTCTATCCTCTTATCCCGGCTCAAACAAAGTGTTGGCATTACGGGCTTAGCCCTTAAATGGTTTGAATCATATCTGGCAGATAGGAGTTTTGCTGTCCACCTTGGCAATTGCTCTTCATCGGTTGCTCCTCTTTCTTGTGGGGTCCCCCAAGGTTCCATTTTGGGACCTATGCTCTTCTCTTTGTATATGCTGCCATTAGGGTCCATTTTTAAAAAACATAACATTTCTTTCCACTGCTTTGCTGATGATGTTCAAATTTATTTGCCTGTAAAAAACAATGAGAAGGATAATATTCAGCCTTTGCTGAACTGCTTGAGTGAACTAAAAATTTGGTTGAATCAGAACTTTCTCTCTCTAAATGATAATAAGACTGAAATTGTTGTGTTTGGTCGTGCGGTACATTATAATGTCTGTGTAGATGCTCTTGGTATTTTAGGATCACATGTTCGACCTTTTACCAAGAATCTGGGTGTGATTTTTGATAATGCTTTTAAATTTGATAAACAGATTAGTTCAGTTGTTAAAACCAGTTTTTTTCAGCTGAGGCTTCTGGCGAAGGTCAAGCAATACCTGCTACGCAAAGACTTTGAAAGAGTCATACATGCTTTTATTATGTCCCGTTTAGACTACTGTAATTCTTTGTATGTTGGATTGGAGCAGTCATCCCTTCGTCGGTTACAGTTAGTCCAGAACGCAGCAGCTAGACTTCTAACCGGGACTAAAAAGCGCGACCATATTTCACCAGTCTTAGCCACGCTGCACTGGCTTCCTGTTTGTTTCAGGATTGAATTTAAAATTGTACTAATGGTTTTTAAAATTTTAAATGGGTTGTCACCGTCTTATTTAACGGAGCTCTTACATTTCCATACACCTGTCAGAGCACTGAGGTCTTGTGATCAGTTGCTCCTCGATGTGCCCAGATCTAGGTTGAAGAATAAAGGTGACAGAGCCTTTGCAGTGGCTGCTCCACACCTCTGGAATAGTTTACCTATTCATGTAAGGAAAGCTCGGACCATTGTAACATTCAAGTCCTTGCTTAAGACCCATTATTATGCCTTGGCTTTCAAATCAAGTTGAGCTTTGATATCTTGACCTATTGTTGCTTAGTTTTATTGTATATTGTGTACTGTTTGTGTATTTTTATTTTAGTTTATTTTTATCTTGAATTTTGTTAAGCACTTTGGTCAATCATGGTTGTTCTTAAACGTGCTATATAAATAAACTTGAACTTGAACTTGAACATGTACAGGGAAGAGCAAGAAACCAGTTTAGCTGTGATAATGAATCATTATTTTTCAACACAATATCAAATCTGTTTTCTGTATCATAGGTGACTGGATAGGATTCTCTGACACTCATTTGTGTGGGTTCAGCAGCTGTGAATGGATTAACGTTAATGTATTTTTGAAGACACATTTTTATTTATCTTGAATCTCATTGGTCTTTATGCTACTTTATCAACTTTATGCTGTGTCCTCCAATAAAGTGTTGTTTAATAAAGTATCGTGAATATTCTGTATTTAAAGTGGTGTTTGGTACAGTAAAACAGAATTTTATTTGAGAAATTTTAATTTCTTATTTCTTTAGTTTAATTATTTTAAAACAACTACATATAATTAATTACCATGATTCTTTTATTTAGGACATACAAATTTAGATCTTGTTAATGATATTTGGGACAATGCAACTGTCACGATGCGTGGTGAGGAATAATCCGTGGATTCAAGTGCAGAGTGAAAAGTATTTAATAAAGACCGAAACATAAAATAAACAAATCAACAAAAGAACACAACAACGTACAAACTCAATCCAGAACAAACTAGGCAGGGCAGGAACAGGCACAGAACTCAACACGACGAACACGCGTAACAAATACAACGAACGAGCACAGGACAGCAAACACAGGAAGACTAAATAGGGAGGCAAACAAGGAGGGTAACGAGACAGACAGGTGGAGCAAATAAACCAATAATCAGATAACAAGAGGGAGGGGTCAAACAATGACGAGAGCACATGGCTCAACATAACAAACACCCATGTGCAACACAAGACCGGACAGACATGTGACATAACCCCCTCCCTACGGAGCGGCTACCAGACGCTCCATCAGGCCAAGGCGGGAGAGTAAGGAAACATCAGGGCGGGACGGGAGGGACAGACCAAGGGGGGAACGGGAGGGACAGACCAGGGAAAAACAGAGTTCATCGGGCGGCCAGGGCGAAACAGAGTTCATCGGGCGGCCAGGGCGGTGAAGACCCCTCGGGCGGCCAGGGCGAAACAGAGTTCATCGGGCGGCCAGGGCGGTGAAGACCCCTCGGGCGGCCAGGGCGGTGAAGACCCCTCGGGCGGCCAGGGCGGTGAAGACCCCTCGGGCGGCCAGGGCGGTGAAGACCCCTCGGGCGGCCAGGGCGGTGAAGACCCCTCGGGCGGCCAGGGCGGTGAAGACCCCTCGGGCGGCCAGGGCGGTGAAGACCCCTCGGGCGGCCAGGGCGGTGAAGACCCCTCGGGCGGCCAGGGCGGTGAAGACCCCTCGGGCGGCCAGGGCGGTGAAGACCACTCGGGCGGCCATGGCGGTGAGAACCCTTCGGGCGGCCATGGTGGTGACTCCGGCTCAGGAACAGCGGATACCGGCTCAGGAACAATGGACACCGGCTCAGGAACAACAGACACCGGCTCAGGAACAACAGACACCGGCTCAGGAACAGCGGACACCGGCTCAGGAACAACGGACACCGGCTCAGGAACAACGGACACCGGCTCAGGAACAACGGACACCGGCTCAGGAACAACGGACACCGGCTCAGGAACAACGGACACCGGCTCAGGAACAACGGACACCGGCTCAGGAACAGCCACAAGAACTGAAACAGTTACAAGAACAGACACAAAAACAGAAACAAACACTGGCTCTGGCGCTGGAACAGGCACTGGCTCTGCCCCCGGCTCTGGAACGGGCACTGGCTCTGCTTCCGGCTCTGGAACGGGCACTGGCTCTGCTTCCGGCTCTGGAACGGGCACTGGCTCTGCCTCCGGCTCTGGAACGGGCACTGGCTCTGCTTCCGGCTCTGGAACGGGCACTGGCTCTGCCTCCGGCCCTGGAACAGCAGACACTGGCTCCGGCCCTGGAACAGCAGACACTGGCTCCGGCTCTGGAACAGCAGACACTGGCTCCGGCTCTGGAACAGCAGACACTGGCTCCGGCTCTGGAACAGCAGACACTGGCTCCGGCTCTGGAACAGCAGACACTGGCTCCGGCTCTGGAACAGCAGACACTGGCTCCGGCTCTGGAACAGCAGACACTGGCTCCGGCTCTGGATCAGCAGACACTGGCTCCGGCTCTGGAACAGCAGACACAGACATATCCAGAATCCGCGCCAGACGTTCCAAATAGTCCGTAAGTGCCTTGGCGGCCACACAAATGGACATTTCCGGATCGGTCTCAGACTGGGCAGACAGAGCGTGTACTGTCTCTCGCTGGGCAGACGTGACGTGAACAGTCTCTCGCTGGGCAGACATGACGTGAACTGTCTCTCGCTGGGCAGACGTGACGTGAACAGTCTCTCGCTGGGCAGACGGGACGTGAACAGTCTCTCGCTGGGCAGACGGGACGTGACCAGTCTCTCGCTGGGCAGACGGGACGTGAACAGTCTCTGGCTGGGCAGACGGGACGTGAACAATCTCTGGCTGGGCAGACGGGACGTGAACAGTCTCTGGCTGGGCAGACGGGACGTGAACAGTCTCTCGCTGGGCAGACGGGACGTGAACAGTCTCTCGCTGGGCAGACGGGACGTGAACAGTCTCTCGCTGGGCAGACGTGACGTGAACAGTCTCTGGCTGGGCAGACGTGACGTGAACAGTCTCTCGCTGGGCAGACGGGACGTGAACAGTCTCTCGCTGGGCAGACGGAACGTGAACGGTCTCTGGCTGGGCAGACGGGACGTGAACGGTCTCTGGCTGGGCAGACGGGACGTGTCTCCCCCTTCTCCTTCTCCGTCCCTTCTGACGGATCTGTGCAGACTCGAGGTTGGTCAAAACCATAGACGGGATCCCCACGCTGGACGGACTCAACGACGATGATCCCATTCCCGAAGAGACCAGTGAGGAAGACTCTGCTGCCCTCCTCTCCTCATTCCTCTGGGCACACAGAGAGAAATATTTAAAAAGAGAAATCCCATTCTCTCTCTCAGCCGGACACAGTTCGCTCCGCTGAATCCACATAGGCTCGTTCGTTCTGTCACGATGCGTGGTGAGGAATAATCCGTGGATTCAAGTGCAGAGTGAAAAGTATTTAATAAAGACCGAAACATAAAATAAACAAATCAACAAAAGAACACAACAACGTACAAACTCAATCCAGAACAAACTAGGCAGGGCAGGAACAGGCACAGAACTCAACACGACGAACACGCGTAACAAATACAACGAACGAGCACAGGACAGCAAACACAGGAAGACTAAATAGGGAGGCAAACAAGGAGGGTAACGAGACAGACAGGTGGAGCAAATAAACCAATAATCAGATAACAAGAGGGAGGGGTCAAACAATGACGAGAGCACATGGCTCAACATAACAAACACCCATGTGCAACACAAGACCGGACAGACATGTGACAGCAACAAAAGTTGCACATACTTGCATGTATGCCAGTTTTCAGTGAAATAAAGGGAAGCTATGTGAATAACAAGAGGCTGCAGTGGGCTATCTTGCTATAAACACTTAAGTATAATTGAAGATGATCCATGTTGATCATTCTAGTACATCTACTGCATTTATAATGAAAGCGTATACATTACTAATGTCAGGCATATAAGAAACAATCAGAGGGGGTGAAAAGGAAATGTTGGCACTGTTTTTTTTTTTTTTTTTACTAAATGGTGCATTATCTTTGTGTAATAGTAATAGTGTGTGTAGATCTGTGTAGATTGTCCTGCCCTTCCACCCCCAGGGGCCCTTCTTTTCCCTGTTTTTCTTCTTTCTGCCTTTTCCTGATTTTATTTCATCATCATCATCTTGTCGAGTGCTTGCTGTGAATTGAGTTGATGCTGCATTGAAATCGTTGCTTTCCGGATTGGAGTTCCTGGATTCCTGGGTTTCGTTCCAACTCTCGTGTTCGCGGAGGGAGTCGGGACTGGCGAGCCGCACGGACCTAACAGTGAGCCGTGATTGCATGGATTTGACATTAGTGTTGCCGATGGATAATGGATGGTAGGAAATTGAACTAACAGCACTTTACATTTTTCACCGTTCAATTGAAAGGATTCACCCACAGAGGACAGACTGAGTAACGAACAATACTGTTGTCGTATAACGATTCACATTCACAAGGTTGTGAATATAATTTGAGAGACTCATTTCTGGAAACTGCTGGGTTTAATTCCAGAGAAGGGGGAATTAAATGTGAATTTGTTGGGTTTATTTTTTTTGTTTGTTTGTTTATTAACGATGTTACTTGATCAAATGTGACTGCTTTCATTTTATTTTATTTTTTTTCCTTTTATATTGATTGAAAACTAAGAAAAACTTATCCAACATAAATCTTCGAAAGGGATCAAATAAGGAGTTTAACTTAAATGGATTATATCCTAAATTGAGCTTTTCAGCTATAAGGTGAATTCACTGTGGTGATTAATTAGAATTTTGTTATTTTATTTTTATTTTTCCAAAGAAACGAGAGGTTAATGTATTAATTTACATAAACAGTGTGACAAGTGATTATACTTGCCTTCTGAGTCTTTGAAACTCATTAAGAACAGACAAAAAGGTGTCTAAAGAAATTATTTTATTTGTTTGAGAAGCACACTTTGAATTTTATTTATTTTTTCTCTTTCCTGTATTGTTTTCCTTCTTTCTCTTATACGTTCAAGTTTTGAATTCTAATCAAACCAATATATTTCAATTATACCTTATACCTTGTGTGAGTGACTCATTATTGTTGTGACATCCTTATTCTCTGCAGGCGAATTTAGTTCTTCTGATTTGACTGGTCCATACTCAGACTTTGTCTGTACGAAATTCAGCAAAGGGTTACAAATTGGCTATGAAGGCTACCCATCATGCATTGCAGCATGATGATTTTTTTTGTCACCATTGTTGTGAATCATATGCAAAATCTTGATGTCTGTGTGTTACAACATGATATGTTTGCTCTAAACATCGTATGCACATAATTTTTATCCACCTCTAAATAAGTGATATTATAAATGCTATTGGTGCCAATATTGCAATTCTACAAGGTAGGCGGCTAGAAATGCCAAAGTATCTGACAACATTATATGCTTGTTTTGTGATGATTTCATCATCATCAACATGAAGCTGATAACAGCAGCCAAAGAAAAGCTAAAGTAAAAATAAAGGGGACCAAGAGCCCAACTAAAGCAAACACTGATCACCACAATGGTGACACTTCAAATGAAACAAATATCAACATCTAAACCTCTGCTAATTCTCACTAATATCATCTGACAGCAATAGTCAAAGTAATTATTTTGGATAAAAGCGTCAGCTAAATGAATAATTATGTCTAAATGAGACCATAAATTATGTAAAAAATATGTCCACAATGGCCACATTTGAACAAGTTTTTAACCTTGTACGAAGAGGGTCCATGAACGTCTATATCGGACGTGCAGAAACCGTCAAAAAAAGACGTCATAAAAACTTTCATTCTGGCTCCTCAGTGGACGTCTTTTCAACGTCCGACTTTTGTGACAAAGACGTTGAAAAGACGTCTTTTGGACATCATTGTGTTTAGTGGGTAACGGTCAAAATGACCGCTTGTGGCAGTAGTTATGGAATTCTGGCACTTCTAGTGTTAATGCTGAAAAATTCATGTAATAGTAATTTCTGAACATACAGACATTCCATCTTGAAATGATATTACATTACCTCCTCAGACCTGGTTGTCCACATACGTGGACATCACAAAGTCCAGGGGTCAGAAAGTAAAAGTCCTGCCATATTTTTATTCCACCCACAGCAAAAACTCCAGTGTTAAATTAACTTTACTGGGAGTTTATTTGGATCCAGACTCAAGAGTGTTAAAGTTAATGAGATAATTAAGTGAATAATTGAGTGATGATTGAGCATTATTGAAGACACCTGATGTTAACAAGCAGAATCACTGAAGGAAAAAAAAAAAGCCAGGTAATTTTAAGTCACCATTATGGTGATCAGTGTGTGTGATTATGGTTGGATTTTACTTGATCATTGATCATAATGATCACACATCATTAGATTTTGTTTGGCTGCTGTACATGAGTTATAACAGCCAGCTGAACAGATAGAAAAGGTGATCTGATGGTGAGTCATCTTCCTGCCATAAAATAGACCACTTGGCTTAACAGACAATTAAAAGGTACTTACAAATGTGGGTCTTGCAACCATTGTTCTAGTATTAAAGAATGCAAAGAAGTCTGTAATTTCAAGACAGATAAAAGGTACAACGTAAAGGCATTCATTAATTGCAACACCACTTTTGTGGTATAGGTTATCATGCAAATGTGGATGTTTTTATGTAGGCTGGACCAAGAGACGTCTCAAAGCCAGAGTATCGGAGCATAAGAATGCCATTAGAAAAGCTAACTTAAATTACCCTATGGCAAAACACTTTCTAAATGTGCACAACAGTAATCTAGAAGGCCTAATGGTTGAGGGTTTAGAAACGATTAAAAAGAATATTCGGGGTGGTGACCGATTAAAATGACTTTTACAGAGAGAAACTTTTTATATATACGAGTTACAGGCCACAATATACCCTGGTTTGAAAGAAGAAATAGATTTCTGTCCCTTTTTGTGATATGCCTTCTGTCTGTTTTTTTTTTTTTTTTTTTTTACTATGTAACCCCCTAGAGGGCCTTCTCTGTATGTGCTTGTAATTTGTCAATCAGGTGTTTCTAATTAGCATCTATAAAAGAGGAAATTGTTTGATTGAAAAACATACCCTGAAGTAGGCTGTTTGTGCCGCTATGCGTGGGTTGTTATTTCCCCCATGTCTTTTAAATTTTCTATTATGAAATAGCCAGTCAATTAAAGGCTTTTTATTAATTCCTAAGAAGAGTGCCTTGGATTTCCTTCTACTACATGTTATTGATAAGCCTTTCAGTCACATTTTGACCTTTTACTTTATCCCAAAACTTACCTGAAAATACTGTTGTCTTTTTTTGTCAGATAATGTTTTATTTTCATTATTTTTCAGGAGTAACGATGAGAAGTGAAGATCCGAAAAGTTATTTGCTCACAGTCAGACAGCAACGGCACAATGACACAGCACAAAATGGCTTTTTTATATTGCAAATAATCTCTGTCATCATATAATGCATATAGTTTTGCGGTAACACTTTAGAATACGGTTCCTTCGTTAATGAATAACTACACAGGAACAAATGAGTAAGACAATATTAACAATCTAGTAACTACTATTAACTAACAAGAAATTCTGATTAACAAATTAGTAAGTAATAGCGCACAGATGAAAGTGGTAGTTCACTATTAACTAATTGATAACTACTATTTTTTAATGCTTCCCAGAGAACTACCGAAAAAGATGAATAAATAATGCAAAACTAATCAATAACTAATGCAGGACAAATGACTAGCACAACATTAACATTAATAACTGCTACTGTAAACAAATACACAAGGTTTATTAATATGTAATAGCATAGCAGACTTTTGATTTGGGAAATAATTAGCCTATGCTCTCTCCTAGAGAACTATTTATCAACTGAATAATTTTAAAGAAATGGCTTTTTAAATGCAGTTGTCGGGACCTTACTTGTCCTGTAGTGATTCAATGCCAGTCCAGAGGAATGCCAAAAAATTGGCCAGAGTCACAGTGACGGCTGGAACATATTATTTCAGTTTTCAGCCATCCAAAGAGTTATCAGCCATCCAAATACCTTAATACAGTGATTTTATTATTTAACCTACCTCGTTTTTATTTATGTCTTCTAGCTCATATACGTGTGTGCAAATATCTTGTGAAGGATTAGAAGATTCTACACTTTAGGATTGGCTTTTCATGTAAGAATCATGGTAACTAACTACTAATGACTCAAGTGTTACTACATAGTTCTAAAGGAATTACTAATTATTTGGATCCGTATTCTAAAGTGAAGATCATGGTAACTAACTAGTAATGACTCAAGTGTTACTACATACTTCTATGGTAATTACTTTCTAAAACTTCACCAAAAACCTCAAAAGCTTAAAAGAATTAGTAATTCCTTTAGAAGTATGTAGTAACACTTGAGTAATTACCAGTTAGTTACCATGATCTTCACTTTAGAATACGGATCCAAATAATTAGTCATTCCTTTAGAAGTATGTAGTAACACTTGAGTCATTACTAGTTAGTTACCATGATTCTTACAGTAGTTCTCTGGGAAGCATTAAAAAAAAGTAGTTATTGATTAGTTAATAGTGAACTATAACTTTCATCTGTGCGCTATTACTTACTAATTTGTTAATCAGAGTTTCTTGTTAGTTAATAGTAGTTACTAGATTGTTAATATTGTGTTACTCATTTGTTCCTGTGTAGTTATTCATTAACGAAGGAACCGTATTCTAAAGTGTTACCAGTTTTGCTTATCTGATCTCTGATCATTCCAAGGAATCTCTTAATTTCAGAAAACCTGCCTGGCAAGTAGATAGCTAGAAAGCAAACTCCTATAAAACTGTTCTGGAAAGTGATGCAAAAAGATTACATATTTCAGCAGCTATACAAGTGCGGATTTCAGGACAAGACAGTTCCAAAGAAACTTGAATTATGCAACAGAACCTAAGCCAACCTCTTTGTTCAAAACACTCATCAAATTCAAGTTTACTACCACAATAAGTTGACAGTACTCATTTTGTGTTTTCTTCTGAATCTGAAAAAGTTAGTTGAAAACCATTTGTATGCCTTTAAAAAAAAAAAAAAAAACACTATAGACTCTAATTTCAGTGTATACATAAGTCCCAACTGACACAGTCCGATACACTACAACTCCTACATTGTTTTTATTTAGTTTGGAACTCCAAAACCAGCTTTACGAAGCCAATAAGCAAGACCTCTGTCTTATCACTATTAAGACACAAAAAGTTCTGGGTCATTCCTATTTTTATCTCATAAATACAATGTGAGAGAAAAGAAACATCCACGTTTTGACCAGGCTATAATATACTAGTGAATATAAATTTGACTATTATCTGCATAAAAGTGATAAAAATGCCCAAGTGATCTTAAGAGCTGTCCAGTAAATCATTCACAAAAATGTTCTGGGATGCATGCTCATTTATAGATCCATTCATTGATAAATTAATGTAGGGAAGTCTGTTTTAATGTCTAAGTTCTAATGGCAGGGGCCCTGACCACATTTTTAACCGCAATTAAACTAACTTATCTGATCGTAGTCATGGTTACTAAAATCTTCTTGCCCTCACTGGGGGATGGGACCACAGATCCCAGAGTGAGTTTGATTGTTTGGTACATATAGCATAATTGTGTCTGATTTGTCTCAGTCGTTACACATGATAACAGTCGTATCATACTTGTGCTTAGTATGCGTAATGCAATTTTACGATTTTTGATTGTGGATTAAAATGTCTCCACGATCTGCTTTTGAAGAAATATGGTAGTATCGTGCTACAGCGGCACATTCTATCACCTGTCGCCTCTGTCCCAACACTGTACAACTCGACATACATTCACATCACACGTTAACGCAGCGGTAGAATTACACTTACATGACAGCACATGTCAAACAGCGCCTGATCATGTTTTGGCTTTAATTAACTTTTTTATGTCAACAGGTTCCACATAACTGGGTTACGTTAAACAAACCAACAGAGATTCCACATCCAATGTGACTAAGAAGCAGTTGTCTGGAACTATCATATCGCTTAAGATCTTCAACACATGGGTAGTATCCTATATATAGGAAGAAAGTTGTTGAGCCAAAGGCTTAATTTGGAAGTCTATAAATTGCGAAGCTGGTTCTGTGAGAGACCCATTAGACAATATAATGGGCCTGCCTGGAGGAGATTCGAGAGACTTGTGGATCTTTGGGAGCATGTAGAAGGTGGGTATTCTAGGATGTTGGCATAGGAGGAAATCATGCTCCTGTTTTGAAATCCACCCAGTATCCTTCGCTGTAAGCAACAGAACTTTGAGTTGATCTCTTATGTCGTCGGATTAGACCGCAACCGTTGATAGTAGTCTTGATTGTTGAGTTGTCGTAAGGCTTCTTCAACATATTTATCTCTGTCCATTTTTACAACTGCTCCTCCTTTATCAGCAGGTTTTATAATTATAGACTCATTCTTTGTTAAATGATTGTGGCGGGGGAGGCGTGGTTCAGCGAGGTCTGCGATGAGAGAGAGAGTGGAGAGACGAGCGGCGGTAAGTGAGTCAAGTGCAAAATGACTGACACCTGTGTCTCGTTGCAGTAATTGGCGTGGGGAGACCGTATAAAAGACAGACTGGAACCAGCATTCGGGAGAGAGAGGGCTGAGGACTCGTGGGAACGTTCGAGGAAAGAGGACAAGACAAAGCTACTGAGTATTTTGAACTGTGAATGAGATTGTGTTCGACGTGCGCATGTGGCGCGAGTATGTTTTGAGTTTATGGAATAAATTACCCACGAGCCTCAGCCAGCTGACCCGGGTCTCCTTCCTTCTCACACACACACACGAACGGGGAAATACTACACTGGTGCCGAAACCCGGGACGGAAGGAGAACGCCGACCGCCAAGATGCAATCTCCATCAGGAACATCGGGAACGCCATTTGCGGACATCATCACATCGCTCACGGGTCTGCATCAGGAGAACCACCAAGCCCTGCTGGACTTGCGGGCGGATCAAGAAGGTCGGTTCCAAGCCATGATGCAAGCCCAGCAGGCAGACCGCGAGCTGTTCCGGAGCTTGCTGGACCGGGAGGTTCGGACGGAGCCGGCTTCCCCCAGCTCCATTTCAGGCGCTCACATGTCACTAACGAAGATGGGTCTCTCTGATGACCCCGAAGCCTTCTTGGACTTATTTGAAAGAACGGCCGAGGCATGTGAGTGGCCATCGACCAGCTGGCCGGTACGGCTAATACCACTGCTGTCGGGGGAAGCCCAGAAGGCTGCTCAACAACTGCCCGTCCAGAACCTCCTGGTATACGCCGATTTAAAACGAGCCATTCTCCAGAGCGTCGGCCTCAACCCAGAACAACATCGTCAACGCTTCCGTTCGCTGGAACTGGCGGAAGCAGGCCGACCCTTTGTCTTGGCGCAGCAGCTCCGGGACTCGGGCCGCAAATGGCTGTTGGCCGGAGGAAGCGACGCCGAGGCCATCATCGACAAGGTGGTACTGGAACAGTTCGTGTCTCGGTTACCGAAGAGGACTGCCCAGTGGGTCCAGTGCCACCGGCCGGCGTCGCTGGATCTGGCCATCCAACTGGCGGAGGATCAACTGGCGGCGTGCTCCGGGGTCGGCGAACCCCTGCCATCCATTTCTCTCTCTCTCTCTCTCTCTCTCTCTCTCTCTCCCCCTGTCTCTCTCTCTTCCCATTCCCCTAAGCCCGTTCCTTTTCCCAGGACTCGATTCAACGGACCACCGAGGGCACCTCCCCGCTGGAAGGCTGGAGCCGAGGGTCCAGTCGGGCCGCGAGGGTCCGTCAGGGGAGGGGGGCCGGGACACCATGAAGGGCTCGATGCAGTTCCTGCGCTCTCCCCACGCCAATTCCTTGACACACTTCCTGCCACTAGGGCGGCGGGGAAGCCTGGGCCGGCCGGTTGGCGTTGCGGGGATCCGGGCCATTTCGTGGACCGCTGCCCGGTCATGGAGGTTGGGACATTGGTCCGGATCCCGGACGTCCCGCAGGCCGCCCCCGATCAAGCCGGGTTATACCAGATACCTGTGAGTATTAAGGGGGGTACCTATCAGGCCTTGGTGGATTCGGGTTGTAACCAGACCTCCATCCATCAAAGTCTGATACAATCCGGGGCATTGGATATGGGCCGCATGGTTAAGGTGAGGTGTGTGCACGGGGATATAGTGGAATACCCCTTAAAGGCCATCACTATTAAATTCAGGGGACAAAATCATTGTGTGGAGGTCGCAGTTAGCCCGCGCCTCCGGCATCCGTTAATTTTGGGGACGAATTGGCCAGCTTTTGAACAATTATTGGAATGTTTGACAACGGATACCTCTGGGAAAAAGAAAAGGCGGGGAAGGGGGGCGAGCGCTCAGGTCAGAGAGGCTGTTCCTGGACCCAGCGGAACTGCTTCAGAGGAACCGAGCGGCGTGGCGAGGCTAAACCTCTCCAGTGGCGATGACTTTCCCCTGGAACAGTCCCAAGATGAGACGTTCGAACAGGTCCGTTCCATCGATGGGCAGATCCTCCAGCCTGACCGCACGCTCTCCTATCCTTATTTTGCCGTTATTAAAGACAGGTTGTATCGGGTGACCCAAGACACTCAGACAAAGGAGGATACAACCCAATTGTTAGTACCACGGAGCCGTCGGGAAATGCTTTTCCAGACGGCACATTGTAATCCGATGGCGGGGCATCTAGGGATGACAGCTACGTTAAATCGTTCAATGACCCGATTCTTCTGGCCGGGCATTCACGAGAACGTACGCAGGTGGTGCGCGTCGTGTCGTGAATGTCAGTTGGTAAACCCACCGGCCGCCCCAAAAGCGCCATTGCGCCCTCTACCTCTTGTGCAGGTCCCCTTCGAGAGAATTGGTATGGACCTCATCGGGCCATTGGAAAGATCGGCACGGGGGCATCGCTTTGCGTTAGTTATAGTAGACTACGCAACGCGAATCCCGAAGCAGTGGCGCTACGCACTATATCAGCGAAGAGTGTGGCAGACGCCCTGTTTCGTTTAATCTCCCGCGTGGGAATCCCGAAAGAGATTCTCACGGATCAAGGCACCGCGTTTATGTCACGCACGTTAAGCGAATTATATGAATTATTGGGCGTTAAATCGGTGCGTACCAGTGTCTATCACCCACAAACGGACGGGCTGGTCGAACGATTTAATCGCACGTTGAAAACAATGATTCGTAAATTCGTACAGGAAGACGCGAAAAATTGGGACAGATGGCTAGAACCCCTCTTATTCGCCGTGCGAGAGGTCCCGCAAGCCTCCACGGGGTTTTCCCCCTTTGAGCTTCTGTTTGGACGTCAGCCCCGTGGGGTGTTAGACGTCCTAAGAGAAACTTGGGAGGACGGATACTCAGACAGCAAAAATGAAATTCAGTATGTCATGGACCTGAGAGGAAAACTCCATACACTGGGGCGGCTCTCTATGGAGAATTTGCTTCAGGCTCAGGACAGACAAAGCCGGCTGTATAACAGGGGAACTAAGCTTCGAGAGTTTGCACCGGGAGATAAAGTGCTCATTTTACTACCAATTTACAAGTAATCGAGGAGTCCCACAGTGACTGGGCAAGCCCGATAGTTTTAGTTCCTAAAACGGACGGCTCGGTACGGTTTTGTGTGGACTATCGCAGGGTGAATGCAGTGTCGAAATTCGATGCTTATCCAATGGCGCGGATTGACGAGCTGCTTGATCGGTTAGGTACGGCTCGTTTTTATTCGACGCTGGACTAAACGAAAGGATATTGGCAGATCCCCTTGTAACGAATCACACAATAATAATATACATAAAATGTATTAAAGGGGGGCCGGAAGGCCAATTTAGCTCAAAAGGAATGATTCATCGATTTGCAATGAATATTGACCGAATCACGATGGAACCGAGCAAATGACTCGTTTAGAGTTCATTTGAACGGGCCGTAATTATAACCTTGGCAACAGATATGAATATCCAATCTATAGTTAAACACTATGTATTAGCAAGGTAACTTTAGATCGACAGTACAAGACATTAAATGTGCAAGCACAACACAAGGCAAATATCTTTTCAAATATATTGACGACTTTATTAACTATTCTAAACACATAAAACTAAGGTCTAAACACAATCACACACATGCATTCATACTTGGCGCAGAGGAAGAGGGAGAAAGAGTGAGTTTTCAGAGTGAGATGCACTTTGTAAGACATGACCTGAACGAACCACCAAGCATTAATTTAAACCTTCGTTTCTTAGACAGGTTATTCAATTTACATTTAAAGCACCAGTTCAGTTAGAGTCTGGAGTACTTGCTTGTCTTTGCGTTGCTTAGGGAGTTCCCTTTTTGCGGTGCTTCGTCGAAGGGGTTTCCTGGCCGGGTCCGTGTGGCTGGTTGTCTTTGAAGTGCCTGGATGGAAGTTTCTGAACAGCCGGTCACGTGTGATTGGCAGGCGAATAAGAGTCTTTACAGTTCGAAGCGCGTTGCAAGAGAGACGTTTAAACGAACTTCGCAGCAACTTAACTTTGAACCGAGACTTTTACGAAAAAAGAAAATAAAGGAAGAAATGAAAGTAAGACGAGTTAGATGGCTTGAATGAGCTGTTTCAACCCCAATCTTGATGGGTTATTTGTCTGCTGGTCTAATTTGGTCTGGTCGATGCAGAAGCGTGCGAACACGCTCTTTGTTGTTTTCAGAGAGAAGCACGAACAGGAACACTCTCTTGCTGTTGCTAGAGAGAGGCGCAAACTTAATTCAACACCGAACCGAACTCAAAACCGAACGGCAACCCCGAACTGCCCTCTGAACCGAACTCCCACTCTAACTCCTTTGTTCGGGTCTTTAACTTAAAAGTTAGTCCAACCTCTTTTGGAGAATTCTGACCAATGAGACAATGGCATCATTTTAGGAGGTGGAGCTAGTTCCTACTTATCGTTATCTGGGATCTGCTTGGGTTCCAGCACTTAGCAGAGAACAAGAGACCCCGGTTTAAACATTATAGACTATTATAATCATACAAAACATTTTACACAGATTTCAAACAAGCCACCTTTTGAATTAAGGGCATACGATTATTTTGATTGGAAGCACGATACTCTTTCATCCATACACACAGTTATATCACAATTACATGATTTAAATGTGATCTAAGCATAATACAAACATGAATTGTAGGAACAACAAGAATTATGATGTTTGATTATACCCTTACAGAAAAAACACATGAATTTCACATGTTATCACATGTTTTCCACATGTGCCCACATGTGACCACATGTGACCACATATGCCCACATGTGACCACATATGAACAACATGTCATCACATGTGAACAATGTTTCACCACATGTGAACAACATGTCACCACATGCAGTAATGTTCGACCACATGTGAACAACATGTCACCACATGTGAACTTAATGGAACACGTGGCACATGTGGAAAACATGTTATAGGTAATAATGTGGAGCTCATGTGAAATATATTTGCACGTTGTAATAGGTTTTAACATGTGAATTATGTTACCACGTCACAAATACTGTACATTTTTAGCTTCAATAGCCTTTTTCACACAAAATGCATAGAACATAAAGCTTATAATGCATGTGTATATACTAACACTTATATACACGTATAGTTTTTAATGAGTTTTTGCAATACTTTTATTTCAACACTGTTTACCATTTCTAAAGCTATATTATAAATATATTTTACATAATCAACAGTATATTATATTTGATATAATCAATAGGCTACTGCAAGCACGTTTTCAAATAAAATAAAGTGGATATTAAACTTTTCATTTTAAGTGCTGCATGATTTTGACGTGGTTTAATCAATGCCGTGCGCGTGAACTTTCGAGTATTTCAAACACTTGAGCGGCCGACGCGCAGAGTTGCCATGGAAACGGCGCGGGACCACTGCTACTGGTAAGCAACAAAACTCCCTCTCTCGATGTTGTTTAAACTTTTCACGGCTTTTCCCAGGTGAGATTAGTCTCTAAAATCACACGAATAATACTCACAACTGTTTTTGACATTTCTCTTACTTGTAATTGACACGATTCTGTTAAAAATTTACATGGTGTAGTCAGTGTCTTCGGAAAAAGTCCGTTAGGATCTCAACCGTTTTCAGAAGAGGTAGCAGCTAGCTAGGCTAACGTAATGTTAACTCGGTTGAACTTTTATTTATTAAAGTTTGGGCTTTTAATCACCTCTTATGTGTAGATGAGAGGTTTTGTAAAGGTTTTAGCACTTGGAAGTGAGCTAATTTATTTAACACAAACGTAAACATAACGTATCGGTGATGTTACTTTCAGGAGCAAGAAAATTGGCTGAAACTAACGTTAGCTCAATGGTAACGTTAAACACATTTTGATTAAAAAATGTTCTGTGATTTCAGTAGTAACAAAATAACCCATAACAGAGAGAAAGCTCCACGACTTCAACATTTCTGGAGAAAGCTGCTGCCGGAGAAGTAACGTTAGGACACAGGTGAGCCGAGGAAGCTCATTAAATAACCTCATTTTATTTCTCAATTTGTTTTTTTAAATTGTTTATTTTAAGAAGGTTTTGACATCCAAACGAAGTTACACCGTATGAGCAAAATTAAATGAATAAGTAAACCCCAATACAAATTCTGTTATCCTAGTTAAGAAATTATATTCTGTATATTCTTTAAATTCTTTCTCTTTTCTGCATTTCACCTCTGCTGTAGCTTCTTTCCTTTCAATAAACCTGGCATTGCATTGTTGGCTCAGTGACAAATGGCTTGTTGTGTTCTTAGATCCTTCAGTGCTGATGCCCTGCAACATAGCGGAGTGGAGCTGATCTTCATCTCTAAAGCACTATTGATGAACCATATGATTAGTAAGTAAAACGCCAAACATACACTAATGTCAAACATACACTAATTGTCTTGGTACAAATGTTTATGTCTCTTTCTCTTATGTTCACCAAAAAACATTAAAAACAATAATATTGTGAAATAATATAAATAAATAAAAACTGTTTTCTATGTGAATATATTGTAAAATGCAATTACTTCCTGTGATCAAAGCTGAATTTTCAGCATCACAGCTTCACATCATCCTTCATAAATTATTCTAATATGACGATTTGATGCTCAAAAAAACATTTATGATTATTATCAGTGTTGAAAACAGTTGTGCTGCTTCATATTTTTGTGTTTTTCAGGATTATTTGATGAATAGAAAGGTTAAAATAACAGCATTTATTTGAAACAGAAATCCTTACTCTCTCTTTTGATCAATTTAATGCATCCTTGCTGAGTAAAAATATGAATTTCTTCTTTTTTTTCTGTTCATTTTTAAATCTATCATTGACCCCAAATGTTTGAACATTAGTGTAAACTACCCTTCATATGTTTGTGGTCTATTTAACAATGAATCCTGGAGGGGAAAAAATGGTTTAAACTGTTACAATGGTTTACACAAACACATTAATCAGCACAACTGTTTTCAACATTGATAATAATCAGAAATGTTTTGGATGTTTACATGGTAAGAATGTATAGTATTCAAATATAAAAAACACTGACTCGTTAGGTCATGTTTACTCATTAAAGTCAGATGATTTCCTATTAATTCAATAGAATATGGTGACTTCAATTTACATGACGTCATGAGCAATCAAGTCATTTATATAGATCAGTGAGTAGTGCCCAGCATATCTAAGTCCACTAAAGGAGATTTCTCGCATTTTACCCCTAAACTCTGGAATAACTATGAAGGTAAAAGAGTAACAAGACTCGAGCATGAACAATAAATACTTGTATGCTAAAATTTACACTCACAGCTCCAAAGTGAAAACCTCACCTAATACGCAATAACGTTGAAAAGATCACGGTTTCTGTCCTGACGAAAATGTTCTATTTTTTATTTTATTTTTTGCTTTGCAGAACAAGTCTGTGACTGACTTAATGAACCCAGTTGCTTTGGATCATGCTCAAAGATGTAAGGGTTACAAAAAGTTAACCAGAACTCTTATGGACTCCATCTTCTCTTTCGAAGAGATGGCAGCATGAACGGAAAAAAAGGGGTTGTTGGTGAAAAAAGAGCCTTGACCTACAAAAGGTGCAGCTAATAATTGGTAAGCATGTCTGAATATCTTTTATCAATAGTTATTATATATGACAAGCGCTGAGCGCGTCCGTCAGCGCCAGCCATAGCGCGGAAAGCACAGTTTGAATCTGACAGTTATGTCACTTCATGTCAAACTTGTTTTCAAATTTTAATGTAATCAATCTCATTTCTTACAGACCATGTCAAAAAGAGGCACCCAGGCATCGGAGGCACTGAGATCAAGGTCTGCATGGCACAAAAGTTAAAAGATCTGAGGAGACGAGCAGAAAGGTAATATTCAGACGATCCAACATCCAAGTGTGATCCCCATGTGGTCTGTTCACATTTGCGAAACCGACATGCGCGAGGACTGATGACTCAGTTTATTCCTCAGTCTACATTGTGATCTATTCACAAACTGTCAATAGTTTTTTTTATAAATGAGACGCACCACTCGTCTTATACAGTTGTTTAAGCAAGATGTATTTCCATAGCATATTTACGTAAAACGTTTAATGACATAATAACATTACAAATGAATAATAATTAATTATTAAGCCCCATAAAATTGCTTTTCAGAAACCTACGGGGTGACGTCACGGACACTACGTCCATATTTTTTTTTACAGTCTATGGTTTGCACTGCCCTAATCTTTGATCTTTTTCTATCCCAAAACAGGATGCCTGCTGCAGGAGACACAAAGGACTGAGACAACACACTTTCACAAACGCACACCACACACACACACATGCGCGTATACCTGCGTTTTTTGCGGCTTTTTATGTATAATTTTAATTTGGTTTTGCTTTGTTTGTTTTAAACATTCAATTTGTATTGCATATTTTGAAATGAAATAAAAAGTGAAAAAAAAAAAAAAATTTGAATTATTTGTTTTAATGTTGGGAAACATTAGGCTATAGAGCCTACACAAGAACATGGTAGGCCTACCGTTTTCTGTGGTATATTGCTTAATGATTTTTACATGGATTTCACATGAAGTTACAGGTTTACATGGTGTGTAGCTTTAATATGGATTCTTGATGGGTTTCAAATGTCATTCCATGGGTTTCACATGAGATATTTTACATTTCACATGATATCTCATGGGTTTCACATGTGATTAAATGTTTCACATGGGAATTTTACGTTTCACATGTAAGCTCATGGATTTCACATGGGGATTTTGGGTTTCACATGTAATCACATGGGTTTCACATGTAATCACATGGGTTTCACATGTAATCACATGGGTTTCACATGCAATCACATGGGTTTCACATGCAATCCCATGGGTTTCACATGTAATCACATGGGTTTCACATGCAATCACATGGGTTTCACATGCAATCCCATGGGTTTCACATGTAATCACATGGGTTTCACATGTAATCACATGGGTTTCACATGCAATCACATGGGTCACATGTAATCACATGGGTTTCACATGTAATCACATGGGTTTCACATGTAATCACATGGGTTTCACATGTAATAACATGGGTTTCACATCCCATGGGTTTCACATGTAATCACATGGGTTTCACATGCAATCCCATGGATTTCACATGTAATCACATGGGTTTCACATGCAATCCCATGGGTTTCACATGGGAATATACATGGGTTTCACATGAAAATGTTCCAAAACCACACGTTTCCCATGTGCAAATTACCTTTAACATGTGCAAAGCACATGTGTTCCACATATTTCACATGTTAAATTTCACATGTGCAAAATCACATGTCCACGTTGTCACATGGGATCACATGTGTTTTTGCACATGTGAAACTCATGTGGTTTTTCTGTAAGGGTAAGTCCACTGAGCATTGTTCTGCGTGAGTTTTAATGGGTTTGATATTTAAAGTCTGTGTAAATCTCTCACGTTCCATGAAAGCGTGGTCTGTTTTACATCGCTGTCCTGCTCAGCAGTGGTGATGCTGAGGGAGGTCAAAGGTGGTCAGGCCCCTTGGTGGTCAGGCCTCGTTTCACCATTTCTGAGCAGCTTTGTCTTGCTTAAGATGAAACAGTGACAACGTTCTTCCTGTTTAGGCTTATATCTGGGGCCTGCGGGGCCATAAACGTCTTCTCTGGGGGGTTTTCTAGACAATTTGGAGCCGTCTTTTGGCTTTGGAATGTGGTGTTCAGATCCGAAATGCTGAATCTCATTTGAATGAATCCCATGAGAGATTAGAAAGATTAATTTGTGTTTGGTTCATCCTTAAAGTCTCTACACCCTTGTCTCCCATGTCAAAAAAAAAACAGCCTTTACCACGCCGTTTGGATTACACCAATTTGTAACACTTCCTGTCGGGTTGTTCGGGGCTCCGGCCACGTTTCAGCGTCTCATGGACAGAATTCTGCGACCCCATGCTCCATATGCCGCTGCATACTTGGATGATATCATCATCTACAGTAATGACTGGCAGCGGCATGTGGAGCATTTAAGGGCCGTCCTCGGGGCGCTGAGACAGGCGGGGCTAACGGCCAACCCGAAGAAGTGTGCAGTTGGGCGGGTGGAGGTAAGGTATCTGGGCTTCCACTTGGGTCATGGGCAGGTGCGTCCCCAAATTGACAAGACAGCAGCAATTGCAACCTGTCCTAGACCTAAGACCAAAAAGGAGGTGAGGCAGTTCCTGGGGCTGGCGGGATATTACAGAAGGTTTATTCCTGACTATTCGGACCTCACCAGCCCGCTGACTGACCTCACTAAAAAGGAGGTACCAGATACGGTCCAGTGGACGGAGCAGTGCCAACAGGCTTTTACCCAGATTAAGGCTGCTCTGTGTGGTGGACCGCTCCTGCACTCTCCTAATTTCTCTCTCCCTTTTCTGTTGCAGACTGACGCGTCGGACAGGGGGCTGGGCGCTGTCCTGTCCCAGGAGGTGGAGGGGGGGACCGCCCGGTGCTGTACATTAGTCGTAAGCTCTCAAAGAGAGAGACTAAGTACAGCACCATAGAGAAGGAGTGTTTGGCCATCAGATGGGCGGTCCTCACCCTGCGCTATTACCTCCTGGGGTGGGAGTTCACCCTCTGTTCGGACCACGCGCCCCTGCAGTGGCTCCACCGCATGAAGGACACCAACGTGCGGATCACCCGTTGGTATCTAGCTTTACAGCCTTTTAAGTTCAAGGTGATCCACAGGCCGGGGGTGCAGATGGCTGTGGCTGACTTCCTCTCTAGGAATGGGGGGGGGGGGGGGGCTGCAGGCCGGATGGCTCCCCGGCCTGAGTCGGGCGGTGGGGGTATGTGGCGGGGGAGGCGTGGTTCAGCGAGGTCTGCGACGAGAGAGAGAGTGGAGAGACGAGCGGCGGTAAGTGAGTCAAGTGCAAAATGACTGACACCTGTGTCTCGTTGCAGTAATTGGCGTGGGGAGACCGTATAAAAGACAGACTGGAACCAGCATTCGGGAGAGAGAGGGCTGAGGACTCGTGGGAACGTTCGAAGAAAGAGGACTCTGGGAAAGCAAGACAAAGCTACCGAGTATTTTGAACTGTGAATGAGATTGTGTTCGACGTGCGCATGTGGCGCGAGTATGTTTTGAGTTTATGGAATAAATTACACACGAGCCTCAGCCAGCTGACCCCGGTCTCCTTCCTTCTCACACACACACACGAACGGGGAAATACTACAATGATCCATTGCAATTTTTTGGGATTTGGTTCAAGTTTTCCCTGCTTTTTTGATTTGATGATGAAAATAGTCTCTCGATATCATAATCCACCTTTTTTGTAAAAGCTGTCAAAGTCACATTCGAAACTGGAGGCATAACATATGATTTTGGTCTAAAAGAAGATCTTTGTGCTGTGCAGTCATTTCTCTGATTATTGATGATACCAAACTTTGAGGTGGAGGCTTCGGTAGAATCTAAATAGATCCACCTTGGTGTTAAACACATTAGTGTAGTAAGTGGGAGAAAAAGAAAGTCCTTTGGATAGCACACTCACATGGTCAGGGGTAAGAGAAGTTTTTGATAGGTTGATTACCGTCTGCTCTTGTTCCGGTCCCTGAGAATCCATGGTTGTTGTCTCAGTCGTTGTCTTTGTTCTTGACCGTTTTCTGCCTCTCCTTGTTTTCTTCTTTTTATGTTGGGTTTTATGTGTTTGGGTCTTTCGTCCAAAAAATCAGACGTAGTAGAAGCAGCTGGTGAAGACATATTAGAGATCGAAGTAGATTCTTCATCGCTTGTAGTAAAATTGAAGGACACAGATCTCTGTTTTGGTCTATCTCTATAATTCTCTATAATAAGGCTTATCAATACTTTTGTATTGTCCTGCATTAACTGCTGCAATGCCCTTCTTGCTGGGGTTCCTAAAACTACACTCAACAAATTGCACTATGTGCAAAATTCTGCTGCTAGGATCCTGACTGGAGTCAAAAGAAGTGAACACATCACTCCAATACCGAAGCCCTTGCACTGGCTCCCGGTCAGGTTCCGCGTTGATTTTAAAATCCTTATGCTCAGGCACTGCATGGTCTGGGCCCTCAGTATCTGTCTGCGCTTTTAACTGTATACTGTATATTCCCAAGAGTCATTTGCGCTCCTCTCCAGCTCGTCTTTTGGCTGTTGACACACACACACACATGTTGTGTTTTCATGTTTTATGGGGACTTTCCATAGACATAATGATTTTTATACTGTACAGACTGTATATTCTATTCCCTTACACTAACCCTATCCCTAAACCTACCCATCACAGGAAACATTCTGCATTTTTACATTTTCAAACAACATCACTTAGTATGATTTATAAGCTGATTTCCTCATGGGGACCAAAAAATGTCCCCACACGAACAAGGATTTCGGATATTGCCATCCTTGTGGGGACATTTTGTCCCCATAACGTAGGGTTTACCAGGCCACACACACACACACACACACACACACACACACACACACACAGACTTGCGGTCTGTAGGGGACAGGCCTTTCTCGTCCTATGCTCTTAGATTCTGGAACGCACTTCCTTCTCATATTAAGGATGTACAAAATCAAAATAACAAATAAATCCAACCTAAAAACTCACTTTTTTAGGTTAGCTTTATCCTAATGATTTTAATTATTTAAGTGTGTAATTTAGTTTTTTGTATGCTTTGTATTTCTATCTGTGTATTTTTTACTTTTATTATTATTTATTTTTCTCTTTGTATTTGTGTTGTGTAAAGTGAATTGAGAAGCTGCTTTAAAGGTGTGTTATAAAATAAAGTTTATTATTATTATCAACAATGCACCTGAACACACCTCTTTTTCAGACCAGCACGCCCATAGGCAAACAGATGGGTGAAAATGCATTTTCTATTTAAACAACGTGCCGCAGGATGTAAAAATGATAACTGTGTCAGGCTGAAACTACCAAAAAACAATTGTGTCGCACCTCCGTGTGTGGGCCCAATGAATGAATGATGGAATGGACCTCATACAGGTTGAAGTGAAGCCCTGAGTGAACCTCTGCAGTGTGATTATAGCATCATCTACTGGTCACTGTCTGACATTCTAATTTAACTTTACCCTATACACATGATTCATTCCGATATATTCCTAGGGATTTGTGCAGGAGATTGTGCAATCTTCACCAAAATGGGCTCAGATCATTGGTGTTTTTGTACCGTATTTGCTGAATAATTATTAAAAATTCAGTTGTGCTACGGTTTCAAACCTGTCCCGTGTGATGCCAGATGAGATACAGTAGATGCATCAAAGTCACACTTCAGCTATTATATCTCAGAAACAATCTCTCTTCATACTGGTCCTCAACCTGTCACATCTTGTCAAGAAGGTAAAAAGAATGCCAAGATATCAGCTAAATTTTACAGTGAATCATTCCGTCACCATTTATGTATACACTGAAATTAAAGTCTATAGTGATTTTTTTTTTTTTTTTTTAAAGGCATACAAATAGTTTTCAACGAAACTTTTTCAGATTCAGAAGAAAACAAAATGAATGCTGTCAACTTATTGTGGTGGTAAACTTGAATTTGATGAGTGTTTTGAACAAAGAGGTTGGCTTAGGTTCTGTTGCATAATTCAAGTTTCTTTGGAACTGTCTCTTGTCCTGAAATCCGCACTTGTATAGGTGCTGAAATTTGTAATCTTTTTGTATAACTTTTCTTAACAGTTTTATAGGAGTTTGCCTTCTGTCTACTTGCCAGGCAGGTTTTCTGAAAATAAGAGATTCCTTGGAATGATCAGAGATCAGATAAGCAAAACTAGATGCATTATATGACGACAGAGATTATATACAAAAGCCATGTTGTGCTGTGTCATTGTGCCGTTGCTGTCTGACTGTGAGCAAATAACTTTTCGGATCTTCACTTCTCATCGTTACTCCTGAAAAATAACAGAAATAAAACATTATCTGACAAAAAAAAAAAGTTTTGGGATGAAGTAAAAGGTCAATATATCAGTGAACATCACAGGCTTAAGAAATTATTTCAAGCAGTTAATGAATTTAGAATTTGTCTTTGTTGGTGAACACAGTTTAATTGTACATTCTATTGCAGTGATAGATTTAGTATTTGTGAGACACTGTTGTGTTTCTGAATGTTTTCCAGCATCTGTTCTTCACTAGATCTACTAGATCATCTGAGGGATTTGACTGAATCAAGATGCTGCTGATCATTGAAGCTCTTCTTCTCATTTTAGCTGCTCTAGGACAGGTAAGCTTGTGTTCTAGTATGAATATTACAGACATGAATACTGATGATGTGATCATTATGATTCATGTTGCTGCAGGATCACAGCGCTGCTGCTGCTGAAGGAAAGATATATCCATTGGATATGGCACCGAATTCAGTTGATGATCAATATGACGGTTGTAGAGAGAAAATGGCAGACCTGGTGAACACAACTTATCTAGAGAAGGAAAAATCGACCTCAGCTGAATTTAATAAGACTTGGAAGGTGAAGAGAAAGCCAAGAAAGCAGAGGATAACTTGCAACAGATTCATTCAGTCGCCATTCATGTGTACACTAACAAAGACTCTAAAGTATATAGTAATTTCACTAGTGCCACTCGTACTGACAAACAGAAATATAAAGACAAGACATTCAAATGGTATTCACTTCACTTTCTGTTTACAGAAGCGATACAGATTCTGAAGAAAACACAATAAATGCTATTTAACTTATCGAGGTACAAATGTTGAATTTGATGTTCAGAGCAAAGAGGTTCGTTTGAGCTCATTTTCATCCTCCTCTCTTGATCGTAAAGTAATACAGGGTTTTGGAAATGTATCTTGTTTTGAAAGCTACACTTGTGAAGGTGCTAATTTGACAAAATATTCAAAGTATCCTGATGAGAAAGAGGTGCTGATTCCTCCATATGAGAAGTTTAAAGTCACTGCTGTCAAAAACAGAACAGATCAGCCAGATCTCTGGTGTGAGACTGTGTTTGTGTTGAACAGCACGGGAACAAGAAGTGAACTGAGCTGTGCATTGTTTAACAGTGGAAACCATGCTTCGTTCTATAATGTTTTACTAATTTTGCAAATTGTATTTTGTGTTTACTTGCTAATGAGTTAACTTGATTTTACATGTTTCTCATTGAACCTATGACATTTTGATACTATTTAATGATGGGGAAAAATAAGCTTTTCTAAACATAAAATGAATCAAATCTTTTTCTCTTCTCAATTTGTGTAAATCTACTGGGGTTCAATTATTGTTATATTAATTTTACACATGGTCATTGTATATTTTGTTTGAATGTTTATAAAACGGTTATTCCAGTCCTTGATTCTGATTGGTCAATAGCTGTGCTTTATTCATGATAAAACACGACTATGACCGCTTCACCCAACTGTTCTATTTATCACTGTGCAAATTTAAATAAACAACAATGAAAAAAATGTGTCTCTTGTTAGGCCGCATTCTAGCAACTAAATTAATAACATAAATAAAATGGATAAAATAGGCTACCTATCAAATTATGTGCCCTTGTGTTTTAATTTATGTAAATATTTAGTAAGGTTTATTTATAAGTGCAGAAAGAAATTAACGGAATAAATGGAAAATGAACGTTAATTGTCTAATTGAGAGATAAGCTATATTTGTGTGAGGAAATATTACATTCTGTGTTGTAAAAAAAAATGAAACAAAGTTTGAGAAGGGACTATTTTTTTCTAGCGGAAGAAAGGCTTTTAGTGATTTTACTTCATGAAAGTTGCACTAAAACTTTCAAAAACTTTCAAACTTTCAAAAAAAATTTTTTTTTTTTTTTTTTTTTTACTTTAATATTTTCATTGTGTGGTAAACATTTTATAAAAGCAATAAGGTACTCGAGGCTAGTGCTTCGCGTCGTGTCGTGCCATAACAACGCCCTTCAGCCGTGACTTATTCACGATACAGCACAGCCTCTCGAACCTAATTGCGTAATTCAATTAAGCCTCGTACGTTATTGCTTAATTATTGTGTCAAAAGCCCTTGATTTATATCAGTAGTAAAAACAAACTCACAAGTCAGCAAAAACAATGCAGGTAAATAAACACACACAACCCTGAATACAGACAGACAGGAATGAATTCTGAAAAATTAATGTAATAACAATTTCTGAACATACAGACCTTTCATCTTGAAATTATATTACATAAGAAAAACATGACCATTTAGTTTGGTGATCCCTTATGAAAATAATAACATATATTTCCCTATATGAATGATCAACATATTAAATGGTTTAACAGTATATGTGAAAATATACAGAATAATATATTGTGTTAATATTACATTTTATTGAATAATACATAAGGAATTTTCATATATTTAAAAATAGGTGACAATTAATTATAATTGTCAATAAATAGGTGACAACAATTAAAATAGGTGACAATTATTATAGGAATAATATATTGTGTTAATATTACATTTTATTGAATAATACATAAGGAATTTTCATATATTTAAAAATAGGTGACAATTAATAATATATCATAAAAATGGTGGGTTGGTTTAACCCAATTTTGGGTCAGATTTGGAAAAACCCAGCCGTTGGGTTACATTTTTAAATTGCATTTTTAATCCAACGTTTGGGTTTGTCCATATTGGACCCAAAATTGAGTTAAAACAACCCAGCATTTTTTAGAGTGTAAGTAATTTTATATTCAATTATACACTCAGATATAGTGCTGCATGTGTAATATATTTACATTTTACATTTATTAATTTAGCTGACGCTTTCATCCAATGCAACTTACAATTGCTATATATGTCAGAGGTCGCACGCCTCTGGAGCAACTAGGGGTTAAGTGTCTTGCTCAGGGACACATTGGTGTCTCACAGTGGATTCGAACCCAGGTCTCTCACAGGCATGTGTCTTATCCACTGCGCCATCACCACCCCCCGCATGCAGCATAAATACACATAGAGCAATATATAATGCAATACATGTCTTAGCTTTTATTTTTTTACATTGTAAATGTTTCATATTTACAAGTTAGTTAAAGCTGCAGTCCACTGTTTTTCCTCTTTGTCGCCACACAGCAAAATCCCCAGTGTTAAATTAACACTGAAAAATGTGAATCAGGTGTGTTTGATTAGGAAGACAAATAAAACCTGCAGTGTAGTGTTGGTGGGTCGCCAGGAGAGGTTTGGGAACCACTGCCTAGCTTACGGATCTCTATGTCCTGAACCACTGAGACCTCACAGCCCATTGCTTCACCCAAAGGTTCATTACCGGAAGATTCATTCAGCATTGCTCACTAGTGACACCTAGCTACTGTACAAAGAAGTAACAGACAAATTAATTAATTCTGAACCAATGACCTGAGCAGACATTTGTCCATTGCCTGGATATAAAATAAAATATGTATCTTTCTCTGTCTGAATTTACTTGTGCAGAGACAACTGTCACACACACAGTGATGAGTGCAGTGCTTGGAGGGAGTTATAAATAATAAAGTAATAAAGTAAACTGCACAGAATAGTCTGGGGTGGGAAAAGTTAAGAATTGTTTCTGGTGTGTTTTGTGCAGTGAACTGATACTAGTTTGAGTGCAGTGTTATGCTTACGGGACTGGGGATATAGAGGAGCAAACTGCAAAACTGCAGTTTGGGGTGGGAGAAGGAAGGACTACAATAGATTTTTATTGAGAAACAAAAACTGTTTCAACTGTGTTGGGGTTTAGACGATCCCTCTTTTTGGACAAAACCTCGAGCTCCAGCCTTGGAAAAGATCCTTTCAAAAGGAACAGAGGATACAGGGGAACATACAAATGCCAGTGCCAGTTGGTTTAAATGAGGATACTGATGCTTCTGTTGAGCCCAGAACAAGGGAGGATCTCCTCTTTCTTGCTGGCTCCATTACCAGGAAAAAGGAAGAGTCGCAAAAAGCAAAGAAATCCAAAAGGGCAATCCAAAACAAAAAGCAGTCCAGTCCAGATCCAAAAATCCAAAGCAATCCAAATAATGTTATCTAATTAATATAACAAGACATAATATAATATATGTAATAATATATAATCAGAGGTGGGTAATCCAGGGGCCAAAGAGTAAACGTCCTGCCATATGTTTATTCCACCCATAAACTCAGTCATCTGATTTCACTAATTAGTTATATCTCCTGTCTGAATTAGCAAATCCAGGTGATTGGAACAAAATACTGAGGAGGACTTTTTCTTTCTGAACCTGGACTTTACACCTCTGCATAGCAATGCCACATGTCAGCCAAGAGCAAAGAGCCTTAGCTGAAATCCAATGAAGAGAAAAAAAGACATTAAAACTGTGAAGATCTCAGCAGAGGAGGAATAAACAACTCTACAAACAGAGTTTATATATAACTCATCAGCTCATTATCACATGGGTTAATGAGCTAATGAGTTGAATCAGGTGTGTTTGATTAGGGAGACAAAGAAAACGTGCAGTGTTGGTGGGTCGCTAGGACAGGTTTGGGAACCACTGAGCTAGATGTCTCGTCCGCGCTGCTGGCCAATGGAGGTTGACATCTGCACCTGGCGGCCATCTTGTCACAGGCAGCTCGCTCACTCGTAACATTGTGTTTTAATGGTGTACTTTTTAAATAACCGTAACTTGCTCAATTTTATACTGATTTTCAAACGGTTTGGTTTGTCATAAACGTCAGAGATGTAGTTATGACACTGCATACTTATGAATAATAAGTGTATCAATAAATAATCATCCAGAATTGTAGTCACGTCAATAACGTTTGTAAGAAACCAAACCATTTGTAAATCCGTCAAGATTTCAATGAGATAAGAGTATTTGTGTTAGTGCTGATCACTCATCTTAGATCAGGTACCACAGTAGAGGTCTTCACGGGTCCACTTGGATCCGAAAACCCGAGGTCCGACCCGAGACCCGAGCTGGTTCGGGTCCAATACTCCGACGTGTGTCTCGGACACGGGTCGGGTTCGGTATTAGTGGCCTTGGGTCTCGGGTAATTTAAAATAAATATGCCTTTTCCAAATGGACCCGAGAAGACCCGGATTATTTTAAACTATGTTGGGCATTTAAGAAAATTGCAGTATTTAAAACAACTCTATGACACCGTTCTCTCACTTTTTCTAAGTGAGAGAGCGAATCCGCGCTTCTACGTGCACATGGGCTAAAAGCACGGTTGCCTCCGCATTTATTTACTCAGTTGTTCGCTCCACATAAACCAACCCCTCCCTTTGCCAAAAAGAAGTAGTGCGCCATCATGTGGATGGATGTTTGACTAAATGCAAGTATTTGAATTGTCGTTTAGCCAGGCCTGTCAATCAATTTTAAAAATACGCGACACTGTCAGAAAAGCATGGAGGCGATAACAGAAATTGCGAAAAATGTCAGGGAAAACGAATGGTGGTTCTAATCATCGTATGGTCCAGTAAATAACATTATGCCAAATTTTATAGGACGTAATGGGTTACAGTGATGTGTGATTGACATTTAAGCACTTCAGCACGCAACACTTGCGCGTCTATGTTAAGTGCATTTTTGAGAAACGCAGGGCTGCAGGCTGTGCACAATGTAAATGCCGTTTACGTTCGGGCCCAGTCGGGTTCTAAAGGAAATGGCGTCAGGTCGGGTCGGACTCGGGTCTAATTTTATCGAGTCTGTCTCAGGTCGGGTTTTTCTTTTAAAAAAAATTATTTATGCACGTCGGGTTCGGGTAAGTAGTGATTCGGGTCGATTCGGGTCGGGTACAGTTTTTAGGACCCGAGAAGACCTCTACACCACAGAACCCGCCAGAAAGCTTGCCTGTGACAAGATGGCCGCCGGTGATGACGATAGAGACTCCACCGTATCACATCTAACCTTTATTATGGATATCTATGGTTCAGGAAGCCTCATTTTGCCATCACTAGTCACAGGTGAACGGGCCATATAAAGGGTGTGTTGATGAGGGAGTGCAGGTGCAGCGAGTCAGCACTCTGGTGATTGTGAACGAGTGGGCGGGTCCTGGTGATTGAGTGATGATTGGGGCTGTGACGTGTGGCTGACTCTGCGACAAAAACTTTGTGAATATTACATGTAATGCTATTTTCTGTCTTAATTTATAAATATTTTATATTTATTAATATATAGCCATGATCAATGAATATATTGCAGTATATTGAAAAACATAAGCACTAGTTTCCCATATATGGAAATGTATTATGTGATATATCGCATTATATTTTGCAGTATATTCCCATATATTTTTGTTCTGTAAGGGATGCCCTGGCAGCTGTCTTGATTCAGTGATATTAGTTCCAAGTGTCCACACATATAGTATACACTCACCGGTATACACTCAACCACTTGATCTGTTCAACTGCTCGTTAACGCAAATAGCTAATCAGCCAATCACATGGCAGAAACTCAATGCATGTAGACATGGTCAAGATCATCTGCTGAATTTCAAACTGGGCATTAGAATGGAGAAGAAAGATAATTTAAGTGACTTTTAATGTGGCGTGGTTGTTAGTGCCATGTGGGCTGGTCTGAGTATTTCAAAAACTGCTGATCTACTGGGAAATTCACACACAACCATCACTAGGGTTTACAGAGAATGGTCCGAACAAGAGAAAATATCCAGTGAGCTGCAGTTTTTGTTGGAGAAAACACCTTGTTGATGCCAGAAGACCTTGTTGAAGTCAGAAGAGAATGACCAGACTAGTTCAGCTGATAGAAAGGCAACCGTAACTCACTCAAAAATACTAAAAAAAACAACGAAAAACTGAACGCACATGTCCAACTTTGAAGCAAATGCATCAGAAGACCATGCACACCAGGTCAGATAAGAACAGGAAACTGAGTCTACAATTCAGAAAATTGGACAATAGAAATGGGGGAAAAAAAATTGCCTGGTCATATGAGTCTTCATTCGACATTCAGATGGTATAAGGTCAGAATTGGGCATACACAGCATGAATCCATCCAGCCATGTATCAATGCTTTAGATCAAATTCTCTGAGGAATGTTTCCAGCCCTTGTCGAATCTACGCCACAAAGACTTAAGGAAGTTCTGAAGGCAGAAAGGGGTCCAACCTGGTACTAGAGAAGTAATAAAGTGGCCCGTGACTGTCGAAAGAAAGAAAGCTCATGACTGTCCTGGTTCAATGTGTTTGATAGGGTTGGAGCTGAACTCAGTGGGTCCCCGGGAGAGGGGCTGAAGACCTCGGTTTCAAGTGTTTACATGGGTTTTGCAGGAAATTCATGATCTTATACAACTTTTTAAAATATTATTTGAGAGAGAAAGTGGAGATGAGTCAGGAATTGACAGGGGAAAATATTTGGAGGATGGACCCGGGATAATTTTCTTTTATATTTCTTTTATTTAATTTTATTCAGAATGTCTTCCAAATGCCACTTTCATCGAGTCAGAACTTCTCGAAGTACAACTTAGGCGTTAAAGTTATTTTTTGCCTTTGTCCAGTGAGAAACCACAAAGACCTTTACAAGTGTTGCTTTATGATGAGCTCAACAGTTTAGTTCAGCTAAATGCATCAAGGTCACACCTCAGCTATCTCTCATAAAAGACACACACACACACACACATACATTATAAGCAATATAAAAAGCAACTTCAACCACCTCATGTTTGTTTGAAGAGTTGTTGTCGTCTGACTGTGAGTGACTGACTTTTCTGATCTTCTGCTCTTGACATTGAGCTCCTGAAAAACAACAAAAAGAATACTCATAATTTGACTAAACCAGACAGTTTTTTCAGGTAAGTTTGGGGGTAAAGTAAGTCAAGGTCATTGTACAAATCTATGCACATTCCTATTGAAGTTATTTATATATATATATATTCAGTATTTGTGAAAGGTTGTTGTGTTTCTGATGGTCTTTCATCATCTGTTCTTCACTAGATCTACTAGATCATCTGAGGGATTTGACTGGATCAAGATGCTGCTAATCATTGAAGCTCTTCTTCTCATTTTAGCTGCTCTAGGACAGGTAAGCTTGTGTTCTAGTATGAATATTACAGACATGAATACTGATGATGTGATCATTATGGTTTCTGTTGCTGCAGGATCACAGCGCTGCTAAAGTTGAAGGACCGATATATCCATTGGATATGGCACTGAATTCTGTCGATGATCAATATAAGGGCTGCACAGGAAAAATGGAGCGTTTGGTGAAGACCAAATATCTGAAGAAGGAACTTGATAACTCAAATGATTTTAGAAATGCTTGGAAACTTAGTGAAAAGAATATTTCATTTTGGAACATTGCCAGCAAATTAAAAAGAACACATAAAATTGCCATCTCTGTGTACACTCACCCAACTTCTAAAATATATCTTAAATTCAACAATGACACTCGTAATGGCAAACAAAACTACACAGACATGACATACAAATGGTATTCACTTCAATTTTTGTTAACAGATGCGATACAGATTCTAAAGAAAACACAAAATGCATGCTTTAAAACTTTCCGTGGTACAAATGTTATATTTAATGGGAATGTTTCTACAGAAATTCGTTTTGGCTCATTTACATCCTCCTCTGAATATCGTTCAAGAGCAAAAGTATTTGGAAATGTATCTTGTTTTGAAATATACACTTGTGAAGGTGCTAATGTGACTAAATACTCAAAGGTTTCTTATGAGGGAGAGGTGCTGATTCCTCCATATGAGAAGTTTATGGTCACTGCTGTCAAGACAAGAGGTGAGCAGAAAGGTCTCTGGTGTGATACTGTGAACACTTTGAATAGCACTGGAACAAGAAGTGACCTAAACTGTGCTCTATTCAAGAAACCATCCAAGACCAAAACAAAGTACTATGCGCTGAACAATGTGCTTTGAATTTACACAATATAATTATGTACATCAGTTTTTTGTTACCATGAAACATATCTGGGATAAACATATTTGGAATAAACTTATCTGGAAAAAACATATCTGAAAAGGCTCTGAAAAAACAAGTTACCTAAACTCTACAGTAGCATCCAACAGGGGACATCAAGATGCTTTCTTCACAGTTTATTAATTTGAACATTATTTTGAAATTTGTTAACCAGCTTACCAGTTAATCTGTATACTGCATGTTTCTTGTTGTTATTGAACATTGATTGTCTTGCTTTATTGAATCATGGCATTTGTCTGATTGTACGATTTCACAAGGTAAAATTAGAGTGCTGAATTATTATTATTATTATTATATTGTAATGACCTGGCAGTCAGCGCTAGCAGCGGGGTAATTGTTTATTGGGAGTTGATTTATGTGTTATTACAGTAAGATCTTTAAGTTTTTGTGATAGTAAAGTTATGTCTGTTAGTGTTCAAGTTAGATCAGATGTTCTTGGTTCATTTACTGCCTAATGTAAAAATGTGTCTCTCACCGTCATGGAGAGAGATGTGTAAGGCAATAGGGCCTTGCCTGAGTAGTTCTTTTGGTGTTCTTAATAAAAAGAAGGAAAAGCCAGTGTTACTGCCTCCTGTTGGTTTATTTAACCAATGCTCCTGTAGAAACACTCTGGGTCGTGCGGTGTATGGGACATGAGTGTTCTTATCTCATGTTAGGACTTAGCTTAGCAAAAGTGTGAATAGCTTAATTTAGCTCCGGTTAGACCCACGTTTTATTTGATAACTACCAGTTATTACAATATTTTAAGATTCAGGTTCAACTTATATCAACTAAATAAATCTCGCAAAGCATCATACTTTCTCTCATATTTCTCTTTGATAAACAAAACATTTTGTGATTGCATGTTATGGTGGTAGCATAAATCAAAGTGATCAACTGGGAAACTTTTTCAACTGGAAAAATTATGATTCACAACATTATCCTGTGATGAAACCTTGTGGTGGATAATCTCTTACACGCTACAAGATAAATAAAAAATATATATTTTACATTTTTAAAATATTTTTCTTTAAAAGTAAAATGAAAGTAAATGATATATAAAATTAATTGGTAACTCTTTAGAATACTGTATCTTACTTACTGCATAACCAATAGAGAATTATTGAAGAACTAATAGGTAATTCTTCATTAACTACTTCTTCACTACTGTTAAGTAAGATGTGTTAACTAATCAGTAATATAATTTTATGATTGTGTTAAGTAACAGTAAATCAATAACTAATGAATTATACTTCCTGAAGAACTACTGCTATAGATAATTATCTATTAAGGTTCAAGAAAAATAACTAAGAAGTAGGCCTAACTAATGAACAGTCATACAAAACCACAAACGGGCAACAGGCACATCTTTTGGTAATTTATCAGTTTCTAAATTAACCGCATGTTTATTTGTTTAATTGTTTATTTATGACCTTGTGGAAAGTATTGCTATGAAGAACATTTGTTGCATTTTATAGACATGCACTTAAGACAGCTACTTTCATTAAACAAATCTTTGTTTACAGTTTTCTCATAATTAAACCCTATTTGCATGAAATATGAGCAAGTAAAAGAAAAGGAATGTGCTATGAAAAGTATTAAATGCAGAGATGGGAGTAAGTCACAGATGTTCAAGTCTCAAGTCCCTACCATCAAGCAGAGGTGGAAAGTCCAGGGGTCAGAAAGTAAAAGTCCTGCCATATTTTTATTCCACCCATGAACTCACACAGCAAAAACTCCAGTTTTAAATTAACTTTCCTAAGAGTTCATTTGGCCCCAGACTCAAGAGTGTTAAAGTGTTAAAATGAGTGTTAAATTAACACTCTATAGTGTTAAAGTTAATGAGCTAATTAAGTGATTGATTGAGTAATGATTGACTGTTATTGAAGACACCTGATGCTAACAAGCAGAATCAACAAAGGAGAAAAATCTAATTTTAGTCACCATTATGGTGATCGTTATTTGCTTTAGTTGGGCTCTTGATCCTTAAACTATTAACGTTTGATTTAGTTTGGCTGCTATAATTGAGTTATAACTGCCAGATAAACAACATGAAAAGCTGATCAGGTGGTGTTGGTTATGTTTTGACATAGTCATCATTTGACCTGAATCACTGAATCCATTTAAGGAGCCAGGTTTACCTTAATAATTACATCAGCCTGTGATTCTACAGTATACCATTTTCAGTATTTTCAATTTAATCCAAAATATTTCTTAAAAGTTGTTCTGATCAAAAGACTTTGAAAAAAATATTTTATTTTAAACACACAGACATCAAGAATCAGCCTGTGATTCTCAACAATGTGACAATAATGAATCATGTTGCAGTGCATTCTGGGTGCCACCAATCAAAACTCATTCATGGCTCCCATCATGCATTGCAGTATGAATAAATTATGATATTAATTGTCCTAGTAATTTCCTTTTCCTAAGTGAATATTCTTTTGTCACCATTGTTGAGATTCATACACTGAATCTTGATGTCTGTGTGCCTTAAACAAATATTTGTTTTTTATTTTTATTAGACCAACTTTTAAGAAATCATTTGGATTATATTGAATAATATGGATCTTATGCTGTAGAATAACTTTAATGCTGTAATGACCAATATACATTTAGGTCAGAGATTAGACTCTAAATGAGTTCAGTGATTCAGGTCAAATGATGATTATGTTAAAACATAACCAACACTACCTGATGAACGTTTCTCTTTGATCATCTGGCAATTATAACTCAAATATAGCAGCCAAACTGAATCTAATGTAAATAGTTTAAGGATCAAGAGCCCAACTAAAGCAAATACCAATCACCATAATGGGGACTAAAATGTGATTTTTCTCCTTTGTTGATTCTGCTTTTTAACATCAGGTGTCTTCATTAATGGTCAATCGTAACTCAATCAATCACTTAATTAGCTCATTAACTTTGCCACTATTGAGTGTTAATTTAACACTCATTTTAACACTTTAACACTCTTGAGTCTGGAGCCAAATGAACTCCTAGGGAAGTTCATTTAACATTGGAGTTTTTGCTGTGTGAGCTCATGGGGGGAATAAAAATATGGCAGGACTTTTACTTTCTGACCCCTGGACTCTCCACCTCTGCTTGATGGTAGGGACTTGAGACTTGAACATCTGTGACTTAGGGTGTATTCACACCTGCCTTGTTTGGTTCGATTGAATCGAACTCTAGTTCGTTTCCCCCCTTGGTGCGGACCTTTTGGGCAGGTGTGAATACAGCAATCGAACTCGGGTGCGGACCAAACAACCGAACCGAGACCCAGCTGAAGAGGTGGTCTCGGTACGGTTCCAAACGAACTCTGGTACGGTTCGTTTACGGTGTGAACATGAACCGACCCAATTGCAAGAAAGCACTGTGCCTTTGAGTTAAAAGGCTTCCGTAGTATAGTCGGAGATTTTGGCATAATGGTTTGTGTTATTGTTGCTCAAGTGCGAAAGAGAATTCCATTCCGGCGCGCTGTCTGGCCACACGATACTGTTGCGCGTCTTTCTGCGCGTCGTGTGTCCATCACTGGAATGAATGATGAATGAGTGTGTGCATCAGGACATTCACATACAGACCGTTCTCTTTAGTCTAATCGCGCATAGATGCAAAAAAAGCTTTTGCAGTTCATATAATGTAACGATAGTTACAATACAAGGATGATGGTGCGTTAAACTGGACAAACTTAATCGCAAGCGTTAACATTGACAGCACTTGTTAGCAGTATATACAATAAGAATCTCATTATTTGAATGTGTGACCAGCCCCTCTCTATGAATGAAAACTTTATACCTTATCCGTCTTCTGCGCAGTTTCTTCATATTGCGTTTGTACAGAATAACACAAAATTAGTAAAATAACAAATATTGCAGTACGAAATATCTCCATGCTGAGCCTTTTTTGCACTTCCTGATTTCCCTACTTGAGAATCCTTATTGTCCAATGAATAGACGACCCTTAGCACACGTGTGGTTTTGTTTACAAATTTTGGTTCACTTGCAAAAAGAGCAGTGTGAAAGCGAACCGTACCAAAAAAAAAAAATAATAATGTATTTGGTCCGGACCAAAGCAAGTGAACTATCGGACTTTCCTGGTGTGAATACACCCTTACTCCCATCTCTGATTAAATGCCGTTTTCTTTTATTTACTTCCTGGTGACAGGTCGGATGACAGTAAAAAAAAAAAGAAAAAAAAAGTTACATCCCTATATCTCTGGAAAGTGGAAGACTATTCAAAACACATTACTCTCTCTGTGAAAAGAAGAGTGATATATCCTTGCCAGTATAAAAAAAACCTACAAAAAGTCACCAAAAACAGATGAGTTGGTATGTTCTAAAGTCTGCACACATTTTCATGAGCTTAATGTATTATGTTGTATATACTTATAAAACGGGTAATTCAAGTCCTTGATTCTGATTGGTTGATCTGCTTTGGAAGCCGTTGTAATTTACTCGATAAACACACCTGTGACCTAATTACATCAGTATTTTTGGATGAAAATAAATATTTTTATGGACTAACCTTTGGATAAGAGCAATAAGGTATGTAAGGTAGCCTTGTTTTACAGTGAATTTAGAACAGCTAAGTGCCCCCTAGCTGTTCTAAATTCTTTGTAAAACACTGCTTTGTGGGGCTTATTGCTTTAATTTACTTCTAAATAAAATTGTAGGCATAGGCCTACCTATTTTTTATTATTACTACTATTTTTGCCTGGCCCTAGAAATGAAATGTAGTGATGTAAAAATAATTTGTCTTTCAATCTGCAGCATACTGAACATGAATATATCAGCAGAAGAAGATTTCACATTCAAAGTAGCAAGAAAGTTGATTGCCCAGCAATATTATATGTCAGATATATACTAAGGTAAATTTGACTGTCATGGCTCATTTAAATGCACTCATTTAATATGTATAACTTTATTACCACTATAAAGGTAATGGTGAAAAGAGTGCACTTTTTAGTTCTGTCTCATGTAAGGGTGTTGCAACATAATACATGGGACTACTTAACTAGATATTTTTCAGACAGATACTCATTATGGTATGATGTTCTTAACAGATATGACAACTTTGCTGTTGGAGACAAAAGTTCTAGAAGTGAAAAACAAGCAGCTATAAAGAGGCTTCTGGAGTCAATAAAAGAGAACCCCACAGCCACTTCTGAAGTAATTCATGCCAAAATACCTTTGGCAGAAGCACACAAAAAGCACAACATTTCAGAAAACTGTCATTTCTCAAATAAGATCCATCACGGGGTGCGTGACAAAATACACGAATATGTTTCACTTAGAATGACCTCTGTCCCTTTCCTGAAGAAGGTTTTGAAAACCTTTGTCCAGACAGAGCTTTCTTGCATGGGAAGTGTTCTACCACACCCACGGGACCCATCATACTACCCATCAAGCCATGTTATTCAAAACCATGTGCACCAGGCCTTACTTGCTGGAAAATACTTTGGCTTTGATTAACTGCAACTGGAAAATAAAATTGATGAATGGAAGCTAACAGATTCAGGTGCCTAGTTTTTGTCTAGGCAGTGCACAGAGAACTACAGACATCAGACAGAAATACATGTTGAAGTGAATGCTCAAAGAAATGGCTTTCCAGTCACCGAAAGACTCTGATTTTGAGGACAAACACACACCGGAGATGACCACATCACAAGAAACATTCTTGTTTATTCATCAAAACATACAACAGCAGCATTTACTTGAGCGTTATGGAGATGGTCCTACTTGATGCCACTTACAGAACCACCAAATATGCACTGTTAGCAATTGATGTAATTTTTACAATAAATTTTACAACAACATATTGTATTCATGTTTTTATTGTAAATGCAAATGCATGATGGGAAATGTATGGACAGTCCTGTAATTTTATTGTAACTACACTGTAGAAGCATTATTTTACAGCCACCGCATAGCATTGTGGGATCGCTGCTGTTTGAATTTTAAAATTGCGCGGCGGCTGCCAACGGTACCAGAATCAAACATTTTAGGAAGAATCAGGTATGAAACATTAACATGAAATCTATTTTATAAGTCTATGGATATCCAGTCACAGCCTTAAAATCAGATAAAGATAAAAAGAAGACATTAAATCTCTGAAGATCTCAGCAGAGGAGGATTAAACAACTCCACAAACAGCATTACCAGCTTCACTTATTACTAACCAGACTGACTTTATTTCAGTCATAAGTCTATGAACGGAGGTTCGATGTCGATGTTTTAAAATGTTTGGTCACCATTATGGTGATCAGTGTTTACTTTAGTTGGGCAGTTTGACTCTTAACATTTTAAGTTAAATTTTGGTCTTTGTAACAGTGTTTACCAAAGCACATAATTTGTTACATAGGAAAACAAAACCAAAGGTGTTCAGGTGTTATAGTTTTCATTATCAAAAAGGAGAATGATTCACTAATCTTATCCTGGACCCTGACCAAAAGTTGTAATTTGTTATTAATAAATAACTTTGACCTTACTTGACACAGGGCAGACATTCTGAATTTTTGTATACATTTTTTGATTTTTTTTTTAAAATCATTAAAAAAAAAATGATTAACAAACAGACATCAAGAATCAGCATATGAATCTCAACAATGGTGACATGCTTCATGCTACAATGCATGCTGGGAGTTTTAAACTATGCAGCCTCCCAGAATGCATTGCAGCATAAAGCATGTCACCATTGTTGAGATTCATATGTAGATTCTTGATGTCTGTGTGTGTGATGTCCAAATATTACATTCCCAATTTTAGAAAAAATATCAGCTTGATGTCTGATCTGTATAAAACAAATGTATGTTGTTGAAAAAAAATCTATTAATAACAAATAACCACTTTCGGTTGTTTTTTGTACTTTATTATGTTGTAAACTATACGCCTATCACCAGACCACTTTTGTTTCTGACTTTCTTTGCAACAAATGATGACCATAAATTCACATAAGAAGTCTAGAGTCAAATTGCCCAACTAAAGGCAACACTGTTCACCATAATGGTGCCAAAATTGTACAATGGTACATTTTTACCATTGTTGTGTTTTTAATTGGCTAATACGGAACTTAGTAAATATACAGTAAATTGTAATAAATTACAGCATTTTACTGCAATAATTGTAAGGATTCAGGGCGGATCTAATCCGTGGGGAATTTGCATATCATAATTAATAATTGGTAATTAATAATTATTCATACATGTTTGGATTAGATCAGTCTTACATGTTAATAAATCTCCAGATAAGGGAGGATCTGTCATTTTACCTGCATGCATGTGACTCCTTGAAATTAACCACAAGTTGATTGCAATTAATTACACGGACCACGTTTCACAAAACAGGTAAAATGAATTAGCTCAATTGTCAGGATAATATTTGTGGGATCCACAATATCATCTTACTTTATAGGATTTCAGGAAACGCAATTCTCTGGCCAGAAGAATTGGGTTTCCCGCCCTATAAACACAACACATACTCTTTAAGGTATTTTTAATTTTAGTAAGCATGTAGCATAAGACCTTTTGCACTTAAGGGACTTGAAATTGAGCAAAGAGACAGCACTGACGGAATCTGCGGGCTGCAGATCAGCGACACCCGCTGCCCTGCCGAAGCCAAGCCACGCACTCAAGGCATCAAGACCCAAGCAGAGAGTGTAAGTGACAGGCGGCTCGCTAACACTCCTGTGCGCACAGCTGCACTCACTTGCGACCAGAATGACACTGACACCTGTGTCACCTCGCTCCACTAGAGCCTGTGAATCCAAGCACCGAAAAGTGCCATCCTTCACCTTGACGACCTGGCATGGTACCATCTTCCATGCAAAGAGTACAAATTAAACTGGAAATCCCATCCTTCTCCAGGAACCACACTTTCACCCTAACTCCAGAACGGGAGTTGTGGTTTGCGAAAGGGGGGTGATCCCAGCTAATTGACATTGCTCCTATCGACACAGCTCTCCAAGCTTTGTCTCGACTACCCATTCTGACTACCTCACCTGTTGTCCAAGCCTGGACCGCAGCCGACACTGCACTGTGTACCTCTATGGTAGTCAGACACACCCTGACACTGGGCTTGACCTTCATCCTATACAGGAGACTCAACGAGATACAAACATCTTCAGCCAAGCTCACGAAAGGTTTCGGACGAAACCCGCAAAAAGGGGGTGCCAAGTCAGAGACCAGGCCAGAGGCAGCTTCGAACCTCATAGAGCTGAATCCTCAGCACTAATAACCACCTGCTGCATGAGTCATGATTCACCTGCCATCCGTTATTCACCTGCCATCCGTCCATTGTGATGATTGTTGTCCGATTAAGTCCACACAGGGACTTCATCAGACAAAAAGGGGGACTGTAAGGTATGGACTGTCAGTTGACTTCCTCCTTTCCTCAAGCAAGAACGTGTGTACAACACACACACACACTCTCTCTCTCTTAGGAATGGCCAGAGTCATAAAAATGCTTGAACATTCCATGCCCTCCCCCATCTCTGCAAGAGAGAGAACAGAACTCTAACACACACACACACACACACACACACACACGCATCCCCCACAAGTGAAGCCTGCTCAGGACAGAGCGTGGTTTCCAGCTACGAGACACTTTTATGACTGATTTGGAATCTGATGTTCAAGAGAAAGAAACTTCTCTTTTTAAAAGACATTTAACCAGATATATTCAATGTGTTTTTATGTGTGTCCATTTGCCCATGTCACATTGGAATGACTGATTTTATCGTAGCTTAAAGTGAATTATAAATACCTTCATTATGCATTTTAAATATAACTGGTACACATAGTTCTGGACACCTCCAGAATGCTTTCGGTGTGATCAATCAGAATACGTACAGTAATATCCAGTAAAGTTTACTATGTTTTCCATCTTTGGAGTGAAAAGAGACCAAAACTAACATCACTGGTGTTCTTAGATAACAGCGTTTACGACCCAAAGGAATGTTCACAGAACTGTGGCTCTCTCTGAATTCTAACCAAGGAGGAGAAATGAATCCTGTATTCATATATATATGCTATTATATATCCACTTGAGAATTGTATGAACAATGTATCTAAGTCCCCTATTTCATGAGTTGCCTTTCTGTGGTTTGGTCTATGTTTCTCGACAACTCTAATGGGATGTTTCAAACTTTGCCAACTAAGGTTTAACCAAATCCCTTTGTGGCAAGTTTGGTCTCGATAAACTCCAATCTTCGTTCCCCATTTGTTAATTGACATTACATTTTGCTAAACTTTGTGACACATTAGTATTATAAGAATTGTGAAGATTCTTCTCTTAAACACCCAATGAAACTAGTGATTTAAATGCCTGGTTATAACACAAAGGGCCATAAAACCTCCCTCCCAAGGGACAGCTCCTGATTGGACCCTCTTCCAAAAGAAGGCGGAAACGTCAGGTCTTCAAAAGGACAAACCGCAGGCTAAAGCCCTCTCTTACTCCGCTGGTCTTCTCGTCTGCTGAACAATGTAGTCGTTGACTCGATTTCCCCTCGGGAAATCCCTTTTTGCTCTTTTGTTTCGTCTAAAAGTTTCGTCTTTTTCTTAAGTGTCCTACCAAGTTCACCTCCCAGGAAAGGAAGCGAACTTAGCCGAACTATTTCCTTTGGTAATGTTACCTCCAAGACTTTAAACCTCTGTTCAACACGCGCGCCAAGCAGCACCACGTGACGCTTCCACACGAAGCACTCCGTTCACGCATGCGGCCAGACAAGGCCGTACAGGAATGCCTCGACACAGAGAGACCATAACATAACTTGTGCAAGTATAATCTCTTTATAGAGCTTCTAAGAAGCTTTAAGATGATGTTTCGTGTTGTAATCGGAGAGGTGAATGTCTTAGGAGCAATCCTGCCAATGTTCTCTCTTTCCTCCCTTTCTCTCTCTCTCTCCCTCCCTCTCTTACTCGCTCACGCGTGTAAGTTATCCATTGTCCAAACTTTACGCATTTCTCGTTCATTGATGTCTTATTGTATTGTTCGTTGATGTCTTATTGTATTGTTCATTGATGTCTATGTGTTTGTAAATACATATATCCCGTGTAACCGTAGTAAATACATAAGTAGTCATGCCTCTATTAAATTAATTATATATTCATTTGATTGATGTGGTGTCTCTTTGCTCAATTTCAAGTCCCTTAAGTGCAGAAGGTCTTATGCTACATGCTTACTAAAATTAAAAATACCTTAAAGAGTATGCTGTGTTTATAGGGCGGGAAACCCAATTCTTCTGGCCAGAGAATTGCGTTTCCTGAAATCCTATAAAGTAAGATGATATTGTGGATCCCACAAATATTATCCTGACAATTGAGCTAATTCATTTTACCTGTTTTGTGAAACGTGGTCCGTGTAATTAATTGCAATCAACTTGTGGTTAATTTCAAGGAGTCACATGCATGCAGGTAAAATGACAGATCCTCCCTTATCGGGAGATTTATTAACATGTAAGACTGATCTAATCCAAACATGTATGAATAATTATTAATTACCAATTATTAATTATGATATGCAAATTCCCCACGGATTAGATCCGCCCTGAATCCTTACATAATGCTACTATAATCACAGTAGCACTGCTGTATAAATACAGTTCTTTATTGTAAAAAAAATTCACTGTAAACAGTAAAAATCCTGTATATTACTTGCTGTAAATTGACTGCAATTAGTTGCCAGGAAGTTCCTGTAAAATTACAATAAATTGTTAACAGTGTGCATTGCCCCTGTTTCTGGTTGTTGTTCAGACTAATGTTGGCTACAAACCGGTTGCTGAGTTTATATGTGAAAACAAGACAACTACAGCGATAGCTGAAGCTCTTAACATCCTGAAACAGTGGAACCTGCATTGGGAGCCAAAGTACTTCATGCTTGATTATTCACAACAGGAATATCAAGCTCTGGACCATACATTTCCAAATGCACAGAAGTATTTATGCTCATTCCATCGTGAGCAAGCTTGGATACGATGGACAAGACAAGGTACAGTCCAGCTGAAGTGAATTATTATTATCATTATTATTTTTTTATACCAGAATTCCATTATACTCTTTGGTTTTCGTTATTATCCTGGATATGTGATAATGTATATATTTTTTTTACCTTATTTATTTTATTTATTTATTATTATTATTTTTATTATTTTACTTTTCATTAGTAAACCAATACATCCTTGTGTCCCCCCCCCCCCCCCCCCCAAAACCTGGGCGACTCTAAAACTGCAAAAAAATCAAAGCCAAAAATCTGAACAAGTTGTGTTTCAAATTTTAGGTTGATATCTCAAAAAATTAGCTTTCAGTAAGATTTTGTTTGTACGCAGTACCAAACTTTTTCACTAGATGACAACCAGACTCCATTACTGCCCATATAAGGGCGCCTCCATTTCCATATGTGTTTTGAGTGATCTGAACCATTATTTCCACAATTTTCATACAATTTATGAAGTAGACATCCTATTCAGAAGTAATATGAGAAGTTTGGCAGATTTTGATATGAATTCAACCTCTAAGGAACACATAAAAAGAACACGCATGTGCGTTAGGGACCGTTCGGAATTTATGGAAAGGGCCACCGGAGGAAAATAGGGGAGGGTCATGTATTTTTATTCTTTGTTGAGGGGAGGGTCATCCAACTTTTTTTAGTCTATAGGGGAGGGTCACCCAACTTTTGTATTCATCAAAACAGCTAAATTTCAAAGTGGCTTGTTTGGTGCATATTTCTTTCCATGTAGCTACAGCTCTCTCTGTCTCGGCCCCCCATCGCTATCAGATGGGTCTGACCCAACAAAAATCCAGTTTGGCGCTGTCTGACAGTGCGCGCGCGCTTCAGTAGGCTACGCGCTCAGAAAAAGTGCATTAGAACAGAACGCCAATTAAATGTTTACCCGGCAAAGCTTTAAAGCACGAGCAAATAATGAACTTTTGGGATTGCGAATAAGTGCAGTGTCCTGTGAGTGCTAGTCTACCGCTGCATTAACATGTGATGTGAATGTACGTCGAGTTTTTGGGACTGAGGCGCCAGAACTGCAGCTGATGTGCGCTGTAGCACGATACTAGTTTAGTTTCCATTCTTATTGTGTTTCCACAACAATGTTAGTGAGCAAATCTACTGAAATTGCCACAATAAAAGTGGAGTGTGATGTGTTGGACATAGGGCCAGGCACGGCGTTATGGGTTATTCGTTTTTATAGGCCCGCACTTTTCAACAGGCCCACCCAAAACTTTTCTTCAAAAATGTTTTGTCAAGAATTATAACAATAAGCTCATAATTTGTGCTAAAATAGTCAAAATGTTTAGTTTTAAAAACAACTTTAAAAAGCTGGTTATGTCTATTTTGATGTTTCTGCGCAAGTTCAGCAGACAGTGTTCGGATTTGTTCCGATCAGAGCATGTGAGCGGAGAGCGCATTTCTGAATATTCCGCTCTGTTCGCTCATTCCGCAGGGTCGCTCGCTCAACCCAGTGGCCTGCTGGTTCGAACTTCGAATATATGTGGAATACGGCCTACGACTATTTTTTTTTCCCCTAGTCGACTAGTTGTTCATTTGTCCATTAGTGGGCAATCGCCCCTTTATATTAATTTAATTAGGCTACTTAAAAAGGGCAGGCTATATAGCCTAGGCTACTAAGCTTGTTTCCGCCATATAAAACATTTTAAAAGATAATTGCGACTTTATCTCACAATTGTGAGTTTACATCTCACAATGTGAGATGTATCTCGAGTTTCACAATGAGTTTACATCTCACAATTCTGACTTTATTTCTCAGAATTGCGTGAAATAAAGCCGCGATTGCGTGTTATAAAGTCAGAATTGCGTGAAATAAAGTCGCAATTGCTTCTTCTTTTTTTTCTTTTTTTTACCCCAGAATAGTTTATATCTCACAATTCAATTCTGACTTTGGAACACGCAATTGCGACTTTATATCATGCAATTCTGCCTTTATATCTCCCAATTGCGTATTATAAAGTCAGAATTGCGAGATATAAACATGCAATTCTGTGAAAAAAAGTCAGAATTTCAAGCTATATTTCTCGCACTTTATATCATGCAATTTTGACTTAATAACATACAGTTGCGACTTTAGGCCTATATCAGACAATTTTGACTTTATAGCTAACCTGCGATTGCCACTTTAGATCACGTAATTCTGAGATAAAAAGTCAGAATTGTGAGATTAAAAAATCGCAATTACATGTTTTATTTTTCACTCTGTGGCGGAAACATGCTCCAGTTGTCGTGCAATGCAAGTGATCGTGCCGGCGCCTTATTACATTGTCTGCTATATATTTGCTTCTTATTTATTAAATACAGGCATTTGGTTGATAAAACATTGATCAAAATTAAGATACAATTTATACAAAACGAAAATCTTTAAAAAAATGTCTTTCTACAAAACTCAAGTGGTCAAAATAATGTTTTACCCACTCCATGTCTCCAGAAATATTTCAGCGCTTATCATTAGCTTTTGAAAGTGTGAAAATAATTTCCAGTAAAGGACAATGTTGCAACAGTCGTTGTTTAGGTACCTTAAACGCGCACATACAGTCTCTGAGTCATCGCTGCAACCAGGAGATGAAGGAGAGTTGAGATCCACATCACCTAGCACATCTTCGTCTCTGCCACCCGCTATAGTGCGACTATCGCAGCTAGCGCGACCAGCGCCGTTGCTAGGAGGGCGCCAGCGCCTCTGCCTATCCCATGAGTCCTAATAAATGCAATTTCAACTATTTCTGAAGTGCTTCTTTTATAAAGAACACCGCTTTTTCTTTTATCGGGAAACGCAGCCCAAGTATGATGCGTAATGGAGATTCCAAAAGCGCTCTTCTTTTGGTCAGAACCAAGGAGAGCGATCGCGAGGTCCGTCCTGACTCCATATGCACCGAAACTTTTTAACAATGCAACAAAATATTTAAAGAGCATCAAGCTATTAAAATCTATATTATGTATAGCCTAGGTAGCCTACAGATATATTAGTCAGTAATTTTTATTAGGTTAAACAGTGATTGGATAACGTTTTTAATTTAAGGCCCACCCACAATTGGTCTGGCCCATCCAAACCTGGAATCCTGGCGCCGTGCCTGCATAGGGCTACCACATTTTTAAATTACTATTCGTATTATTTGAAGTTAACATAATAAAATACGTAGACCTACACCAAAAAAACTTGTTGAGGATAAATTCTTTAAAATTGGGCAATTCCAGCGTTGTGGACGTGACATTTGCAGTCAAAACTTGAAATATAAATTCTCAGAAAATGCATTTAATACTGTAACGTCTGTTTATATATTCATACTCCCTTAAGGCGGGCTTACACGGTGCGATTTTTTTGCTGTTTTACGAGCTCGCAGATGATTTTTTTCACTCTGGAGAAATCGCGTGGAAATCAGTTGTGCTCGCATGTTGGCCTCGTGTGTGCTAGGAAGATACGAGCCGAGCCGAACCTCTCGACCTCACGATAATTTTTAAACATGTCTAAAAAGTTCAGGAGAAGTAGGCTTGAATTCGTGAGGTGTGTGCGCTGTGCAGTTGAATGTGAATCTGAATTTGACCAATCAGGAGCTGAAGAAATCCACAGAAGAAAGACGAAAATGGCAGCGCGCGAATTTGGACTATTGAAAGGGAACCCTACTACTTTATTATGATTTTAGTATCATATTGATTAATAAATGCACGCACAATTATCAGTGAACTTGATAAATGTTGCAGATATGTTTTACTATGCACAAACAAATGCCTTTCAACTTGTGTGCAAAATTCTGAATTAAATGAATGTGCAGCAATATGTACAAATAGAGTCTGTAGCCTATGTGTTGTAGCCATAATAAGCGCATTTAGTTTCATATTTATTATAATGTTTTTTTTCATCTATGTTTATTATGAAAAGTATAGCCTATACGCAATATATCGGGAGACATGGCCAGATATGATTTTGACCACCTCATTAAGTGTTGTTTTGTAGAAAGCCTTTCTTTAAAGTGAAATTCGTTTTGTATAAATTGTATCTTAATTTTAATCAATTTTTCATCAACCAATTACCTGGATTGAATTAGCCTAATAAGAAGCAAATATAGCTGGATTTACAAATGCACATCTTCATTGTTGCATGCAGCACACATATGTCGAAATAAGACATAACCACAACAATCATCGAATTGTCCTGGTTTGAGACTGTTAATAACACAAAATATTATTTTTATTTTTTTCATGTTCGCATTTATGAGGGAATTTTTTTTTTACTGACGTGACAGTTCTCCGTTACGGACATGACCGCTCTGAAAGTGACTTTAAAACTTTTACAGATAAATATATAGAAAGCTTGACATGTCTACTTTTTAACAGAATAATTCAAAACGAAAGAAAACAGACTACAGACTCTGCTTCTGTAATCCGTAAATGTGCATTTCTCTCTGGCGCGTTCACTACTGCGAAGATCGCGAGTCAGCATCATCACCTTTATATTTGCAGCCACACTGACAAAGACTTGTTTATTAATAAACAATTAAAATGTCCCCTTGAAATTATTCATAATCATCACTTTTGCCGGTTCTTTGTGGCAGCTTTAAGATACTGTATTGGCAGCGCCACCCTTACATTTTACGTACATGAACGCGTCACCACGGCATCAGCACCGAAAACATGATTTTTTTAAAAATTATTTTTATTTTTTTCAAATCAAAAATCGTGATACGAACCGAATTGTAGGTTTGGTCTATCGTTACAGCCGCAAGATGAGAAAGCAGGAGTTTAGTCGTGTATCGTGGAATGGCTATCTGAACATCTATGCCAAAACCAGTACAAAAGTAATTAATAAATTATCGGGGAGGGTCATGCCTTTTTTCACAATCATTTTGGAGGGTCATAGAAAAAATTATTGCTGGCGAAGGGAGGGTCAAGTCTTTTTTGACTACAGATCTCAAATCTCCTCCGGTGGCCCCTTAAATAAAAAACGAACAGTCCCTTATAGCTTCCTGCAACAAATGGTGAATCTATCATTTTTTTTCTTTATATTTAAAAAAAAAAAATCAGACCTTTTTTTCTAAAATAATTGAATGGATGCTATCTTTTGAACTCTTGGCATGAAAACAAACTGAGGTTTCTACCCTTCCTTCATGATTTTTCATGTTCATCACTATTTCAAAATAAAGGTCTAAACACGCCTTAGGAGTATGAAAATATTCTTGTTGCAAATTGATAAATTACGGCTCCTCTGTAATTTATTTTGAAAATCAATCACCAAATATGGAAACTAGAGATTGTAAGCTTTCAAATGATATATAGTTTGTCAAGATTAGTTTAGGTTTAGTATAGGATATTACTGTTTTAAAAATGTAATGGATTTGGGCCCACCGGTGGGCCGGTGACACTTAAGGGGTTAAATTTCCATTTCAGTTTTTCAAAAACATATTTCAAAATATTTTCAATAATGTATTACATTGTTTTCTTAGTTTCATTTATTTACATTTAATTTGTACTGTAAATTAGTCATCTGAAACATTCCTATATAAGTTTTTTGAGGAAAAAATTTCTGGATTTTTCTCCACACAATGGGCTTCAACGGTAACCAAATTGTTGTAAGTCCAAATCAATGCAGTTTCAAAGGGCTTTGAAGTGCTTCAAATGGCTCTGCACGATCCCAGCTGAGGGATAATTCATTTATTTTCCACTGAAGAAAGAAAGACATGAACATCTGATTTGTGGATATTCCAATCACGTCTGCAGAACTGAAAGAAATAGAAATCTTTCTTAACTGGCATTAATAATGATACAAAAGGCTCTCTTAAAATGTCTCTTAAAAAATCTTTTACATTTTTTTTTTAACAATGTCATTGAAATGATGTGTTGAATCTGGTCAAACGTGATACTATGAGCTGTTTTCTATGCATTTTATATAAGGTTTGCAATTGTGCAACTATTAACCATAACCCTAACCCTAACATCCAAAACAGTTTAGAACACAGTTTTTCCCCCTAGCCATATACATTAAATAAGCATAAAAAATTAAAAATATGTAATTGCAATACAGCCCTGAGTGCACTTGTACAGTTTGGTCACAGCACCGCCGACTGGTCAAAATGTCTGCTGATATGGCATAATACCCTGTAGTGGCTTTCCTATAAGCCAGGGAAAGCTGATAAGATGTTCTTCACGCATAGTTTGGAATCACAATGTCCACAGAAAGATATCCATTTCAAAATGCTTTGTTGTCCATTTATAGAATGTCTTACACAGTTTAAAAGCATTGGTTCTATGGTAAGAAAACCATAAAAATGGCATGCTCTACAATGAAAGAGCTGCTGTAATCCATAAGGTAAACTTAACTCAGAAATTATGCTCTCAATGAGTTCAGTGATTCAGGTCAAATAATGATTATGTTAAAACACAACCAACACCATCAGATCACCTTTTTTCTTTGTTCATCTGGCTGTTATAAATCGGGTACAGCAGCCAAACAAAATCTAAAGTTAATGATTTGAAGGTCAAGAGCCCAACTAAAACCAGCACTGATCACCATAATGGTGACTTAAAAATTCCGTTTTTCTCCTTCAGTGATTCTGCTTGTGAACATCAGGTGTCTTCAATAATGCTCAATTATCACTCAATTATTCACTTAATTATCTCATTAACTTTAACACTGCTTCAGTGTTCATTTAAGACTCTGCTTAGAGTTTATATAATTCACACTCTCAGGGTTAATTTAACACTCTAAGTGTTAATTTAACACTCTAAGTGTTAATTTAACACTGGAGATTTTACTGTGTACACCTTTTAAATCACAATAATTTAATTTATATTTATTTTGTTTGTAGTTACTGCATCCTTAACTTTCATAGAGTCAGATCTGCTCAAAGTGATATGGAGTGTCAAGCTTTATTTGCACGTCTGCAGGAACTCAGTTTGTCCAGTGTAAAACCACACAGACTTCACATGTGCTGCATCATGATGAGCTCAACAGTTTACATTTTACATATCACAATCCTACATCAGCTGTTAAATCCCACAACATGCACATTATCAGTGATATAAAAAAGCCACCTTCCTCATCTCTTTCAAACGCCGTTGTCGTCTGGCTGTGAGTGACTGACTTTTCTGATCTTCTCCTCTCATCATTGAGCTCCTGAAAAATAAAGATAAACAGACAAGAATATTCTCAGGTAAATTTAGAAGTAAAGTAAAAGGTCAACATATCGATATAGATCACAGGTTTAATCGCATATTAGACGTTTTTTCAATCCAACAGAAAATACAAACAAATTTAAATATTTTTGGTATACAATTTAACCGTGAGGCATACAGTACTGTTATTGCAGTCATAGATGTAATATTTGTGAGATGCTGAGGTGTTTCTGGATGTCTTTCAGCATCTGTTCTTCACTAGATCTACTAGATCATCTGAGGGATTTGACTGAATCAAGATGCTGATCATTGAAGCTCTTCTTCTCATTTTAGCTGCTCTAGGACAGGTAAGCTTGTGTTCTAGTATGAATATTACAGACATGAATACTGATGATGTGATCATTATGATTTCTGTTGCTGCAGGATCACAGCGCTGCTGCTGCTGAAGGAAAGATATATCCATTGGATATGGCACCGAATTCTGTTGATGATCAATATGACGGTTGTAGAGAGAAAATGGCAGACCTGGTGAAGACAAAATATCTGAAGGAGGAAATCAATAAGTCTTCTGAATTTAATGATACTTGGCACGACGGTGAAATTAACGCCAAGAACCCACAGGATAATTTGGAACAGAATCATTCAGTCGCTATTTATGTGTACTCTAACAACAATTCTAATGTATTTCGTAAATTCAATAATGCTGTCCGTAGTGAGAAACAAAAATACAAAGATGGGACATTCACATGGTATTCACTTCACTTTCTGGTAACAGATGCAATACAGATTCTGAAGAAAAGACAAAGCAAATGCTATTCAACTTATCGCGGCACTACAGCTGAGTTTGACACGGATGTTCTGAACAAAGAGGTTCGTTTCGGCTCATTTACATCCTCCTCTCTTGATCGTAAGGTAGCAAATGATTTTGGACCGAAATCTTGTTTTGAAATCGAAACTTGTGAAGGTGCTGATGTGATCAAATACTCCAAATATCCTGACCAGAAAGAGGTGCTTATTCCCCCATATGAGAAGTTTAACGTCACTGCTGTCAAGACAAAAGGTCAGGAAGGTGCCTGGTGTGACATTGTGTTCAAGTTGAAAAGCACTGGGAAAATAAGTTACCTGAACTGTGGTGTTGATGCAAAACTGGTACAGGACAGGGCCAAACTTTAAATCTTCACTCATTGTGTCTCTTTAAGTCAGACGTTGCTTTCATTATAATGTTTGATGGCTTCATTAATTCTTAATTATAATCATCTTTACCATTTTTAAGTAAATCAATAATGAATTCTTCTGCTTTGTTATTGTTTGATCTTGTTTCCGTTTTCACATGTAACTCTGTGTGTTGTGCTAGGGGAAAGTGAATAGGCAAAAGCTTATTGGCAACATTTTAATTACATGTTAATACTATTGTACCAGCTCACATGGTTCCCTGTATTGTTTTGTTTTTTTTTCCCTTGAGAAAAATTAACATGTACTGTACATGATATATATTGAAATAAATCGATATTAAAATGAAACTGAATCGTAAGCTTATGAATCAAAATCAAATCAAATCCTGAAATTTGTGTCAATGCCCAGCCCTGATAAAAACACAGTACGCCTTCCATTGTAGCCTACCATGTAAACATTGTAATGTGTTGTCTGGAAGCATATAATAAAATTCTGTTCAGTTACCAAATGTTTTTACAAACACAATAGTTTTTGTGATGCAAGGTTTTTGTGTTTTGTTCTTTAAAAAACTCACTCACCCACCGCCCACAGGAATAATTCTTACTCTCAACTCAAAAGTTGGCAACCCAAGTATTTATTGGTTGAACTTCGTAGTACAACTTTGTTTCAAAACTTTGTTTTGTCTTGTCTGTCGGCGGCTTGTCAATGTCCTCTTTGCTCCACAATGTTTTTCACTACGTGAGAAAATGAATGTGGGGTGAGAACAGTGTCAATTGCATCAATTGAGTCTCAAGCTGAATTTGTGAGAGCTGGCATCCCTGCTTTCCTCAAGCTTACACAGTTTTGTGTGTGTGTGTGTGTGTGTGTGTGTGTGGGTGGGTGTGTCTGTTTCGTACGGAGCCGCTAAAGGGACCTTTGCAAAAATAAAAATATACAGACATTTTTTTATTCTTGCAAAGGTCCCTTTAGGGGCTCTGTAGTTTCTAAACAAAAACAGTAAAAGAAGAGAGGTGTTCAATCTCAAAGGGTTAAACTTAATATCATATGAGCTGATTCATTTCATATTCACTCACAACTGCAACACAATCTAGGATGCCTAAAAACTGTTTACAACCCTGAATTTGTTAGCATCAAAATCAAATTGACAAAATTCATTATTTGTCACAAAAGCAAAAAAATAATGTATCCAAACATGATCCTTCTGCAGGTTCTACTGTATATAATGTAGTTGTCCTTTGAATACAGCACCACCCACTGGTCAAAATGTATTCATCATATTTAAAAAAAAAAAAAAAAAAAACATTGTTAGAACATAATTTTGTTAGATGGGATTGCATCTGTAACTTTCAGAGTCAGAACTGCTCAACAACTGATATGGAGTAAAACACTTTTTTATTAATTTATGTTTTTACTTTTTAGCCAAGAACTTTGTCCAGTGAGAAACCATATACCTTCACAAGTTCTCCATTATGATGAGCTCAACAGTTTAGTTGGGCTGAATCATCCAGATCACACTTCAGCTGTTATACCTCAGAACACACACACACACACACACACGCGCGCACACACACACGCACACACACACACACACACGCGCACACACGCGCACACACGCGCACACACACACACGCGCACACACACACACACACACACACACACACACACGCGCGCACACACGCGCACACACACACACACACACACACACACACACACACACACACACACACACACACACACACACACACACAAGTGATACAAAAAGCAATCATCATCTTCGTTTGAAGAGCTGTTGTTGTCTGGCTGTAACAAATGACTTTTCTGATCTTCTTAATTCTTTCATAGTTGCTCCTGAGCTCCTGAAAACATATTAAAAAAACAGAATTTTACATACAAAAAAGACAATATATTTAGGAGGTAAAGCTTATTGTGCAATACTATGCACATTGCTAATTTCTCTCTCTCTCTTTTTTTTTTTTTTTTTTTTTTTTTTACATCAGATGCCCGTCCTGACACACATTTACACAACGTGCTCCTCCCGAACTTTGTTAATAAAACATCATTTTGTGAGACGCTGTTGTGTTTGGTTGTCTTTCAGCATCTGTTCTTCACTAGATCAAGATCATCTGAGGGATTTGACTGAATCAAGTAAACAGAGTTTGTTGTAACTTAATCAGAACTACTGACTCTATTCTTTCTGACTGCTGGTTTATACTTTCATCTCATACATTAAAAATCTGTTTCAAATTTTTTTTTTTTTCATATGCTAACATACAGGCTAGCAATTCACTAAAATGCTACTTTAAAAATATATATATACTTGTTCTTGTCTCGTTGCACAAACTTTCATTGTTGACTGATAGACTGATGTATTGATATACAGGGAGAATTTGTGCTTGTGTTTGTGAAACCACAAACACACCAGGCCTTCAGAGGTGTTTCATTTTCAGATGAGCTGAACACTTTCTTACAGCTAAACATGAGCTGGATGCATCCACATCACACTTCAGCTATATATAGATTAATCACAACAAGCTAAATATCTGATAATGAATATTTGCTCCATCGTAACACATTTCAATTTCAATAAGGATGTTTTGAACATATGCCTTTTTTCGTTTTCACTGCTCAACATCTTAGAGCAGAGATTTTTAAACGTTTGATGCCAATGAACCTTGAATATGCTAAACCCCCTTGTGATCGACCTAATAATCTTTCTCCCGGTTTATAAAACCTTAAAACCTACTTAAATATCCTAATTGAACTAAAGCCTAATCCTGGCTTAAAGGCTAAGCCCTGTCTGTGAAAACTGGCCTGTATTATAGATCTTAAAGGGATAGTTCACCCAAAAAATTTAAACCTGTCATTAATTACTCACCCTCATGTCGATCCAAACCTGATAAGAACTTCATTCATCTTCGGAACATAAATGAAGATCTTTTTGAGGAAACCTGAGAGCTTTCTGTCCCTCCATTGACAGCAATGCAACTGACACATTGAGGCTTTAAAAAGTTCATAAATAAATTGTAAATATAATCTGTATGAATTGAGCGCTTTAGTCCAAATTTTCTGAAGAGACATGATCGCTTTATATAATAAACGTCCAAGTTACTAATGTAACCCCTGTTCCCTGAAGGAGGAAACGGAGACGTTACATCAGTGAGATGTAAGAGACTCATTGGCTCTTGCAAAAGCTCAAACGTGCTGCGTAGCACATGAGAATTGAACCTCATTGAATTGAATTTTGAATTGAATTTTTGTTGAGGATAACCTCTTGAGATGAAACATCTCGTTTTCGAGACAAAGACAAAGATAATGCAGCACATATACATTCACTCACACTAAAGCTCTACCTCATCCCGCCTCGCCCGACCCACCAACTCCTTATTGGAAACAAATCCATGAGTAAAACATATTGCAGTATTAAGATGCATAACAACATTTAGCCCTGCACTGTAAAAAATATTTTAGCAATTTAGTTATTTCAACTTATTTTTTTGAGTAGAGATAACTAGATTGTCCAGACAACAAGAAATTTTAAGTTTTCTTGTTCTCAACTAGACTGAAAGTTGAATGAACAAGTCAGATTGTTATTTTAACTCAAAAATGTATGTTTAAACAACTGCACTAGCTTTTCTGTTGAATTAACAAATATAGTTGTTATTTTAACTTATAAATGTAAGTTGAAACAACTGCACTACAATTTCTGCAGGTTTTACTTCAATTATACTCTAATGCTTTGATATTAAACTAAACTTAATTTATCTATCTATCTTGCTGTCTGGTAGACTGTATGGTCTTAAAACCTAAACTTCAAGCTTTTAAAACCGCTTCAAAAATAAATCCTCAACTTCAACAATGTTTTTACAATATGAGCACAGATTCATTAAATTACACAAAAAAAAAAAATTCTAGCCGCTTTAGTTTTTATTCATGGTCAGATTTAATCCATAATGGGCGGATTTGAGCGATTCGTTAAAATGAACCGCTCAAGATGATTCGCTGAATCATTTTTTTCTCTGAGAATTTTCGAGAGAAGCCAGTGGAAACCGGATGATTTTCCATGTTGGACCTTACACGTGTCTTCAGAAGAAATAGACTGATACAGAGTAATTGTGACATTTTATATTGCGAGTTTTTAGTTCATAATAAGCGTTTATAGTCTTGTGTTAACAAATAATATCAAAATAAATCATACATTAAATTCATAAGTGCAAATGAACATTAGTAAAATTATTTTTTTCAGAATTATTCACAGCAAAAACTCCAGTGTTAAATGAACTCTCCTGGGAGTTTATATGGCTTGTTAAAGTTGGGAGTGTTAAAGTTAAAGAGCTAATTAAGTGATTCATTGAGTGATGATTGACCATTATTGAAGACACCTGATGTTAACAAGCAGATTCACCAAAGGAGAAAATCTATTTTTTAAGCCACCATTATGTTGATTAGTGTTTGCTTTAGTTGGTCTCGCCTTAAACTGTTAACATTATATTTTGTTTTGGCTGTTGTACTTGAGTTATAACTACCAGATGATCGAAGAGAAAAGATTATCTGACGGTGTTGGTTATGTTTTGACATAATCATCACTTGACTTGCATCACAAAACTCATTTAGAGCCTAATCTCTGACTTTAAATGTGTAATGTTGATTACAACATCACAGTGATTCTACAGTACAAGATCTAGAAATTTCTACACAATCCAAAGAATTTCTTAAAAGTTGTTTTAATAAAAAAAAAAAAAAAAGATTTTGTGCCTAAAAAAACTTCTTTTTTTTTAGGCACAGACATAAAGAATCAGTGTATTAATCTCAACAATGGTGACAAACAGAATATTTAATTAGGAAAAGGATATTACTAAGACATTTCAGATCATAATTTATTCATACCGCAATGCATGATGGGAGCCATGAGTGAGTTTTGATTGGTGGCACCCAAAATACACTGCAACATGCTTTATTATTGTCACCATTGTTGAGATTCACAGGCTGATTATTGATGTCAGTGTGTCTAAATAAAATGATTTTTCAGAGTGTTTTGATCAGAAAAACTTTTAAGAAATATTTTGGACTATATTGAAAATGCTGAAAAACGTTTGCTATACAATCACAAAAAATTCTCAAGTGATGATTATGTCAAAATATATCCGACACCATAGGAATCACCTTTTCTCTTTGATCATCTGCCAGTTATAACTCAGAAACAACTCCCAAATAAAATCTAATGTTATCAGTTTAAGGGCCACGAGCCCAACTAAGCAAACACTCATCACCATAATGGTGGCTTAAAATTCGATTTTCAAAAAACCACTTTAGTTGGCTGAACTTATTGGATGTAGTTTAGAAAACTTAACTTTAGTTGGCCGAACTTAGATTCAAAGTTTACTTAACTAAATTAAATCAGTTCATTGTACTTTATAATTTGTCAGGTAAACCTTTCCAAATTTGTCAGGTACACTTTTCGAAATAAGTTAGTTAAACTAAAAAAAAACCATGCAAAAAGATAACACAAAATAATGAGTTATGTCAACAAACATTTTTTTACAGTGTGGCTTACATACACATGTCTATACATACATATATACAAACATCATGTATACACGTGCCTACACCCATACTCGCATAAGTACACATAATAAAAAAAAAATAAAAAAAAATAAAAAAAATAAGTATCCCAGATATAAAGGGTAATATATAAACAAAAGTCCAGTCACGCATGAGGAAAACATTTACAGCAACAGTTTGCTTGCAAGTAAGTAAAGAGAGATATTTTGAAGGAACACAATGATGTGACAGATCTTAGAGACCCAGGCAGGCTATTCCAGTCTGGAGTAAGGGGAGGCTGCAGACCTGGAGCCGGCAGATATACGCCCCTGGCAGTTTTACGCCCCTGACAGTTTTACGCCCCTGTTGTTCCTGACGCGTCCAGTAGGGGGAGGCTGTACAGCGACACGAATTGAGTTATGTTAGTAAATATAATCTTCTTTCTTTTTTTTAAATTAAGAAATTTATTTATTTTGTGTTGCAAATGAAAGAATACAAGACATTAACAGTGAGAAAGAGAAAAAATAACAAAGGGGGACATCAAAAGAGATTGTGGCTACACAAATCAATTCAATTTTACATTTTGTCATAAAAAATTAAAGGTTTACAACAGACTCAATGATATTATTTATTTTAGAAACCTTTGAGTTTAAAGGTTTTGATATTTTCTTAAAAGAAGAAAAGGGGGACTTTATATCAGAGGAGAATATTCTTAAATCAGGATCATTGAATGGTTCTGTCTTTATGAAGATGAATCTTGCCCAGAAGACAAAGTAATAATACCGTATAATCAAGATTTTTATCGTTAGAATGAAAATCTGACAAAAAAATTATAGATTCTGTCATTTGTATGTTAAATAATCTGCTAAAGTTATTGTTGTTTAGCAATGATGCAACATTTAGCCTATTATTTATAAACGATTATTGGTATAGGTAGCCTAGATATCAATTCATTTCTATATCAATGGATGGGTCTATAATTTATTTCGAAAGACAAAAAGTTCTTGATGGTCAGGTTTATGTTCTATCTGGCTTAAACTTAGCTAACCACGTGTAGGTTTAGCTGCCCCTAGTCTTCTCACTTTAAAATTAATTTTCTTTTGTTGCCTGTCTTTAGCTTGCGTGAGATGGCCTCTTCTGGTAAGACCCTGTTTACTCCTTACATTAAAACATACTCCACATGGTTTCTGGGGCAACATTACAGTAGATATTGGAAATATATGAACTTGCTTTTTTACAGTCTATGGTGTGAACACACAAAAGACACATTTATAATAGGCATATTGTATACATGTATGTAAATCTCAAGTAAAGAGTTGAACTGCACACTCATTCAAATATTTTGATTATTTCCAACATCATTTCTTAAAATAGCTTACGGACTGAAATGTAGGGTATGTGCACTTAATGTGGGTTTTATCATACTCTGTCTTTACCAAATTCTTTTTAACTTGCATCTCATAAAGGTGTGTTTGCTTTAGCTATAAGAAAATGAAAATCTCTCTCTAAACTTAAACACCCATCTTTTTTTTACGACTTACAAAATAAACTTACAGAGACATACATGGACGTGGTTTTAATGTAATTTTCAATTTTCTCTGCACAGTCCATCATTGGTGGCCAAAAGAAATTAAAGTGGCTTGACACTTTTTTCACTATTGTTCCACCAACAATTATGCCGTTGTACATTGAAGATCAGGAGCAAATTGATGCAATCCACACACTGACATCAATTCTACACACACACACGATAAAATCACCATGGATGTCCTTTTAAAAAATAGTTAAAGAAGAGGGGCAAACCATAGGGGAGTCATGGAATTTTAGAAAAGGGATAAATTGTGTTTGTCTTCATAAAATGCTGTGTAGGACACTGTTTTGTAGCTGTATGACGACCAATAGAGAATAGTACAGCTAATCAAGGATCCATATGATTACACGGTACTGTATGTCTAATGGGCTAAATTTGGTTAATATCTAAATGTAACTATAAATTCACAACAACATATTTCACTCAGTCTTCCATATAACAACCTACGGTGAATAGGCCTATAACTGCAGTAGGTCATATACTTGTCATAACATAGTTGATCCAATTGTGTATTTTTAAATGTTCAATTCACAAAAACACATAGGCTTGTCTTCTGTAGGCTGAGTGAAGAGAGTTAAGCCCAACTGAATAGCTACAGACATTTTAATCCGTGCAGATCTACACTGTAACGTTTATATTTAAATGAACAAAACACACAAAAAATGTCTATGGACGGGTTATTAATGTGTAAGAGTCGATTTATATGTTATTTCGCAGTATATCCCCCTACTGGACGCATCAGGAACAACAGGGGCGTAAAACTGTCAGGGACGTAAAACTGCCAGGGGCGTATATCTGCCGGCTCCAGGTCTGCAGCCTCCCCATATAGCCAGTCTGAGGGGGCTTTGAATTTAAAGCTGAAGCTGAAACGTGTTGTGCAACACACGAGAATGAACCTCATTGGCTCTTGCTGAAGCTCAAACGTGCTGCATAACACGAGAATGAACCTCATTGGTTCTTGCAGAAGCTCAAACACGCTGCATAACACGAGAATGAACCTCATTCGTTCTTGCAGAAGCTCAAACATGCTGCATAACACATGAGAATTAACCTCATTGGTTCTTGCAGAAGCTCAAACACGCTGCATAACACGAGAATTAACCTCATTGGTTCTTGCAGAAGCTCAAACGCGCTGCGTAGCACATGAGAATTGAACCTCATTGGTTCTTGCAGAAGCTCAAACGCGCTGCATAACACGAGAATGAACCTCATTGGTTCTTGCTGAAGCTCAAACGTGCTGCGTAACACGAGAATGAACCTCATTGGTTCTTGCTGAAGCTCAAACGTGCTTCATATCACGAGAATGAACCTCATTGGTTCTTGCTGAAGCTCAAACGTGTTGCATAACACAAGAATGAACCTCATTGGTTCTTGCAAAAGCTCAAACGTGTTGCATAACACAAGAATGAACCTCATTGGCTCTTGCTGAAGCTCAAACGTGCTGCATAACACGAGAATGAACCTCATTGGCTCTTGCTGAAGCTCAAACGTGCTGCATAACACGAGAATGAACCTCATTGGTTCTTGCAGAAGCTCAAACGTGCTTCATATCACGAGAATGAACCTCATTGGTTCTTGCAGAAGCTCAAACGTGTTGCATAACACAAGAATGAACCTCATTGGCTCTTGCAGAAGCTCAAACGTGCTGTGTAACACATGACAATGAACCTCATTGGTTCTTGTGGTATCTCAAACGTGCTGCGTAACACGAGAATAAACCTCATTGGTTCATGCAGAAGCAGAAACTGAACACACATCTGTAAACTGTATCCAGTATAGACGGAGTCAGTGATTATAATGGGTTTATTTGCTTTTGACGTGACGCTCACATCCAGTGTAGGCAAACGTCAGCCGTAAAGCATCTAAACTCCAGTGGGCGGGGCCTGTGATGTGATGCTGTTAAACTATTCGTCGATGTCTTGCTCTGGAGGCAGTCATATGCAAATGTGTTTGCCCGTGTGTCGTCACAGATCCCGCAATATCAAAACGTGCCGTCTGTGGAGCTTGACTAAATAAATGCTTTAATGTTTAATGAGGAGGATATTTTAAGCTATAAAACTTGCAGATTGTTTTAATGGTCTTTGACCTCTTATGTCAATGTCAATGTCAAAAGATCAAGGCAAGTTGAATTGATCATTTCATGACCCCTTTAAATATCTCCAAAATATGTGTAAATGTATAAATTCTATTTAGAACAATTTCCTTTAATACAAAATGTGTTGCCATTTAGTGCACTGCTGAATGCAGTGCCATCAACTATAGACAAAAATGTAAATTGTTGTTTTATAATGCAAAAGTCATTATTCATTCCTTACCGATAGATAACACGAAACACACATCTGCATATCCAAACTGAATCACATACCTTGTTTCACTTTAACTCTGACAAAGCTTCAACACCATTCTCACGAAAACCCCATTGTACGTGTCATTGCCACAGCGAACAGAGAAACAAAACCACAAAAGTTTGGTTATCATCACACTATCAAAACCTACTGGAGGTGTCGTGTCTTTTCTTCTTAGCATGCAATTATGACAACTGACAACTTGAATTAAAATAAAACTGTTTGCTGAGGTTTTGAGCAGGGATTCAATTGTTTCTGCAGCACACATATTGAATCACATTCTTAGTTCCCTGCCCTGTTCCTCACAGCTCTTACTCTCTCCAAAGCATTATGGGAAGTGCATTTTTAAAGCTGAACAGACTAATATCAAGGCAGTTTACCCTGTTTGTGTAATTATTCAGCACTATTATGCACATTCAAAACTATTAATATTCTAAATTATTCACAACAAGGGTGCATGTCATGTGTTTGTCTCTGTAATTGCTGCAAGCAGCTGTACTTACTCTTCAGATCTTAATTTGTACATCAGTAGATGTATCTTAAAAAAAAACATTATTTAGTGTTGTCCTTAATATGAATGAACTGAATGATGCACATTTCCATGATCATAATCTGTTGTCAACCCTGCTTTCTGCTGGCACGGACATGACAGGAACGAGTTTGTCCTTTGTAAACCACACATACACCAGACCTTCACAGGTGTTGCATTATGGAGAGTTAAACTATTCACATGAACTGTTGCACAGTTGTTCAGTACTCAGCACAGACATTTTCAGCCATATAAAAAAGCCACCTTCCTCATCTCTTGGTTTAAAGAGTCGTTGTCGGATGGCTGAGCGACTGACTTTTCTGATCTTTTCCTCTCTTCATTGAGCTCCTAAAAAAATAGAAAATAAAATAGACCACAATATTCTCAGGTAATTTTAGGGGACATTTTGCCATTGGAGTATGGATTTAGTGAAACGCTGTTGTATTTCATCATCTGTTCTTCACTAGATCTACTAGATCATCTGAGGGATTTGACTGAATCAAGATGCTGCTGATCATTGAAGCTCTTCTCATTTTAGCAGCTCTAGGACAGGTAAGCTTGTGTTCTAGTATGAATATTACAGACATGAATACTGATGATGTGATCATTATGATTTCTGTTGCTGCAGGATCACAGCGCTGCTGCAGAACAGATATTTCCATTGGATATGGCACCGAATACAGTTGATGATCAATATGACGGTTGTAGAGAGAAAATGGCGAATCTGGTGAAGACTAAATATCTGGAGGACGAAATGTCTGACTCTGAATCTGAATTTACAATAGCTTGGAAATATGCTGAAAAGAAATACAAGCCACCAGGGGATAACTTGACAAAGAATCACTCAATTGCTATTTATGTGTACACAAGCTCCATTTTAAAGCTATATAAGCATTTCAATGATGCTGTTCGCAATGACAAGAAAAAATACAAAAACAAAACATTCGAATGGTATTCACTTCACTTTTTGTTAACAGACGCAATACAGATTCTGAAGAAAACACAAAAAGGATGCTATTCAACTTATCGTGGTACAAATGTTAAATTTAACAAGAAAGTTCTGAACAATGAGGTTCGTTTCGGCTCATTTTCTTCTTCCTCTTTGAATCGTAACAGAACAAGGTTTTTTGGAAATAAATCTTGTTTTGTAATCAAAACTTGTGAAGGTGCTGCTCTGACTAAATACTCTAAGCTTCCTCGTGAGAAAGAGGTGCTGATTCCTCCATATGAGAAGTTTAAAGTCACTGCTGTCAAGACAAGAAGAGATCAGAAAGATCTCTGGTGTGACACTGTGTTCACTTTAAAAAGCACTGGAGCAAGAAGTGACCTGAACTGTGCAGTGGCATTTAATAAACCATAACAAAGTACTACACTAATAGTACTATTCTAAATGTCATAATCATTTGTTAAAAAAAAAAAAAAGAGCGCATTGTCATCATCTTTCTTTAATTATTAAATTGTTTAAACTAATACTTTTTTAACTAACTGTGATTTTGTATATGTACATTTCTGAAATACATAACTTAGACAGTTACCTAAAAGATCACTCTAAATTGTAATGTGGACTCGTGCATTTTCTGTAAAGCTGCTTTGAAATGATGTGCATTGTGAAAAAAAGCACTATACAAATAAATGTGAATTGAATTGAATTACTATGAATCAATCATACTGAAAGTTCTGAACAAAGTGCTTTGAATTGATATGATTCAATCATCAGCTCCAACATCCCTTTGGTTTAGTTCATTAATACTTTGTCAGAAAACACAATTAACATAATTTCAACTAAATGAAATAAAGTCATTTTTAAGTGGCCTCAAAGTGATTTAATATGTCTCTAATTCATTTCTCCATTTAAACTTGCATCTTTTTGCATCACATTACTGAACATTTGTAGTGCTTTCTATATAACTGTCAGCAATAGCATATTGACTGAATGACTTTCTAAGGGCAATGCAGCTTGCAGCAATATTTTCAATATTTTAATATTATCAATACGCTAAAAAGTTTTTTGCTTCTTGTTGAACTTAATTGGTTTCAATTAACTTTGAACTTTTTGTTTATTATTTACATTTAAGGCAATATTTTTTACTTTAGTGATGTTGGAGTTTTTGTGGTTTTCATTGTGCAGAAGAGTGACGCTTGTGGTTTTGATGTGTTTGGCTTTACTAACACCATGACGCTTTATGAAATGAGCAATAGCTGCTAAAACCTGTGAAATGACGAGTCTCTTCTTAAGTGTTCATCCCTTTACATTCAGTCAAAAACTATGTTGCTAACTAGCAGAAAATGAAAAATATTCATTTCAGTTCAAAATCATTGAGAAATTGCATTTCTTTCAACAAAATATAGTTTGAATGGAATGATTATATTCATTTTATATTAAATGGGTGTAAATTTAATTACGTTCATTGAATAAAAAAAAAATAAGCTTGTGAAATATATGCAAGATTATGACAGAGATGATCTTAAGCAGAGATAAACTCTGCATGAGTTTGTCCTGCATGAAACCACAGGTCTTCACAAGGGTTGCATTATCAGATGAGCCTCATGCTTCATGATTATTTTATCTCTATAGTGCATGAAACCACAGGCCACAAGTGACAATCAATGATCTAAACCATTTAGATGACCTAGATGCATCACAAACACACACACACATTATCAGAGGTATGAAAAGGCACCTTCCTTGTGTGTTTGTTTGAAGAGTTGTTGTTGTCTGACTGTCAATGACTTTTCTGATCTTCTCTCGTCGTTGCTCCTGAAAAACAATGAAAAGAAACAGACAGAACCTGACAAAAAGAGACAACAGTATTTTCAGGTGAGTTTAGGGTTAAAGTACAAGGTCAATACCCACATGGCAATCCCACACGGTCGACACAGACCCTTTTCCCACGACCCACATGTCCCAAAGAATGATGGCCCTAGAGTGGCACAGATCTGGATTAAAGACAAAAGCCACAACTGGCCGGGTCTCAACCAATTACAAACCCATAACCCATAAAAAAATGCAAGAGAAACTCTGATCAGATAATTTTGTAGACTCTTTTGTGCTTATCTTCATCATGTAGTGCCCAGATTACATGATCCTAGAGTCTAATCTCTGATTAATTTGTTTAATTAAATCGCTAATTTCTCATGCCAGTACTGAGGAAGAGGATGCATATCCCTGAATCTGTTCCTGGTATAAAAACAGGATAAAACCATCAACAGGTATCCATCATCATCCCCACTAAGCAAAATGATGTCTAAAAGATGTATTTTCAACAAAAACAACAACTGCCGCAACAACTGTGTTTTACAAACACAGTGACCGCAGCCAAAGAAAAGATAACGCAAGGTTGGGGACCAAGAGCATAATCACATGGGTTAATGAGCTGATGAGTTGAATCAGGTGTGTTTGATTAGGGAGACAAAGAAAACGTACTCGGTTACTAACGTAACCTCGGTTCTCTCTAGAGAGGGAACGAGTACTGCGTAATAGCTTACGCTAGGGGAAAAACTCTTTTCCACGAGATATTGAAGCCAAAAATTATCCTTAATTTTTTATTAATGTAAAACGCTTTGCAGCAGCAAGCAGACATAGGCGAAACAGCTCGCGCGCCTATTGGTTGCTCTGCAGCAAATGCAGCAGCCTATCGAGAGAGACTCTGCGTGACGTAATGACCAATGGGGGCAATTGGCGCCCATATCGTCACGTCCCGCCAGAAGGGGCGTGGTCTCACCCTATAAATATGCTCGTTAGGCTGGTACAAGCTGGTTTTTATCGCTGAAGCGAACCAGAGCGTATTCCAAGCACGGCAAGATACGCAGTACTCGTTCCCTCTCTAGAGAGAACCGAGGTTACGTTAGTAACCGAGTACGTTCTCTTACGAGAGTATCTCTCGTACTGCGTAATAGCTTACGCTAGGGGAACACAATGCAACACGCCGTGCGTACAGGGATCCAACACCAAAGTCCCGGGGGCCGAAGCCCAGGGCTCATGTAGTGCATAAATAAACTCACATAGAGTGGAGGAAGAGAGGCTGGAAGCGTCATTCCCTATAAAAAAGCACCCAGCGGGGCTATCATATGACAATAAAACGCGCAGCCAGGGTGAAAGCTTTCAGCCTGATCTGGGTGGCCATACGTGTGTCAACACTCATGGGGCTGCAGTAAACTCAGCATCTGGGCCGCACAGCGGGGCAGATAGCACTGAATTTTAGACCGCCAAAAGCTTAGCTTGTAAGGCGGGTACCTCCAGGTTATAGTATTTTATAAATGTAGACGGCGAGGCCCAGCCCGCGGCCGTACAGATATCTTGCAGGGAAACCCCGCTCGACCACGCCCACGAAGAGGCCACGCCTCTCGTGGAGTGCGCTCTGACACCCAAGGGGCACTGTAGGCCCTTCGCAGAGTAAGCGAGCGCAATGGCATCCACTATCCATCTGGATAGGCTCTGTTTTGAGGCGGCGAGTCCCTTGGAACGCCCGCCAAACAAAACAAAAAGCTGCTCCGTCTGTCTGAAAACAGACGAGCGTGACACATAAGCTCTCAATGCCCTGACGGGGCAAAGGAGACTCGCATCCTCCTCCTCACTGAGAACCGGAAGGGCGGACAGGGAAATTACCTGGGCCCTGAACGGTGTATTGAGGGATTTCGGGACATACCCGTGCTTTGGTTTGAGAATGACCTTCGAGTCATTAGGCCCAAACTCCATACACGACGCGCTTACTGAAAGCGCCTGTAAGTCCCCTATGCGCTTCACTGAAGCGAGAGCCATGAGAAACACTATTTTGAACGACAGGTGTTTCATGTCCACCAGCTGGATTGGTTCGAACGGGGCGCCTTTCATGGCCTCCAGGACCGTGGAAAGGTCCCACGTCGGGACTGAAGGGGGCCTGGGAGGGTTCAGCCTCCGAGCTCCCCTAAGGAAATGCACGACTAAGTCGTTTTTTCCCAGCGACTGGCCAGACACCGGTTTTGCAAACGTTGCTATGGCCGCCACATATACTTTGAGCGTGGATGGGGTCCTGCCCTTATCCAGTAGCTCTTGAAGGAAGGAAAGCACTTCCGAAACCCCGCATTCCACAGGTGAAAAGCTCTGGGCTTGACACCATGCAGAGAAAACAGACCATTTCGAGGAGTAGAGCCGCCTGGTAGACGGAGTTTTCGTGGGACGCGATTAGGTCCACCTGTGCTCTGCCGAACGTTTTCCACAGCAGCTGGACCGTCTGCGGGTGCAGCGACCATTCCCCTGCTGGAACATTGTTCCTGGACAGTCTGTCTGGTCCCACATTCAGGTGACCAGGCACGTGCGCTGCTCTCAGTGAGAGCAGGTTGTGCTGAGCCCAGACCAGGAGGCGTTCCGTCAGCCTGTGAAGGTTTCGTGACCTGACGCCGCCCTGGCGATTTATGTATGCCACCACTTACATGTTGTCCGACCGGACCAAGACGTGGTGGCCTGTTATCTGGGGACAAAAACGCCGTAGCGCTTTGTCGACTGCTATCATCTCCAAGCAGTTTATGTGAAGGAGCTTTTCCCGTTCTGACCACAGGCCAGCTAGCGGTCTGCCCTCGAGCAGCGCTCCCCACCCCGAGGTGGAGGCGTCCGTAGACACCACCTTCACACTCGAAGCGGTCCCCAGACTCACCCCTGACTGATACCAGTCGGTTATTTTCCAAGGTTCCAGAGCTGAAACACACTGAAGGTCGACCCTGAGGCGAAACAGACCCGCTGTCCATGCCCTGGGTGGAACCCGCGCTTTCAGCCACATCTGCAGTGGGCGCATGCGGAGCAAGCCCAACTGGAGTACAGAGGCTGCTGAGGTCATCAGCCCCAGCATTTTCTGAAACCTTTTGAGCGGAACTATCGCGCCGTGGCGGAAGGATTTCGCGCCGCGCTGAATATTTAGCCCGCGCTCTGGTGACAGGCGTGCTGTCATGGACAGCGAGTCCAACACGGTACCCAGAAAGGAAATTTTCTGACTGGGAGACAGTGAGCTCTTCGCCCAAATGACTGTGAGGCCCAGCTCCTCGAGGTGCTCGAGTAATGCGGCCCTGTGTTCTATGAGCTCCTATCGTGATCGAGCTAGAATCAGCCAATCGTCCAAGTAGTTCAGGACTCGCATGCCCTGAAGTCTCAGGGGTGCGAGCGCCGCGTCCATGCACTTCGTAAATGTACGAGGTGCTAGGGACAGGCCGAACGGCAGGACTGTGTATTGATATGCCTGGCCCTCGAAGGCGAATCTCAAGAATCGCCTGTGATGGGACGCTATTTGTATTTGGAAATAGGCGTCTTTCAGATCTATTGACATAAACCAGTCCCCGTGGCGCACTTGCGCGAGGATTTTCCTGGTCGTAAGCATTCTGAACTGGCGCTTCACAAGCGCTCTGTTCAGCTGTCGCAGATCTAAAATGGGTCCGAGACCTCCATCTTTTTTCGGTACCAGAAAATATCTGCTGTGTAGGCCCCCTTTGCTCTGAGCTTGAGATAAAGGTTCTATAGCTCCTTTGCTCAGTAGTTTCGCTATCTCGGCTCGAAGTAGATGAGATACTTCGTTTTCCACCGTCGTCTCGACGCGCGCCGTATAACGGCGGGGACGTCGAGCGAACTGTAGCGAATAGCCTCTTTATATTGTGTTCAGCACCCATTCTGATACCCCAGGAAGCTGTGCCCACACTTTCGCGTGAATAGCTAGGGGTAGAATGAGATCTGGGCTCTGGCCGAGACATAGTGACGGCAAGAGAGCTCCGGCGTGCTGTAACGCAGACACTGTGTTTACAGTGTGTGAGGCGGGGGCCGTGCCGATCGCGGCGGGCAGCCTGGCCGCGCTCAAAACCCTTATAGCAGTTTGCTGAGGGAAAGAGAGCGGGGCGAGCCCCGTGGGGCTTAACATGTCTGTGAGTGAATGTGGGCGCAGGACAGCGGGCACATTTACTGCACTGAAAAACACCATCGGCCTGAGCTGACTGAATGCGTGTTGGTTTCGTTTTCACAGAACCCGTGGGACATGTGGTGTGTAGTGTTTGTGGGCACTGACATTTAGTGCACAATCGACATGAGGCGATTTTGTTTGTGCGAGCCCTGCATTTTTGCGGGCTGTGTTTGTGTGTAGAAATGAGCCCTGGGTTGTAGGCATTTTCAATACACTCATAACACCATCGGCTGTGGCCGGAATACCAGAAAATACACCATTTATGTGATTTATCTGGGTCGCCGTGGGAACAGCATTTGTGTGCAGGCAAGCGGGCATGGTACTGGCTTGCTTACTGCAAAATACACTGGAACAGTCACATTTTCTGGAACTGAACGAGCGAAAATTTCAGTGGAAGTCTGGCCACGGCGAGACTGAAACACCGTCAATTTCCTAGGAGGCTAGGAAGACTTGTGTTGGTTTCGTTTTACAGAAACCGTGGTAGTGTTTGTGGGCACTGGGTTGTGGGCACATTCACTACATTTAATGCACAATTGACATGCGTCGATTTCATTTGTGCGAGCCCTGTACCGTGGCGGGCTGTGTTTGTGTGTAGAAATGAACACTGGGCTGTGAGCATTTTATTACACTTATAACACCATCGGCTGTGGCCGGAAAACCAGAAATACAATGAGTACATGATTTTTCTGGGTCACCGTGGAAACGGCCTTTATGTGCAGGTAAGCGGGCCGTGGTACCAGCTTGTTTACTGCAAAATACACTGGAACAGTCACATTTTCTGGAACTGAACGAGCGAAAAGTTTCGGTGGAAGTCTGGCCGCGGCGAGACTAAACTTTTATCTGCTGCGAGAGCCGGGATCGAACACGGGTCTCCCGCGTGAAAGCTTCGGGTTCCGCCACTGGGCCACAGGGAGAACTACACTAGCGCAAGCAGATAAGAGAGCGTCATCACAGTTTTGTGTGTGTCGGCGTTTGTATACAGGTGTGCGTGTTATACAACAGGCTCATTGCTGCAATAATGACATTTTCAGCCGCTCAAACTAGGAGCTGAGAAATGTTTGAGAAATGGAGATTAGTCCGGCCTCGGCGGGGACTAAAACACACTCTTTTCTCATTTGCCGGTGACGCACGCCCATGGGGGGCGGGGTAGATTTCTTATAACGTAAAGAAAGCTAGCCGCGGTTTTAGGGCTCGCGGTCTTGATGCTGGCCCGTTTCCTTGACGACTCGCGGACAGAAGGCGGAGGTCCACAGAGCTCGCCTGTTGCGCGGCGGTTGCGCGGGCGCCTCCCAGTCGAGGCCGACCTCGGTGGGTTCGTCAAACTTGTGGATGGACGCGGCGGCAGGCGGCGGCCGTTGTCCGTCAGTGAGCGACTCGAGCGAAGCCGGCGAAGCTGGCGGGCGAACCGGCGAGCTTTGGCGGGCTGGAGAAAGCTCGGGAGCGCGCTGGGCGCGGCGCTTCTTGCGGCGCGGCACCACGGCGGACTGCGGTGAAGGCTCGGAGAATGATGCCAGGCGAGTCCTCAGAGTCACCATAGGCAAAAGCTCGCAATGAGGGCATCCGCCGTCAGCGAGCGCGAGAGCCGCGTGATCCTCACCCAGGCAGGAAACACAGATGACGTGCCGGTCTCCATCGCTGAGCGGGGCGCGGCACGAGCCACAGGAAGGCATCTTTAAAAAGACGCAGGTCTTTTGTGAGAGAAGTGTGAGTCGCGTCAAGTAAGCGAGCAAACACTCTCAACAGAGTAAATACACACAGAGTATAAAAGGATATAGAACGCCAAAAAGCGCAGCAGGTACGGCAGTTGAAGGCGGCGAGGCCAGCGACTCCAGAGCTCGTCCCGCTGAAAGGCTTGCTTCGACGGCGCGGCTTCTCACTCCGGATCCAGCGATGCGTGTGCGTCGCTGAAGAGATAAAAATCAGCTTGTACCAGTCTAACGAGCATATTTATAGGGTGAGACCACGGCCCTTCTGGCGGGACGTGACGATATGGGCGCGAATTGCCCCCATTGGTCATTACGTCACGCAGAGTCTCTCTCGATAGGCTGCTGCATTTGCTGCAGAGCAACCAATAGGCGCGCGAGCTGTTTCGCCTATGTCTGCTTGCTGCTGCAAAGCGTTTTACATTAATAAAAAATTAAGGATAATTTTTGGCTTCAATATCTCGTGGAAAAGAGTTTTTCCCCTAGCGTAAGCTATTACGCAGTACGAGAGATACTCTCGTAAGAGAACGTGCAGTGTTGGGGGTCCTTCAGGAGCAGGATTGGGAAACACTGAACTAAAGTGTTTTTGCTTCTTGTTGAATTTAATTTCTTTCAATGAACTTTGAAAATGAACATTTTTATACATTTTTGTTGATTTTCTTTTTTTTATCTTAGTGATGTTGGAGTTTTTGTGGTTTTCATTGTGCAGAAGAGTGACTCATGTGGCTTTTTTGTGTTTGGCTTTACTAACACCATGACGCTTTATGAAATGAGCAATAGCTTCTAAAACCTGTGAAATGACGAGTCTCTTCTTAAGTGTTCATCCCTTTACATTCAGTAAAAAATAATGTTGCTAGCTGGCAGAAAAATTAAAAAGATTATAAGTAAATAAATGAGAAATTAAATTTCTTTCAACAAAATTTTAGGCTATTTGTTTGATTTGACTTAATCTATTCTTCTTATATACTTAAAAAGGGTGGAAAGTTTTTCTCTATTTAATTAAGTTCACTGAATATTTTTTTTTAATCAGCTTGTGAAATGTATGCAAGATTATGACTCATCTTAAGCAGAGAGAAAATTTAGAGTTTGCATGAAACCACAGGTCTTCAAAAGTGTTGCATTATCAGACAAGCCTGATGCTTCATGATTCATTTATCTCTATTGATCTCACCGTAACTCAAATATATTTCTGAATGTTTACTTTGTTGTCCCACCACAACTAGTAGAAGTTTTGGAAATGTTCCTGGAAATGTGACTAATAAAATATTTCTTGAAGCCTACCTGAAAAGTGCTGATTCCATTAGAGGTGTTTATTATTAAAATAAATCAGAGAAATAAGACAGGGCCAAACTGTGAATCATCATTCATTGCATTTCAAATTCCGTTATAATTGTGGCAGTTCGCTCTATGAAGCGCAATACAATACCAATTATGGCACAAAGATGGCCCTCCAGGCCAGCCCGCGCCACACCCTCTGCCCCCTGGTTAACTGATATTCTTCGCGAACATCGTACTAAACTCAGGGGTGCAGAGAGGAAGTGGCGCAAATCGAAAGATTCGACAGACCTGGGTCGTTATCAATCCCTTCTCTCTTCCTTCTCTGCTAATATCTCTACTGCTAAAATGGCTTACTATCACAACAAAATTTTCAATTCTTCTGACTCTCGCATGCTTTTCAAAACCTTCTCCTCTCTTCTTAACCCTCCTCCTCCTCCTCCTTCATCAACCCTAACAGCTGACGATTTTGCCACATTCTTCATAGAAAAAACAACCACCATCAGCGGCCAATTTACCAATCCACAAACTGACACACACATTTTACCAACAAACGCACACATTCTACCCTCCTTCTCTCTACTTTCAGAGGCGGAAGTCTCTAAACTCCTCCTTTCCAATCGCCCTACTACCTGTCCGCTTGATCCTATCCCCACTAATCTACTTCAAGCCATTTCTTCCTCAGTTGTACCCACACTCACGCACATCATAAACACCTCTCTTCACACTGGTACCTTTCCCACAGCTTTTAAGCAGGCTCGAGTAACCCCACTGCTTAAGAAACCCAATCTAAATCCAGCACATCTAACAAGTTACAGACCGGTATCTCTTCTTCCATTTGTCGCGAAAACACTTGAACGAGTTGTTTTCAACCAGATCTCCTCCTTTCTTACACAGAACAACCTCTTGGACGTCAATCAGTCTGGTTTCAAAAGCGGACACTCAACTGAGACTGCCCTGCTCTCAGTAATTGAAGCTCTGAGACTGGCAAGAGCAGCTTCCAAATCCTCAGTCCTCATCCTGCTGGATCTGTCTGCTGCTTTTGACACAGTTAACCACCAGATCCTCCTGTCAATCCTAAAGATGAAGGGCATCTCGGGAACTGCACTCCAATGGTTCGAGTCTTACCTCTCAGGTAGGTCCTTTAGGGTGTCGTGGAGAGGTGTGGCATCTAAGACCCAACATCTAGCTACTGGGGTGCCTCAGGGCTCAGTGCTTGGACCACTCCTCTTCTCCATCTACATGACATCACTAGGATCTGTGATTCAGAAACATGGCTTTTCCTATCATTGCTACGCTGATGACACGCAACTCTACCTCTCATTCCAGCCTGACGATCCGACGGTAGCTGCTCGTATCTCAGCCTGCCTGACAGACATCTCTGGCTGGATGAAGGACCACCACCTTCAACTAAACCTTGCGAAGACAGAGCTACTTGTGGTCCCGGCCAACCCAACACTTCATCACAACTTCTCCATTCAGCTAGGCTCGTCATCCATAACTCCATCAAGGTCAGCTAAGAACCTTGGGGTTGTAATTGATGATCAGTTGAAATTCACAGACCACATTGCTAGAACTGCCCGGTCCTGCAGATTTGCCTTGCACAACATTAGGAGGATCAGGCCCTTCCTTACAGAGCATGCCACACAACTCCTTGTCCAAGCACTTGTTTTATCCAGACTGGACTATTGTAATGCTCTCCTGGCTGGTCTTCCAGCTTGCTCTGTCAAACCTCTACAATTGATCCAGAATGCTGCAGCCAGAGTAGTCTTCAATGAGCCGAAGAGAGCACACGTCACTCCTCTCCTCACACAATTGCACTGGTTGCCAGTTGCCGCTCGCATTAAATTCAAGGCACTGACGTTTGCCTACAGAACAACCACTGGCACTGCTCCCTCTTACCTAAACTCATTACTTCAGACTTATGTGCCATCGAGAAACCTGCGCTCTGCTAGCGAATGTCGTCTTGTGGTACCATCTCAAAGAGGCACAAAATCTCTTTCTCGGACCTTTACCATGACTGTTCCCTGTTGGTGGAATGATCTGCCTAACTCAACCAGAGCTTCTGAGTCAGTAGCCACTTTCAAGAAACTGCTGAAGACATATCTTTTTCGGGTGCACTTGATTCAGTAGAATTAACACTAACACTTTCTTCTTTAAAAAAAAAAATTAAACTGAGAGGGGTTATAGCACTTACGTATTGTTGTCCTACTGTTAGTTTAACTGCTTCTATTGTTCTCATTTGTAAGTCGCTTTGGATAAAAGCGTCTGCTAAATGAATAAATGTAAATGTAATAAATGTAAAGATAGACTACGCCACCCCGGAAAATTTGCCGGGACCCACTTGTACATCAAGTGCAAAGCACACAGATACGCAGTGGCTGAGTCAGATAACAGACAACAAGAAAACGTTTCATATCATTTATTAAATACAGGTAAGAAGAATACAAAAAGGCATGATAAAACACATTAGAATGAATAAATCAACCATAGCACATACCCATGATTAAACACTTCAGAATTGGGGGTTCGACTCGCCTGCCCAGCTAGCAGCAACTATTCGTGCTCTCACCACACAACACCAAATCACCCTCTGTGAACACTGCAGATCGATAAGCAAACCACCACCACACCAGAGGACGTTGGCGCTGAGCTGGCACCCCAATTCTGAATGAAGAAAAAGAAAACGATATGAGACATAGGCAACCATACACACACATACACTTTTCACGTAGTACTCCGTTAGTCGAACCATTATCACATGGGAACAGATTAAATCAATTGAGTATACAAAGAGTAAAAGCAACCACTCGCTGGCTGACGCTCATTAATAGCTTTGCAACACTGCGTCGCCCAGCGATTACACTCTTCTGGACGTAGTCTCAGGTCGGATTATAGAAGCACATGAAAAACATTCAACACATACAAAAAAACAGTTTTACAAGCATAAACACTTTAAAATGACATTGTTTCTGCTAAAAGAGCAAGTAGAAATGACAACACATTTGTTCGCCGCTGTACTCCAGTCAAAAGATCAACGCTGAAGTTACGAAATTTTGGAATGCGTCACCACGGCTGTGAACGCACTATTGTTCAGGCCGTCTCAGGACTCCTTGTCACGGGAATGAGAGATAGAATATTAGTCAAGTGATCACAACTAGTACGCCGTTCCAGTAATAGGCACTGAGAAATGGTCGAGGAGTTGCTTGCAAAGGGAGACACCATCCAAACGGTCCAGCAAAGGGTCGTCGCCACACCTAACTGTACCCACGAAGCCCGTTTACTTCCACCAAGCCTGTTGCAACACCTCCCCCGTATCACTATCAACAATATAACACAAGACGTTTATAAATTACGAATTTATGATCTCGCTAACCTGACATTGAAATAAGCATGACTTACCGATCGATGGGAAATCGCACCGCCCAGTGCACTCAATTGGGTGCGAAGTACAGGCTCGAAATGACGGGCATTTAAGCATGGTGTCTACAGTATTCCTCAGTCGCACTGTAAATTGAATTAGTCTTAAATTGACCCTTCGCTAAGCCCCGCCCTCCCTAGTTACTGTTGCTACGCCTGTGTATGCACCGGTGTCAGACATTCCCAATGAGATAATTAGTCATTTTTGGCGAACATGTGAAATATCTGAGAGAGCAAGACAAAAGGGACTGCAGTATGCATTCGAGTGATATATCCACGACATAATATGCAACCGATTAGCAAATAATTTCATAAAAATTGAAGCAAAAGCCTATAACGTTAGTCCCAGCGCAAGCAGCAGCCGCCCGCTGACCATTCAAATGGGAAACACACAAATTGAGGAACAGCTATGTTCGTGCACAGCAGGGTAAGTGAAATGTGAAAATAATCTAACAATTATAAATCAAACAGGTTATCCATAAATTTTGTGGAATAACACTAACACCGGGAGAGCCGCGATCGGATTGGGTTAAAGTTACTCAGTCTGGGGTAGTAGGCCGTCGATTAACAAAATGCTGAAATATATTTTAAAGTATGTCAGTGAGCCTCCATCTTGTCTTTAATCGTCTTATTTTACGTTAAAATATATGCATTATGAACAAAGAACCGTCATTATTCCCAACTTCCAAGCAATAGGTGCTTTTGTTAATCCTGTCGACATTTAGTTGTGAATGGGGTCTCCCACACTGCTTGATCCACGCACATCATTTCTCCCCTCGGCTTTTAGATTTTCGGGAAGGAAAAAAATTCCACTCCCCCGTCCAAACTTTTGATAAGATTAGCACAATCCATACGCACAACGCTTCGGCATGTTTCCCTCGCTCGAAAGCTTGACAGACCTCCCGCGCCTAGTTACGGTTGCTACGACACGATTGGCCAATGGCGGTTTTCGGGCGTGGCTTAGCGAAGAGTCAATTATCCTTCCCAACACACGTTCCAAATTAAGCAGCCACCAGTAATCCTTACCTCCCCGACATAAACACTGCGCGCCAAGATGACGTCACGTCCAGAACCCAGAATGACGCGCTCCCTTAGACGCCATACTCGTCCCCTTTATATCCGCCGAGTATACTGAACCCGCCCCTAATCATTATCGTGGTGGATCACATCGCCACATAATGATCAGTGTTTCTTTTAGTTGGTCAGTTTGATCTTGGCTTTTTATGTGAGTTTGTGGTCTTTGTAACAGTGTTTACTAAAACGCATAATTTGTTGCAAAGAAAGCAAGAAACAAAGATGATCAGGGGCCTGTATCATGATGGTAGTTGAACAAACTCAGGGTTACGTGATTAGTTTTGAGTTGACAAAACCAAACCAATCCAACCAGGCTTTGTTGGTACCATGATGCTGATCATCAACTTTATCTGTCAACTCAGGCTTTGATCCTGAGTTTGGGAATTTAGGTGTGACATCAGTAGCGAACAGCCAATCACATGCAGAGAAAGAGTGAAACTAAGATTAGCACGGTTCACTACAGAATATTACGAGATTGAAAAATATAAAGAATTTAAACACATTTACACAGCAAGAAGAAAATAGCTGTCTATGAACGAGGACAAGTAAAATACAAAGTCTTGCTATATCAGTGCAAGTAAAAGTTGTGAAGTTGGCTTATACATTTGATAAAGGTAGAGATTTAACATTTAAGCTCACATGTAGTCATTTTATAGCTTTATCTATTGATTCTAAAGCGTATTTATATTACCTTTATATATGTATTCAATTAAACTGGGCGTAATAATAATTGATAAACTAAAATTGTGCATGTGTGATCGATCAAGGGTACAATAATTACATAAATAATATCTTATTCTAAATGAGCATTACTAAAAGCCGGACAATTTTGTCTTTAAAAATAATTTGCTGTGTGATCTTTAATTTGGAGTGGAAACAGGTGCAGTGACTTAATTACCTCAGACATGTGTCACTTTGCTCACAGCTGATTGGTCCAAGTTCGGTTTGCAACCGTGGAGCGTAAGTTGCTATGGTGATAAACTCTGCTAAAAGCCAAACCCCTTTCATGGTGCCTAAAACCCAGGGTTGGCACAAACTAAACTGAAACATATCGGGCTAGCCACCTAAACCGGCTTCATGGTATAGGCCCCTGGTGGTAGAGTTTTCAGCATCATAATTTACTAATCTTATCTCTGACCAATAGTGTTTTTTTGTTATTAATAGATTATATTCACCAACAATATTTTCTTGCCACAGATGAGATATTCTGAATTTTAAAATACATTATCGTGACAAGCTTCATACTGCAATGCATGTTGGGAGGCACCATAGTATAAAACCAGCATGCATGAAGCATGTCACCATTGTTGAGATTCATATGCTGATTCTTGATGTATGTGTGTGTCTAAAAAAAAAAAAAAATGCAGAATGCCTGTTCTGTGGCAAGAATGTGTTGTCGGTGAATATAATCCATTAATAAGCACGATTGGTCAGGGGTAAAATTTGTGAATTATTCTCCTTCTAATTATGCTGTAAACTATATCACCTGATCATCCTTGTTTGTGGTTTACTTGGCAACAAATTATGTGTTTTGGTAAACACTGTTACAAAGACGACAAACTCACATGAAAAGCCAAGAGTCAAACTGCCCCAATAAATGAAAAACCCTTTTTTAGTAAAACATTGGGGATTGATTGAGTGCACTTAATGGCGTCCATGGTTGGGGACACCACAACAAATGTCTGTCCCTTCAAATAGTGCCCTATTTAAGGGAATAGGAGGCAATTTCAGACACATCCCTTGTGTTTGCAATCCTGTGCCAGTTTGTCATCAAATGTTCCAGTCTTGGGTTGCCCAGTCAAGCTGTTGCTCACGTTTTCTCACATGGGGTAGTTTTTGTTTGTTTTGTTATGTTTAATGTTATTATTAATAAAAAGCCCATCTTGAGTCCTCGCCTCATCCCTTTACATCAACCCACACTCAGGGATAGGTTTAGGATTTGTATTAGGGTATGGATGGTATGTTTTCATTAACTATTTCAGGCAAATTCACCATCATGTACCATTATTACACATTCTGAAGAGATCAGGTTGAAAAACATCTTCGACAAGTTTGACCAGTGTAAAACCACACATTTAGACCAGATCTTCACAAGTGATAATCAGAAGATCTAAATCATTTAGATGACCTAGATGCATCAAAGTCGTGCTAATAAACACACTTCATCAACAATATAAATAAGGCTCCTTACTCTCTTAGTCTGAAGAGTCGTTGTCTTCTGACTGTGAGAGACTGACTTTTCTGATCTTCTCCTCTCATCATTGCTAAACTCCTGAAAAATTACGAAAAGAAAACAGAATCTGACAAAAGAGACAACAGTATTTTCAGGTAAGTTAAGGGTTAAAGTAAAAGGTCAATAATATTATTGATTGTAAAATGACATGGAAACCGCATATTTTAAACGTTCAGAAGACAGTATCAAAAACGATTGCAATTTTGTATAAGTTGCAATGTATTTTGAACAAAAATGCATTACATTTACTTTATAGTTCACTTGTCACACCATACTTAACGTATGGTATTGAAATATGGGGAAATACATACAAAACTAGAACTAATCCAATTTTCTTATTACAAAAGAAGGTTATCAGATTAATTAATTATGCACCTTACAATTCACCAAGTAATTTACTGTTTCATCAATCAAAAATTTTGAAGTTTTATGATTTAGTTGATTTGTACACGGTAAAGTTTATTTACCAAGTCAAACATAATAAAATGCCTAAATGTTTACAATTATTATTTACCCAGCGAGAAAGTAAATATAATCTCAGAGGACTATGTATATTTAATCAACCACAAGTATATTCTACATTAAGAGAACATTGTTTATCAAATAAAGGAGTTAAATTATGGAATAATTGCTGTAATGAGTTAAAACAAGCCACGTCTATTTTTCAGTTTAAAAATATTTATAAGAGGATAACATTGGAAAAATATTCAATAGAATGAAAATTAATTAAATAGGCTTGCTTCTGGTGTGGACAATGGTCCACCAATGTGTTAATGTTAATTTTATGATCAGATGTTGTCACTAATGTGTTGCATTTATGATTCTAAAGTTAAGGGCAGGCACAATAAGCTTTAGCTTCTGCCTGCACCTGGTCATCTATTGTGTTTATGTTTCGAATGATTGATTGAATGATTTGTAAATGACCAAACCGAAATAAATGAAAAAATGAAAATAAATGAAAAAATGAAATGAAAATATAACACTTCCATCAGTGTAATAATAATCAGGTTTAAGTAATTATGTAAAAAACAACAACATTGATTTTTAAAACCGTATTCTGTTAAAGGTGGTGAACAGTTTTATTGTGCAGATCTGTGTACATATTCCTTTCCATTATATTTCATGTCATAGATTTAATATTTGTGAGACGCTGTTGTGTTTCTGGATGTCTTTCATCATCTGTTCTACACTAGATCTACTAAATCATCTGAGGGATTTGACTGAATCAAGATGCTGCTGATCATTGAAGCTCTTCTTCTCATTTTAGCTGCTGGGGATGCGGAGGCGTGCGCGCGCGCTGTTACAATCATGTAATTTTTGCCGCGCGCACTTTTGGGCTCATGCGGACACGTTGAGTTTAATCAAGGCTTTACGCTTTAACCAGCTCAGCCACAGTAATAGCTCATATTTAGCCAGCTAAACTTTTACTACCCTGTTATAATATAGAAAAATAGAAAAAACTATATAGTTGCATAGTTTCATGTGGTTCTTCTCCCTCGCTGTATAATGGGTTTGCTATGTGGGGAGAAATGTGCTGGTTATGTTTGTGAGACAATCAGCTGATTACTATTATTATATTATATATTAAGACCCTTGATCCTCACCTGACTATGGCTTTGTAAACTTTATCCATGATGTGGTTTATAATGGACTGTGGTACAGAAAGAGTGACAATGTTACACACTCTTGGCTTACTCTGGCTATTCTCTGCTGTCTCAGATGACGATGTTTGTCCCGTTTTAGCCACCGTAGCTTCTTTGAAAGGGAGGGGTGAGCAGTGGGCTGAGCCCTTAGTGCAAACTCGCAACCGAACCGCTAGATGTCGCTAAAAATCACACACTGCACCTTTAAGGAAGTAATTTTTATCATTTATGGTCATGTGACCCAGCGAAAACACCTGATTCATTTTAAAGACAGATGGTAGAAGAGTTCGAGTTAACTTTCAAACAGAGCAATTCAAGTTGTTTTGCTTTGTTCATGATATTTCACACATTTTTGTCATGTTGTTTAGATTTATACGTAAGAAATGTGTTAGGTAATGCAGGGTCCAAAGATGAGATGGCAAGTTTTAAAGTTGAAAGCAGAGAAATACACTGACACACCAGCCCGTTCTCATCCTTTGGCGTCATACATGTGACGCTTTTGACATTTCGTCGAAATCTTACGCACATGGCATCCTTTAGCATCAATATGAGACGCAGAACCCAAGGCGTCATACAGGTGACGCTCGTCTAAATCCAACGCACATGGCATCGTTTAGCGTGAATATGAGACGCAGATCCCAAGGCGTCATAACCGTACCCTACCCCAGACCTAAACCTACCCATAACAGTGCGTGTTATATTGACGCTAAAGGATGCCATGTGCGTAAGATTTCGACGAAATGTCATATGGCGTCACCTATATGACGCCAAAGGATGAGAATGCGTTGGACACACAGATAAGGGATCTGCCCCTCGAAGGGAATAGGGCATAGGGATGCTCACTTCCGTTTCGAATAAGGCTGAACTTACTCCTGGATGCATTTTTTGGAATCAGTATACCAGATAGCAAGCCACCATCGAAACCATTTTAAATCAATGTTAATTTGCCAACGTTAACTGCAATGAATTAACATCACTATTGCACCCGCAACTAATATATATATATATATATATTTTTATTCACCATTGTTGAGATTCATATGCTGATATGCTTGAAGATAGAACATTGTGTTAGAATTTTAGTCCAAAACAAATATGTAGAAACAACCTATATTACTTGCAGGCTCTAAAGAATTAAATACGGATGGATCTGTGACTTACTTGTACATAGACTGGAGAAGCTTGGCCTGAAAAACTTCTCGATGGACTTGGATGAGCTAGGAGTCATATGGCTAGTTCTGTGGTGATCTGGCTGAATCCTCACCAATCCTCTGAAGTCGACAGGGACGTGGCATCATTGTCGTCATCCTACTCAGACCCACCAAATGAAACCAAGCCACCAACTTTTTCTTATACAATTTCATTTATATTTATTTTGTTTATTTAAAGTTACTGCATATGTAACTTTCATAGAGTCAGATCTGCTCGAAGTGATATGGAGTGTCAAGCTTTATTTGCACGTCTGCAGTACTCAGTGTGAAACCACACAGACTTCACATGTGCTGCATCATGATGAGCTCAACAGTTTACATTTTACATATCACAATCCTACATCAGCTGTTAAATCCCACAACATGCACATTATCGCAATATAAATTAATTTAAATATGATTAAATTTTGATTAAATTAAATGTGTCACCTTCCTCATCTCTTTCAAACGCCGTTGTCGTCTGGCTGTGAACGACTGACTTTTCTGATCTTCTCCTCTCATCATTGAGCTCCTGAAAAGTAAAGATAAACAGACAAGAATATTCTCAAGTAAATTTAGGAGTAAAGTAAAAGTTCAATATATATCGATATAGATCGATATAGATATTAATCGCATATTTGACTTTTTTTTAATCCAACAGTCTTTAAACATTTATTTCACTCAGATATTAAATTTCCTTGCACTTAGTAGAAGAAAAATGTATGTGAACTCAATAAAATGAGAGTAGTTTGGTTTTGTCAACTCAAACTAATACCATAGCCCTGAGTTTGATCAAGTATCATCATGGTACAAGCCCCAGGTTTATACTTTCATCTCATACATTAACAATCTGTTTCAGTTTTTTAGCTTGCCAATGCTATAGACCAATACAGGCTAGCCGTTCACTAAAAAAGGTTATTTTTTTTAATGAACTTGTTCTAGTCTTGTTACACAAACTTTAATTGTCTAATGCCACTGACTGGAAGAATTTGTGCTTGTGTTTGTGAAACCACAAACAACTCCAGGCCTTCAGAGGTGTTGCATTTTCAGATGAGCTGAACACTTTCTTACAGCTAAACATGAGCTACATGCATCAACATCACACTTCAGCTATATATAGATTCATCACAACAAATAGCTGAGAATGAATATTTGCTTCATCGTAACACATTTGAATTTCGATAAGGATGTTCTGAACATATGCATTTTGTCTGCTTTTTCTTTTCTCTGTTTCACCACTCGACCTCTTAGAGCAGAGGTTTTTAAACATTTGATACCAATGCACCTCGAATATGCTAAATCCCCAATGGTGATTGACCTAATAATCTTTCCCCCGGTTTCACAGACAAGCTAGCTTAAGCTAGGTCCAGACTAAAATGCATGTTTGAACTGTATGAACTGAAAGCAACTTGCACTGGCATACTAAAATATGTCACTGACATTGTGTCGTCTCAAGATTCACACCAGTATTTTATTTTTTTTTTGTCTAAGTTTTTATTATAAGAGATGTCCTAATGGAACTAAGGTCTAACCCTGGCTTAATCTAAGCCCTGTTTGTGGCTCTCAAACCAATTTTTTAAATTTCACATTGACATCAGGTGACTGGGAATGAGTGGGTGGAGCTGGAAGGTCTGGTGCTGAGATGACAGACTCCGTGAAACATAAGAAATTATAGATTTTTTTTTCCTTTTCCACCTGTATTATTCAATGCCACAATAACAAGTCACACAGTCATTTTTTTTACATTAGCTGCCATAAAAAACATACATGTATGATTTAAGTTAATTTAAAAATGTGAAAAATTGGCAAAGATCTCACTTTTTATGTATATAATTTTCCTAATGAATTAAATGTTTACATAATGTATTGTTCTTTGCTTTCCAAGATGTCATTCTGAAAATAAAAAAGCAAACACTTTTCTGGTTTTCTGCTAATATAGGTTTCCAAAATATTCTTGGAATATTCACGGCAGTGATCTAAAGTTTACGGTAAAAAAACTGGCAGCTGGTTGCAAGTGCTATACCGTACAAAATACGGTAGTAATACTTTAGGTTTTATGGCATTGAACTTAAGTTTATGGTTAAAAAAAAAAATGTCAGCTGTGGTTGACTGTAATTTAAAAATATTGTATTACAAACCAATTTGTCATAAAAGTTATTAATGAGAATTACCAGAGGTTTAGACATTGATGTTTTATTGAAAATAATAACATTTGAAGTCACAATTGTGGAGATCAGTGTTTGCTTTACTTGGGCTCTTGACCCCTGACTTTCTAACTTTTTCTCTTTTTCTATTTTCTCTGACTGCTTTAACTGTGTGTTCATAAAACACATCCACAATAATTTTTTACCCAGAACTTTATTTAGTCCCACCCCAAAGTTCCTAGGAAAAAAAATACTCCGAACAAATATTTAATCCTCCGACACAATTCGGGACGGCATTAAAATAAACCATCCACTTATTTCTGATGTTGGGATCCTTCTTAAATCTTTATTTAAGTCTTTTGACGCGACACACAGCCAGTGTAACATCAGCCGTTAAGTGTCTGAACGCCAGTGGGCGGGGCCTGTGATGTGATGCTGTTAAACTATTCGTCGATGTCTTGCTCTGGAGGCAGTCATATGCAAATATAGATCCCCCAATATCATAATGAGCCGTTTTTGGAGCTTGATTAAATAAATGCTTTAATGTTTAATGAGGAGGATGTTTAAAGTTATGAAACTTGCAGGATGTTTTAATGGTAATTAATATCTGAAGCATAAGTACAGCTGCTTACAGCAACTACAGAGACAGACATGCATCTCCTGTTGTGAATGAATTAGATTGATAGTTGTGAATGTTCATAATAGTGCTGAATAATAACAGAAACAGGGTAAACTGCCTTGTTTTTAGGCTGTTCAGCTTTAAAAATGCACTTCCCATAATGCTTTGGAGAGAGTAAGAGCTGTGAGGAACAGGGCAGGGAACTAAGAATGTGATTCAATATGTGTGCTGCAGAAACAATTGAATCCCTGCTCAAAACCTCAGCAAACAGTTTTATTTTAATTCAAGTTGTCAGTTGTCATAATTGCATGCTAAGAAGAAAAGACACGACACCTCCAGTAGGTTTTGATAGTGTGATGATAACCAAACTTTTGTGGTTTTGTTTCTCTGTTCGCTGTGGCAATGACACTTACAATGGGGTTTTCGTGAGAACGGTGAGAAGAAGAATAGACCACAATATTCTCAGGTAATTTTAGGGGACATTTTGCCATTGGAGTATGGATTTAGTGAAACGCTGTTGTATTTCAGCATCTGTTCTTCACTAGATCTACCTGATCATCTGAGGGATTTGAATGAATCAAGATGCTGCTGATCATTGAAGCTCTTCTTCTCATTTTAGCTGCCCTAGGACAGGTAAGCTTGTGTAATTTACAATAGCTTGGAAATATGCTGAAAATAAACTTGACAAAGAATCACTCAATTTCTATTTATGTGCACACAAACTCCATTTTAAAGCTATAAAAGCATTTCAATGATGCTGTTCGTAATAAGAAAATATACGGAAAAAAAACATTCGAATGGTATTCACTTCACTTTTTGTTAACAGACGCAATACAGATTCTGAAGAAAACACTAAAAGGATGATATTCAAATTATCGTACAATCATTACATTTAATTAAAGCTGCAAGCAGCATTTAGCGGGGTTCAAGCATTTAAGGCCTTTAAGCAGATAACGTCTCGGTTACGTATGTAACCCTCGTTCCCTGAGTACAGGGAACGGAGACGTGTCGTCGGGGGAGTTCCCTGACGAATTGGGATCACGCTAGGGAGACCAATTACCTTCGAGTGAATTAAAACGAGCCAATGAAAATTGGCATGCAAGATTTGCATTCCGCGACCCGCCTACCAACGCGGGTATAAAGGGCGGAAGTAAACATTGCGCAATGCTTTTCGCTGAGGAGCCGAACGGTGTCCAGTCCTCCGCGAAGGTACAGCAACATGGCGAAGGGACGACACGTCTCCGTTCCCTGTACTCAGGGAACGAGGGTTACATACGTAACCGAGACGTTCCCTTTCGTCCTGGGAACTCCAACGTGTCGTCGGGGAGTACCCTGACGTATTGGGATCCCTAACAAAACGCCATGGTGCTGGCCCCTTCCAGCGCCCAGCTAAGCTACCCTAAGCAGTTTCACAAATTACGGGAGCTAGCAAGGTAGTCACACTGCTGTTCCGCAAGACCCACACAGTGGATTGGATAACACTGGGAAAGCGTGCCCAACCCGAAAAAGGGGGAAGGGAACGCTGCGGAAGCCAGATGCCTGAAGAAGGCCTGGAATGCACATATGTACTAGCCCAGGGGGATAGTGAAACATATGGCAGTCCCTGAAGTAGTCCCATCCAAGGGGAGTGGGAGCGTACTCAACAGGGACGACAGAACGAGTCTGTCAAGGGGAAGACACGGCTGGACTGCAGGTGGCATAATGGGTCACCGAAGAGACCACTGGACATAACACCCAGTCTACACAACAACTCCCTTAGAGGTAGTAGACCTGGCGCCGGCGGTCCGCCATGCCTGGCACCGAAGGGGTGATGGAGGAACTCACGAGGCTAACCAACGTAGGGCGTCAACGGAGCGAAAGACGCACGTATCCGGCTGAGGCACGGAGTGGCGTAGCAAGCCGACACAACCTATTCCCTCGCACCACTGGCCGTAGCGAGTTCTCGGGAGGAAACAGGTTCCACACGTAGGTTATAGAACCTAGCGAACGTGTTCGGTGTCGCCCAGCCCGCAGCTCTACAAATGTCTGTCAGCGAGGCGCCTTGAGCCAACACCCAGGAGGCGGCAACACCTCTCGTAGAGTGAGCACGCAACCTGGGAGGACAAGGCTCACCCGTAGCTTCATACGCTTGGGTGATAGCATCCACTAACCAGTGAGCTAACCTCTGCTTGGAGACGGCCTTCCCCTTCTGCTGGCCTCCGTAACAGACAAAGAGCTGATCTGAGGTCCTGAAGCTTTGCGTTCTGTCAGTGTGAACCCGCAGGGCGCGGACTAGACAGAGAAAAGCTAGGGCTGGGTCTGCCTCCTCCTGGGGCAGCGCTTGCAAGTTCACTACCTGATCCAAGAAGGGAGTGGTAGGAACCTTGGGCACATATCCGAGCCGGGGTCTCAATATCACACGAGAAAAGCCCGGCCCGAACTCTAGGCACAATTCGTCGACCGAAAAAGCCTGCAGATCCCCGACCCTCTTAAATGGAGGCCAATGCCAACAGGAGCGCTGTCTTAATGGACAGGATATTCAGCTCCACTGTCAGCAAAGGCTCAAAGGAGGACTTTGAAGAGCTCTCAGTACCAGAGCTAGGTCCCAAGAGGGTACAGAGTGCAAAACACGAGGTGGATTTAACCTCCTAGCACCCTTGAGGAATCTGATGATCAGGTCGTGCTTCCCTACGGACTTACCTTCTACTACATCGTGATGTGCGGCTATTGCGGCAACATACACTTTGAGGGTGGAGGAAGACAGCCTTCGCTCCAACCCATCTTGTAGGAAGGAAAGCACGACTCTGATCGGGCAAGTTCGGGGGTCCTCCTGGTGGGAGGAACACCACTCGACTAATAGGTTCCACTTCAACGCATAGAGGCGCCTCGTAGAGGGGGCTCTAGCAGAAGTGATGGTGTTTACCACTGCCTGTGGTAGATCACCTAGAACCTCCGCGTCCCGTCCAGGGACCAGACATGGAGTTTCCAGAGGTCTGGACGCGGGTGCCATAGAGTGCCCCGTCTCTGAGAAAGGAGGTCCTTCCTCAGAGGAATCGGCCAAGGAGGGGCTGTCGTGAGGAGCATGAGTTCCGTGAACCAAGTCCTGGTGGGCCAATACGGCGCCACTAACAGGACCTGCTCCTCGTCCTCCCTGACCTTGCACAGTGTCTGTGCAAGAAGGCTCACTGGGGGAAACGCATACTTGCGCAGGCCCCGGGGCCAGCTGTGAGCCAGGGCGTCCGTGCCGAGGGTCCCCTCGGACAGGGAGTAAAACCACTGGCAATGGGTCGTGTCCGGAGAGGCAAACAGGTCTACCTGTGCGACTCCGAAAACACTCCAGATCAGCTGAACCGCCTGGGGATGGAGTCGCCATTCTCCTGGCAGGGGAGGCAACCGTGAAAGCTCGTCTGCCACACGGTTAAGCTCCCCTGGAACATGAGTGGCGCGAAGCGACCTCAGATGCTTCTGACTCCATAGGAGGAGGTGGGAGGCGAGTCGCGACATGCGGCGGGAGCGTAGACCACCCTGTCGGTTGATGTACGCAACGGTCGCAGTGCTGTCCATAAGGACCAGTACGTGCTTGTCTTTGAGGAGCCCCTTGAGGCGGCACAAAGCCAAGCGTACTGCTTGCAACTCTAGGCAGTTGATATGCCAATGCAGCTGGGGCCCCGTCCACAGACCCGAGACTGCATGCCCTTTGTACGTGGCCCCCCACCCCATGGCAGAGGCATCTGTGAAAACCACAGCATGCCTGGAAACCTGGACTAGGGGCACTCCGGCCCGTAGAAACGCAGGATCTGACCACGGGGAGAAGGTTTGGCGACAGTGCGGGGTTACTTTGACCCGGAACGTGCCGCTCTGCCACGCCCACCTCGGGACTCGATCGTGAAGCCAGTGCTGGAGCGGTCTCATATGTAACAGGCCGAGCGGCGTTACTGCGGCTGCCATATGCCCCAGGAGCCTCTGAAATTGTTTCAGTGGAACCGCTGTCCTGCCTCGAAAAGACCTGAGGCAGGTGAGCACTGACTTGACGCGCTCCTCAGTGAGGCGCGCGGTCTGGGCGACCGAGTCCAACTCCATACCGAGATAAGAGATCCTCTGCACGGGGCAGAGTTTGCTCTTGTCCCAGTTGACCTGAAGCCCCAACCGGCTGAGGTGCCGGAGCACCATGTCCCTGTGATCGCACAACACATCTCGCGAGTGAGCCAGAATGAGCCAGTCGTCGAGATAGTTGAGAATGCGAACGCCTTGTTCTCTCATGGGAACAATGGCCGCCTCCGCGACTTTCGTGAAGACACAGGGCGACAGGGCCAGCCCGAAGGGTAGGACCTTGTACTGATACGCTCGACCCTCGAAAGCAAACCGTAGAAACGGTCTGTGTCGAGGAAGAATCGAGACGTGAAAGTACGCGTCCTTCAGGTCGATCGCTGCAAACCAATCCTGGGGACGGATGCATTCGAAAATGCACTTCTGCGTGAGCATTTTGAACGGGAGTTTGTGCAGGGCCCGATTCAAAACTCGCAGGTCCAGGATTGGTCGTAACCCACCGCCTTTCTTGGGTACAATGAAGTAGGGGCTGTAAAACCCGGACCTCATCTCGGCAGGAGGGACCGGCTCGATCGCGTCCTTCGCCAGCAGGACATCGATCTCTTTTCGCAGGACAGGGGCATCCACTGACCGCACACGGGAAAGTGGATGCCCCTGAACCTGGGAGGCCGGCGTGCAAACTGAATTGCATAGCCGAACCGAATGGTGCGGATGAGCCATCGAGCCGTTGGCGCTAGCCAGGCTTCCAGGTACCGAGCCAATAAGCCCACCCGAACCACCTGCGTACCCGCGGAGGGGCAGCGAGGTGGAAGCGGGGTCTGGGCGGTCCACCGTGGGGCAGACGGCAGAGAGAGCTCGTAGGCTTTCTGGTGCGGGCTGCCCGGTGGCGAAGGGAGGGGGAGAGACGAAGAACGAGGCCCTGACTCCTCGTGTCCTGGTCTCTGCGCCTCCGGGCCCAGCTGCAGACCGGAGCGACGCAGCCGAGACTGCGTCACTGCTATCAGCAAGCTGGGGAGAGGGGAACGGGAGTGGTGCAGCTCGGGGGCGGCACGCACTGCCATTCTGACCCTCTCGGACGGAGGAAACTGGTCTTATTATACTGCCAGTCTCGACCGTGAGGGGAAACGAGGAACGAGGCCCAGGGGCATCGAGTCCTGGTTTCCCCTCACCCAGCGAGAGACGAGAGTGACAAGGCCGCAGCCCTCACTGCCATCTTAGCGCTGGAGCCCGTGAACGACTCAGAGGATATGGACTGCTCAAACTTTGGGTACCGCTGATTACAGGATAACCAGCGGCGGAACAGAAACGAAATTCTCCACCCGGCCCTCCCCCGGGGGAAGGAGTGGTGATGACACACACTCCCAAAGAGCAGATCGTAACATACTCTGGGTCGCTCCTCTCAGGGTTGTTTCCCTTCCCTTTGCTGGGGGAAAACAAACTCCGAGCGGGCTGGTTTTGAGGTGCTTCTGGACCAGAAGTGTGGACATCGTCTAACCGAGGGCCAGCGCTGTGACTAATCATGGTCAGTCACTAAGCACAGCTCAACCCCGAGTTAGAACTACGCACGTGCAGTGGTAGTGAGAGAGGAAAAACTTCTGCAGATTTAGGCATGTTTGGCTTGCCATATTGGCACCAAAATGCTTCCATACTGCCAAAATTCTTCACACACATCCAGGCACTTTAGAACAGCCCAGGAAAGTGTGGCTGTTAAGTCTGAATCTTCAGCATGAGAACACCCCATTATAGTAGGAACTCAGCATCATTTTTAGAGTATAACAGCCCTCTCTCCGATGTAGCGATCGACATCTGTCCTCCCTGGGGCCCCGAATGAAATGCCTGGTCCCTCATGAGAAGGACCAGAAACCCATCCGAAAGCCTCGACGGCACACGGCACGCTGAACGGCTCCAGCCTTTACGAGAAAGGGGAGACGAACAACGTGCCGACGTGGTCATGCACTCCTAAGAGAACATGAACCACCCACGAACGCAGTCTCAACACACTGATTAGGCATGTGAAAGCGTGATCGTGGCCGTCACCCAGGCATGCAAATAGTGAACGTGGCCATCGCTTCGATGACACACAGCGTGCCGCTGGACGCTCAAGCCCTCAGGAAGGCGAACAACGTGCCGACGTGGTCATGCTCTCATAAGAAAGCATAAACCACCCACGAACACAATCTCAGCATGTTTGCGATGTGCTAGAGGAGTGAGTGGTTCGTGCTCACTGAAACCCTCAGATCACCAATGTTATTCGCCAAAGCAGCCCTCCTCTGGTGCACCAGAAGAGAAACTGGATCGGGAAATAAGCAAAGGGACTCACCTCATAGAGGCACGCGAGTCTTGATCTTGACCACGCATCTTGAGCGCCGAATAACACGCGCTGGGTTGCCGTGACAACCCGCGCTGTCAGCCGGCGCTCGGCGGCACACGGCACGCTGAGCTGCTCCAACCTTTACGAGAAAGGGGAGGCGAACAACGTGCCGACGTGGTCATGCACTCCTAAGAGAACATGAACCACCCATGAACATAGTCTCACACACTGATTAGGCATGTGAAACAATGAACGTGGCCGTCAAATAAGGACAGGAAACGATCGCATCCAGATACACACAAGTGAAACGTCATCCTGAAAAGGACGCGATCTTCACTCGTGTTGCTCTTTCAGGAAGAAAGTACTCTCTCTATCGTGCTGAAGCACACAGGGACCCAACGCGGCAACACAGCGGGGAAACTGCAAGCCCGCTGTGCGCACTCAACCGTTTACCAGCTGTGAAAACAGCTTTTGATTTAACAGCATATAGACGCAGCCGGCAGACAGGAAACCGCGCGGTCGCTGAAACGCCATCTCACCAACACAGAGAGATCCCCTCCCGAAACAGCAGACTCGTAGTTGTAAGAAAAATAAATTTCTTAAAGCTCACTCACTCAGAGAGGACACAATCGGACGGCTCCGAAGCTAAAAGCATTGCGCAATGCTTACTTCCGCCCTTTATACCCGCGTTGGTAGGCGGGTCGCGGAATGCAAATCTTGCATGCCAATTTTCATTGGCTCGTTTTAATTCACTCGAAGGCAATTGGTCTCCCTAGCGTGATCCCAATTCGTCAGGGAACTCCCCGACGACACGTTGGAGTTCCCAGGACGAAAGGGAAGGCATTTTAGTGAGTTTTCTGAGTTTTTATTTAGGATTTATAGGCTTTTGAGTTTTTCTTGCCATACACAGTGGCGGAGCCAGGGGGTGGCCAGGGGTGGCCATGGCCACCCTTGGCTTAAGCTTGGCCACCCCTCTCACAACTGCTGTTTCTGTCTCGCTCTAATTTTTACAAGAATTTTGTTTTTAAAACACAGAACCGTCGCTTTAAGACCACAAAAACCTGAGACTTTTCAGACGCGCACTCCAACTTCACCTCAGCGCCAGGCGCAAGTCAAACGAGTGCGGAGATGTACGGGTACCGAATGAGCTTGAGCAGTGATCGGAGCATAGTAAATATAGATTCGATGTTTCTCAACTGGTGGGTTGCGAGACCGTTTTGAGTGAGTCGCATATGTCCAGTCAAAGAAACAACAACGTAATTCTCTTTTTTTTCTGATTCTACTTTTATTATGAAAGATCTGTGTGAAAGCTTGTGACACTTCTGTCAGGCCCCATCCACACTACTGCGTTTTAGTTTAGAAACGGATAATTAAAACGAATACGATCTCCGTCCACACCAGCGTTTTAGCTGCGTATTAGAATTGGTCTCCGTCCACATTAAAACGACTGAAAACGCGGATCACGTGACCTTTCACCAACACTGGGCATGCGCGCGCCGGTGTAAACACAACTTCATTGATAAAATTATCCCACCATGCTCTGGGTTAACCCCAAACCGACGCTCCATGTACGGTCAACGCCGCCGCTGCACACGGGAATTGTCACAGATCGCTGGAATAATAGCTTGACTCCGGCGCATGTAGGCCGTTATAGCGTTGTAAAATGCAGAATTTACTTGTACAACAGCGGCTAGCAAAGCAATACGCCATGACTGATGACACCCAATCATAGAGCCGAGCGTGAGCCTCTACTACGTCATCGTTTCTAAAGTTCTCCGTTTTGTCCCGTCTACACTAAAACGCCCTCCGGAGATTCAAAACGAAAAACGGGTCTGCAGCGTTTCTAAACTTCTCCGTTTTGGGTCTCCGTTTTTGCCGTTTTAGTGTGGACGGGAGGTGCAAACGTAGCAAAAGGTCTCCGTTTTTAAACGAAAACGCATTAGTGTGGACGGGGCCTCAGATGCGGAGAAAAGCGCGTTGTCCTGAATCAGTGGCCGGAGACACACTGGCTGCGTGGCGTGAGCGTCTCAGCTGCGTGGCGTGTCCGTTTTTATTTCGGCTCCCATGTTAACAGGTTAGAGCTTGCACACTGCCTGCGTGACACGCGCGTCTCAGGCGCGGCATGAGCCGCGCGGAAAACGCGTGCATGCTAGAAATAGAACCGACGCCTATTTTTCACGCGACACGCAAGCGTGTTGGAAGCGTTTGCAGGCAAAATAGTATAGGAAAAGATGTTTATATATCATTTTGTACACGATTACATATTAATAAATTACATTTTGATGTTTGAAAATCTAGGTTTTGACCTAGTCCTGGTGTCCACTACCGAGGTCATAGCATATGAATAAAATATAGCCTATATATATTTTCATTTGTTTATAATGCTCTTAACAATGTGATTACATGATTTTTTTTTTTTTTAAATTCTTTGAAAAAAACTTTCTGGGCCTCAGGAGGATAAGTTAGGATAGGCTACAATAACATCGTAGTGTGTCTTCTGAGTGACGGTCCAACATCGGGTAGGCTAAATATAGGCTCTTTAAAGCTACACAAAATTTGTAAATGTTATTGAAATAAACAGACAGCCGCATGTTTCCCTATTTTTCGGATTTTGGAAGATGCGTGATAAAAGTTGAAATTGTTGTCGTAAAGGCAAGAGCAACAGTAATCCAAATGTAGACTGGTCTGTCGGCGCCCTCCCTCTATGTCACATATGGCGAATATGTATTCGTGTACGCCACGCAGCGCCGCGTCAGACACGTTTCTGGTGTGCAAAGACACAGAAAACGCGACGCAGCCGCCACGCAGCTGACACGCAACAGAAACGCCACGCTCACGCCACGCAGCCAGTGTGTCTCCGGCCTAACTGTGGTAAGATGAGATGTTGTAAGGTCAACAAATGTCAGTAAAACTAACTTTCCTGTCCTGACAGCCGTTGTACTGTACTTGCACATCACGCGCAATGTGGCGTGCTGTAGCAGTAATTCTGTCGTCAATTAGCTAACTCATGAAATAATCAAAAAGGCGATCAAATCTGTGTCAAAACTGCATGCATGCATGTATTTGTTATAGATGCGTCACATATGTCTCGACTAAAATATTCTGCCGTGTGAAATCACAATTTAAGGCACAAACTGACAGGCTATGTGATTTTTTTTAATGTTCAAATAAATGTGAGCACTGTGCATTTGTAAGCTACTAGAAGATAGGCGGTAATTTTGCGTTAATTTGTAAAGGCAAAACTAAAAATTATCATTTTTAAATACATAAAATAACTAATTTTACATTCTGGTATTTATGTGCTGTTTACTTCCGCCTTGTTCACATTCTTGGACATAGAGATTCAAAAGAGATGTTTTCCCCCCTTTTTAATTTAGGTATGATAGAACGGATTAGATTCTTTATTTTGACAACTAATATAGAAAGTTGAAGAGTTAATTAATTATATAAAATTCAATGAAGGTTAAATAATCTTCGAACTACAGTAGTTATCTGCATGTCTCATCCATGAAGGTGCAACAATGTTGGGGGTTTTGAGAACCAGAACCAAGCTAACTGAGCAAGTTGAACTTTAGCTATAGTGTGTGTACTCTTTATTAATATGCCTGGAGGTAGCAAGTAGCTAATAATAATAAAAAAAAGATCAAATTCACTCAGTATTCCATGATTCCTTCACTACTATCTCAATTACAATTAAGTACAAATGAACTGTATTCAGTTGTGTAGGAAGGCACTAAAACAGTCCAATACATTATTTAAACTAATTTTTATGTTAAAATAATTAAGATTTATATGCCACCCCAGACTGTTTGCTGGCCCTTGCCTGGCCACCCCTATGAAAAAATCCTGGCTCCGCCACTGGCCATACATGCAGAACATTTTGTCCATCTTGAGCCAAGGTCTATGAGTTATGAGCAATTTAGTACTTTTTGTTGCTGTAGCGCCATCTACCATCTGGCCAGGATTCAAGTCTCTTGCACTTACGGTTTGGTCTGCACGATAAGTTTTACAAATCCTTACAATTACAATAGGGTTTCAGCACTTTGTGCTTGAACCCCTAATAAGAATGTTCTAAATAAAAGAGAATTGTTTTGGCTCATTTGCTTCTTCACATCGACACTTTAGTCATTGAAGTGTTGCAATGAGACATCTTACTGATATTAAACACTTTTATGTTATCTGAGATTTAGTTCATGAGGAGATCAGGAGACAGGAACTCAAGAGTTTGACCAATGTGAAACTCCACATAGGTCATCACAATCACACGTTTAACCCACACACATGTTCAGCATTATAAAAAAGGCACCTTCCTCATCTCTTAGTCTGAAGAGTCATTGTCTTCTGGCTGAGAGCGAAATACTTTTCTAATCTTCTCTTGATGTTGCTCTTGAAAAATAACAAAAAGCTAATTCAGAATCAGACACAAAAAAGGACAACAGTACTTTCAGGTAAGTTTGGGGTTGAAGTAAATGATCATTATAACACTTCTATCAGTGTAATAATAATCACAGGTTTAAGTGATTGTTTAAAAAAACTTTTGCTATCTGTCAAAAAGAAATTAAACCTGTATTATGTAAGAAGTTGGGCTTAATTGTGCCAATCTATGTACATATTCTTGTCCATTATATTTCGAGTCATATTTATTTGTGAGATGCTGTGGTGTTTCTGGATGTGTCACGACCAGAGCCGGACAGTAACGGAGTACATTTACTTGAGTACAGTACTTAAGTACAATTTTGAGGGATCTGTACTTTACTCGAGTATCATTTTTGGGGAGTACTCATGACTTTACTCAAGTACATTTGAGAGGCAAATATTGTACTCTTTACTCCACTACATTTCTATCCATAACCGTGAGTACCAGAGTAAAAAAAAAAAAAAGGAAAAAAAAAATCTCGGAAACCCTCAATTTGTTGTTTCCCTCTCAAACGTGACTGGATTGTGCAGGCGCCACTGATTGGGACAGCCTATCAGCAATCACCTTCAGCTTTCCGACAAAGTCAACTCCATGGTCAGATTTTATATTACACATTAATGTAAGCTAAGCATTTACTGTGATGTTCTTGAGTATGCGGTGTGTTTAACACAGTCAGGTTCAAATGTGGCAGTGGCGTAGCCACGAGGGATTTCTGATTGCTTAAAAAAAAAAAAAAACTTACGGAGGCAAAACAGAAAACAGACGACAGACTGCTCTCTGCTTATGTCATCCGTATGAAATGTGCATTTCTCTCTGGCGCGTTCACTAGGCTACTGAAGATTGCGAGTCGGCATCGTCAACTTCATCTTAGCCGACACTGACAAAGAAAACTCTTGTTTATTAACAAGTGTTTATTAATAAACAATTAAAATATCTCCTTGCTATATTTTACATATTCATAATCATTCCTTTTGCCGGTTCTTTGTGAGAGCTTTTAGGTGCTTTATTGGCAGCGCCACCCTTACATGTGATGTGTGTGTTGTCCCCGCATTTAAAGATGGGACCCCCCAAAAATTAAATTAAATTAAATAAAGCAACATGGTAAAAAGATGAAAATGACTTGATTTTACTTTCAATTCCTTTTACATTCTCCAAGGTATTAACATTAACATTTTTCATAACTCCATGTAGGACGTTTCTGTGCATAAATGTAAGCACTGTGGCAGTAGATTAGTAATGCAATATTTAGAAAATCTACTCTTGTACTCTTGATACTCAAGTACTTTTAAAAACAAGTACTTTAGTACTTTTACTTAAGTAGACATCTGACTGTAGTACTTTTACTTGTACTTGAGTAAAATTTAGCAAGGGGTATCTGTACTTTTACTCAAGTAACAAAGCTCTGTACTCTGTCCGCCTCTGGTCACGACACACACACAGGAAAAGTTAAGATCCAAGAGCAGTTTTATTGGGAAATCCGTACTCACAATCCAGCCAGGCAAACGGTCAAAATCCAGTAAATCAATCCAAAAACACAAGACATGAACAAGAAACAGGCAGCAACAGGAACGGAAGTGTGGGGACATTAGACAAGGACTCCGTAACAGACACTGAAACTAACAGGGTATATATACACAAGTGCTAAACGAGGTGATGAGAAACAGCTGAACACAATGAACACACAGTGACAGACAGGATCATGGGAAATGTAGTAACAGAGTGTGGGACACCATGCGGGAAGAGGACCTCTAGTGGTTACCCAGGAAACACAAACCAGACACTGTGACAGGATGTCTTTCAGCATCTGTTCTTCACTAGATCTACTAGATCATCTGAGGGATTTGACTGAATCAAGATGCTGCTGATCATTGAAGCTCTTCTTCTCATTTTAGCTGCTCTAGGACAGGTAAGCTTGTGTTCTAGCATGAATATTACAGACATGAATACTGATGATGTGATCATTATGATTTCTGTTGCTGCAGGATCACAGCGCTGCTGCTGTTGAAGGACAGATATATCAATTGGATATGGCACCGAATTCTGTTGATGATCAATATGACGGTTGTAAAGATGAAATGGCAAAACTGGTGAAGACAGAACTTCTAAAGAATGAACTCAAAAAATCACCTGATTTTAAAACGGCTTGGGAAAAAGGGGAAAAGTTTGCCAAGAGCCAAAATGATGATTTGACAAAGAATCATTCAATCGCCATTTATGTGTACAGTGATGCTCTTGTATATAAGCCCTTCAATAATGACACTCGTCATGATAAAAACCAGTACAAACACATGAAATACAAATGGTATTCACTTCACTTTCTGTTAACAAATGCAATACAGATTCTGAAGAAAACACAAAATCAATGCTATACTACTTATCGGGGCACAAATTTATTTTATAAGAATGTTCTGAACAAAGAGGTTCGATTCGGCTCATTTGCATCCTCCTCTCTTGATCGTAAAGTAGCACGAGGTTTTGGAAATGTATCTTGTTTTGAAATCAACACTTGTAAAGGTGCTAATGTGACAGAATATTCTAAGCTTCCTCATGAGAAAGAGGTGCTGATTCCTCCATATGAGAAGTTTAAAGTCACTGCTGTCAAGACAAGAGGTGAGCAGAAAGATCCCTGGTGTGAAACTGTGTTCTATTTGAATAGCACTGAAACAAGAAGTGACCTGAACTGTGCTCTATTCAAGAAACCATCCAAGACCAAAACAAAGTCTTATGTGCTGAACAACGTGCTTTGAATATACACTTGTCTAACATTTGTCTCTCTTGTTTTAGTTCAATAGTTATTGGTCTGAAAACACAATTTGTTTAATTGCAACAAAATGAAATAAAGTTATTTTTAAGAGACCCAATTCAGTGGCCTCAAAGTGATTTTGTGTCTCTAATTCATTTCTCCATTAATACTTGCATCTTTTTGCATCACATTACTGAACATTTGTAGTGCTTTATTTTATATAACTGTCAGCAATAGCATATTGACTGAATGAGTTTCTAAGTGGAATGTAGCAATATTCAATATTTTCAAAATCCTGCAGTGCTGTGATTCTCTGAAAGATCGTATGTCCTTATACAGAAAATGTTTTGACAGGATCATATAGACTCACACAGACATCAAGAATCAGCATATGAATCACAACAATGGTGACAATGTAAAAAGATTCAGATCAACTCGTCACAAAACAAGCTACTAAGGTCACAAAAAAAGCTTTGATTGTTGATTGAAAAATTGTGATTTTAATCATACTCTATATAAAATTAATTTCTCTATATATATATATTACATAACCTCAGCTAATATATTCAGAGATTTAACTCAAAGTCATATCAGTGAATTAGTCAAGTCAAGTCATCTTCATTTATTTAGCGCTTTTAACACCGTAGATTGTTCCAACGCTGCTTTACAGTGATAATAGGAAATTAAAGTAACAGATTGTTTTGGCTTTATGGCAGCTCTAGAATAAAGTTATTTTCCAGTTAAAGTTAGTTTTGACTAATATTAGCGTAGATGCCATTCTTCTTATGATGTAACGAGCACAGGATTTATGGGAAGTGTTCCCGGTTCCGGCTGATCTAAACTATACAGCCTAACATTGAATTATAGAAGTTTATAATGTGTTATGTGTATGCTAGGTCAAAGAGATGTGTTTTTAGTCTAGCTTTGAACTGACAGAGTGTGTCTGCTTCCTGGACAATGTTAGGAAGACTGTTCCAGAGTTTTGGTGCTAAATAGGAAAAGGATCTACCGCCAGCAGTCGATTTTGATATTCTAGGTGTTATCAACTGGCCAATTTTTTTTAATTTTGGCCGGCTGCTATGCTTTTGAAGTAAGGGATCGAATATTCAAGATTCAAAGGATTTATTTGTCACATACTCATACAAGATGCAGTGAAATGTTTTTGTGACATGTACTGTACTTCTGTGCTCAATTGTAATAAAAAAGAAACAAAAATAAAAGAATAAAATAGAATACAATAATTACAAAACTATATTATAAGAATATTATAGAAGTTAAACCTAGATCAACAGCCAGCTGTACAAATGTTAAAGTTCAATGACTTGGATAAAAATGTTAAAAGTGTAATAAAAGTTAAAAGTGTTTAGAGTGCAGAATTCAGGGCTCTGATTGCAGCAGGGAAAAAATTGTTCCTCATCCTCTCTGTGCGTGTTTTATGACCGTGCAGGCGTCTGCCTGACCTGAGGATTACAGTTTATTGCAAGGGTGATGGGGATCCTTGATAATCATTCTGGCCCTGTTTGTACAGCGTGTGATGTATAAGTCATGCAGACTTATACATCACAAGCTGCAACTCAAGCTTTATCATTATTCAGCAACCCAAGGTTTATCATTTGCTCATTTGTATTATATCCCTTAGATGGGTTTGGAAGTTTTTTGTATGTCCTAATTCGGGGAACAGACACAGTCTCTATGTGATGATATCTAGGTGAAAGAGTCTCTATGTGATGGGATTTATCTGACCTCAGTGACGTGAGATAGCAGATGGTCAGTTTAGCCAGTCTGTCTGCTTCCTGACCTGAGCCCCAGATTGTCATGTTTGAGCTCTAAGACTATGTGCCATATTACTAGAGGAGCAGCACTATCCCAGGAGGGATGAATACCATCTCTTTTCAACAGGTCAAGTCTGCCCCAAAAACTTTTCCAATTGTCTATGAATTCTATTGTAAGACTGGAAGAACTGGTTGAAGGAATCAACCTCACTACAGATCTATAAGACAAAGGACCTTGCTTGCAAATTAACATCTGAACACCTCTCACACACACTCCCGCATCCCCCACTCTTGCAGAGATCGCCCACACTCACACAAGAATTTATATGGTTTTAATTTGAACAACTATCATATAGTTTTATATATGTCTTTAGTTTGAAATGTCTCAGTGCGAATGGTACAAGTGTTCTATTTCCAAATAAGTAAAACAAAAGGTAATAAGGTTTTTAAGAGTTTAGGAATAACTGGCACACAAAGGAATGTGGTTTCTAGGCACTCATCCCAAAGGTGTAAATTCATGAATGCTAATTTCCACTGTTATTAGCAGATGGTCAAACATCTACCCCCAGTAAGTATGGAGGGGGAATACAGTAAATTTCCACTAAACTCATGTTTTACATATCAAATAAGGTCTGGCTATATAAGGAAAATGCAACGAGAGCTCAGGGCTGCTTTTTCTGTATCAGATCAGCCCCTGAATGCTGTGTCGTTGAGACTCAGCATTCATGTCTCATAATGTCGGGTAAAGGATTTTCCTCTTTGTTCTAGAACATTTGATGGTTTGCATTGATTATCTTTCAATTGATTATGGAATTGTAATAATAGATTTACCTGACATAATAAATTGTTATATTTGATTATTCTAACAGACTTTGACTTTATTTTCATTGGAGTTAAAAGGAATAGTCAAACATTAACGTATATTTAATGATGCACAGATATCATTGAAAAACCATTTCATTTTATGGAGTCAGATGAAACGAGTTAATACATAAGATAAAATGTATTGCATTTAATTAAAAATCCCTTTGCCATGGGAAGAGACGGAACACGCGTGAGACCTTCACCGCTAATCGAGTACCCCCATTGGATCGAATTAGATGGCCTTACACTATATTATTAGACCATATGGAATTAAGCCACTATATGATGATTACAGCATCATCAATACGTGACCAACATCATCTCCAGCATTTATTGCCATAACTAATGTATATAATAACACAGTTAAAGCAGCCAAGGACAAACTAATGTTAAAAATGTAAGGGTCATGAGCCCAACTAAAGCAAACACTGATCTCCATCATGGTGACATCAAATTTATGTCATTTCTAATATAAAGTTTTTTTTCAATTTATTCAAATTAGAATATTTTACTTTAATTTTATGTTTTTTGTTTGGCAGCCATAGCTGCCAGTCATTTGACCATTTTTTACGATTGCATCTTTCTTACTGTAATCACGTGTATATGTGATGATTATTTTGGCAGAGTTCTGAAAAAAAAACCACAATAAACACACACATCCCAAAGCGGAGGCTTTGTACAGTAGACCTAGTAGCCAGTGTCACTGCACTGAGTTTTGCTGTATGAGCTTGTATGATTGCATATGAATTTACAGGGAGAACAATTAGACACACATCAACATGTTTATATAGATGCTAAAAAAAACTTTACACATGTGTGTGTGTATACACACACACACACAGTATATCTAATTGTTATCATATTCAATCTTACGGGTTGATTAATACACATCTTGTTTAGATTTCTCGATTGTAGATTTTCATCAACGATTTCATGTGAATTCACCATTGCGTAAAGTTATCATGAATTCTCAAGAAATCAGGTTGAAAAGTTCATCTTAGAACAATGAGAACTCAAAGTGTGAAACCACATGAGAGACAGCGATTATTTCTCAAAACACACATTATCAGCGATATAAAGAAGACACCTTCCTCATAAGTTCTTCTGAAGAGTCGTTGTCGTCTGTGAGCGAATGACTTTTCTGATCTTCTCTTCTTGTCGTTGCTCCTGAACTCCTGTAAAATAACGAAAAGAAAACACAGAATCTCAAAAAGAGGCAACAGTATTTTCAGGTAAGTTTGAAAGTTGAAACTGCTAATCAGCAAAAAATGCAGTTGCACAGATTTAAAATGTGTTTTGTAAGAAATTGTTGAACAGTTTAATTGTGCACATATTGTCATCGCAGTGAATTTGTGAGACGCTGTTGTGTTTCTGGTTCTTCACTAGATCTACCTGATCATCTGAGGGATTTGACTGAAACAAGATGCTGCTGACCATTGAAGCTCTTCTTCTCATTTTAGCTGCTCTAGGACAGGTAAGCTTGTGTTCTAGTATGAATATTACAGACATGAATATACTGATGATGTGATCATTATGATTTCTGTTTCTGCAGGATCACAGCGCTGCTGCCGGACAGATATTTCCATTGGATATGGCACCGAATTCTGTCGATGACTATTATTCCGGCTGTAGCGGGAAAATGGCACATCTGGTGAAGACGGAATATCTGAAGAAGGAAATCTACAACTCAGCTAAATTTAAATATTATTGGCAAAATAGTGCAAATATTGTCAAGTTTCCAAAAGATCATTTAACAAGGAATCAGTTAATCGCCATTCACGTGTACACTGGTAAATACATATATAGTCAATTTAATGAAGAAACTCGTTACGGTAAAAACCATTACAAACACAAGACATTCAAATGGTATTCACTTTACTTTCTGTTAACAGAAGCAATACAGATTCTGAAGAAAACACAGAATAAATGCTATTATACTTATCGTGGTAATAAAGTTGAATTTAATAAGAACATTCTGAACAAAGAGGTTCGATTCGGCTCATTTACATCCTCATCTCTTGATCGCAAAGTAACTCAAGGTTTTGGAAGTACATCTTGTTTTGAAATCTACACCTGTGAAAGTGCTGAGCTGACAAAGTACTCTCAGTATCCTTACATTAAAGAGGTGCTGATTCCTCCATATGAGACGTTTAAAGTCACTGCTGTCAGAACAAAAAAATATAATAAAAATCTCTGGTGTGACACTGTGTACACTTTGAAAAGCACTGGAAAAGTAAGTTACCAGAACTGTGCTCTATTCAAGAAACATTAAAAAACATACAATGTTGAAATTGAATTGCTCTGAATTTACAGGATTTAATCATGTACATCAGTTCCCCACAAATCGATATACAACATTTTTTTTTCTTACTGTTTTCAATCATTCTGTCAGATAAAACACAATTTGTTTGCATAATTTTAACAATGAAATAAATGTATTTCAAGTGACCCAATGGCCTCAAAGTGATTTTTATATGTGTCATTAATTAATTTCTTTTTCCATCACATTACTGAACAATTTTAGTATAATATTCTAACATCAATAGAATATTACCTATTCAATGCATTTTTGTTCATGGTATTCAGCTACAATTAAATGTTTTCCAATAAGACTTAGAATAAATGTGAATGATTTCTACGTTGGAATCGATAAGCAGAATCGGAATCATTCAAATTCGAACGATACGCAACCCGACTGCTGCTGTACGTATAACAACATGAAATAATCCCCGTAGCAGAATCTATACAGGTGGAGCTGGGAAAGGGGGAGGGTTTCTGAAAGCACGTTGCAGACTGCAACAGCAAACAAGGGCAAGTACGGTAATTGAATGCTGAGCAGCAAGTTCATGGCCGCTAATGCCACAGCAACCAATCAGCTGTGCTATGAAGATAATGATTTGATCGCTGACAAATTGAGTTAAGGACCTATCAGCCATGTTACCAAACTGAACCATATTTTAAGTGTCACAGTCAATATAGATGGATTTTCATGTGTTTCATATGTTCATATGTGTGATTGTTATTTTTTTAGCGCACTGCCAATAAAATCATCATATATAGACGTGATTACAGTTAGAAAGATGCAAGCTTTGTAGAAAAGAAAGTCTCATTTTAATTAAAATGTAAACCCACCCATCTAACAGGAAACATTCTCAGAACTTTAGCTATTGTAAGCAAATGTTCTTCCAGGAACGTTATTACAATGTTTTTAATTTTACTACTTGTTTCAAAAGTAAAAGTAACATTCTCTTAATGTTTGAAGAATGATGAAATTAAACGTTTCCTTAAAGTTTGCGTATCCAAGAAAAATATATGCTTATTCCAATCTGCTGTCAACTCTACATTTCACAGTCTGAGTGTGAAGCTCAACACCCATAGGAACGCATTGAAAATGCCCACTCTGCTTCACTCGCTTTGCCCTAGAGTGGACACACACTGTCATGACGACATCTGAAAGATAATGAGAAGATTCAAACAAAGAGAAATAGTACTTTAAAGTTGCTAGTTTTTGCTCAGGTGGCCGAAATGTTCACCCAACAGAGAAAGGTTTTGCTCAGCAAGAACAAAAATGAGAAGGAACATTGGTGACAGACTTGATCAAAAGTCACGTACGGCAACTTAAGATTTTAATTTCAACATTGTTATCTTTTGAAAACAGATGAGTGCTGATGACAGGAAAAAAAGCTTTCCTGTAGCTCAAACAGTAGAGCATTGGCGCTTGCAACACCAAGGTCATGGGTTCGTTTCCCAGGAAAAGCAAGAACTGATAAGAATGTAAAAATGTCTACCTTGAAATGCAATGAAAGTCGCTTTGGATAAAAGCGTCTGCCAAATGCATAAATGTGAATGTAAAGAAGTACATTTTGTCATCTGGAAGATTGCAACATACATGTTAAAGTATTTTAATGACCTGCACAGTTCAGCTCACTTCTTTCCCACATGAACACAGTGCCGTAGCTGACATATTTCTGATCTCTTCTTGTTTTGACGACAAGTTTTGGTTTAAAAAAAAGAGATATGTTACCGAAACCTTCTGCTTCTGTACGATCAAGACAACAGGATGAAATCAGCCTAAATAAAGCCCTTTGTTCAGAACTGCTTCGAGACTTGCATCTTTTTTGTGTTTACTTCAGAATCTGAGTTAAAGGATACACTATGTAACTTTTTTTGTTCAAAATGATCAAAATTTAAATAATGAGTCAATGCACCCTCAATCCTTCAAATCCCCTTCTAAATTGTGTTTTGTCTTATCCTGAATTGAATTGAAATGTCTTTAATGTCCCCAAGGGGCAATTTGGTTCACAACAGGTAGCCAAAACATACACATTCGCACAAAAACACATAAAAACATGAGATATTAAATAGATAAAAACATAAATACACATGTACCTATAGTTTGTTGAGAAACCCAACAGCTGATGGTAAAAATGATCTGTTGGACCTGGCACGTTTTCGGTAAGTATACCTCCTTCCTGATGGTAGGAGGCAAAACTCAGAGTGTCGTGGGTGAGAAACAGATAAACTGCCATATGTAGCTCTCTAATTGAGTTCATTGTAAAGCGTTATCTATTGTGAAGGGTCATTTCATTATGGGTTGTTGTAGTGCTGTACTGGATATTATTTTCAAGGAAGTACCGTGTCTATAGCGCTACAGTGACGTCTTCAGCCAGTCAGCTTGAGATCCTTGCCATCTAAACTGGTTATATCTCTTAAGCCTAGAATTGAATGTTTTATCAGCAGTGAGTTAACCATATTCATCCGCACAGTAACGCAGAGCCAAAGTACAACCAAAACACTGTTCTTCCGCAAAATGCATGTAGTTTTGATTTTTAACTGCTAGAGGGCCAAAAGTTACATAGTGTACAGTGATGACAACATGTCAAATTATCGTCCATTGTCTTGTAAACATCCGATATACACTATATTGCCAAAAGTATTGGGATATACCCCTTCAAATCATTGAATTCGGGTGTTTCAATCACTTCCATGGCCACAGTTGTATAAAATCAAGCACCTAGGCATGCAGACTGCTTCTAAAAACATTTGTGAAAGAATGGGTCGCTCTCAGGAGCTCAGAGAATTCAAGCGTAGTGCCGTGATAGGTTGCCACCTGTGCAATAAGTCCATTCGTGAAATTTCATCACTACTATACACTCACCGGCCACTTTATTAGGTACCCCATGCTAGTAACGGGTTGGACCCCCTTTTGCCTTCAGAACTGCCTCAATTCTTCGTGGCATAGATTCAACAAGGTGCTGGAAGCATTCCTCAGGGAGTTTGGTCCATATTGACATGATGGCATCATACAGTTGCTGCAGATTTGTCGGCTGCACATCCATGATGCGAATCTCCCGTTCCACCACATCCCAAAGATGCTCTATTGGGTTGAGATCTGGTGACTGTGGAGGCCATTTTAGTACAGTGAACTCATTGTCATGTTCAAGAAACCAATTTGAAATGATTAGAGCTTTGTGACATGGTGGAAGTAGCCATCAGAGGATGGGTACATGGTGGCCATAAAGGGATGGACATGGTCAGAAACAATGCTCAGGTAGGCCGTGGCATTTAAACGATGCCCAATTGGCACTAAGGGGCCTAAAGTGTGCCAGGAAAACATCCCCCACACCATTACACCACCACCACCAGCCTGCACAGTGGTAACAAGGCATGATGGTTCCATGTTCTCATTCTGTTTACGCCAAATTCTGACTCTAACATCTGAATGTCTCAACAGAAATCGAGACTCATCAGACCAGGCAACGTTTTTCCAGTCTTCAACTGTTCAATTTTGGTGAGCTCTTGCTAATTGTAGCCTCTTTTTCCTATTTATAGTGGAGATGAGTAGTACCCGGTGGAGTCTTCTGCTGTTGTAGCCCATCCGCCTCAAGGTTGTGCGTGTTGTGGCTTCACAAATGCTCTGCTGCATACCTCGGTTGTAACGAGTGGTTATTTCAGTCACTGTTCCCCTTCGGACCATTCTCTGTAAACCCTAGAGATGGTTGTGCATGAAAATCCCAGTAGATTAGCAGTTTCTGAAATACTCAGACCAGCCCTTCTGGCACTAACAATCATGCCACGTTCAAAGTCACTCAAATCACCTTTCTTCCCCATACTGATGCTCGGTTTGAACTGCAGGAGATTGTCTTGACCATGTCTACATGCCTAAATGCACTGAGTTGCCGCCATGTGATTGGCTGCTTAGAAATTAAGTGTTAACGAGCAGTTGGACAGGTGTACCTAATAAAGTGGCCGGTGAGTGTATATTCCAGAGTCAACTTTTAGTGGTATTATAACAAAGTGGAAGCAATTGGGAACAACAGCAACTCAGCCACGAAGTGGTAGGCCACGTAAAATCACAGAGCGGGGTCAGCGCATGCTGAGGTACACTAGAGAGCTTCATGGAATGTGTTTCCATGGCCGAGCAGCTGGATCCAAGCCTCCATCCAAGTGCAGTGCAAAACGTCAGATGCAGTGGTGTAAAGCACGCCGCCACTGGACTCTAGAGCAGCACGTTCTCTGGAGTGACGAATCAGGCTTCTCTGTCTGGAAATCCGATGGACGAGTCTGGGTTTGGCGGTTGCCAGGAGAACGGTACTTACCTGACTGCATTGTGCTAAGTGTAAAGTTTGGTGGAGGGGGGATTATGGTGTGGGGTTGTTTTCAGGGGTTGGGCTTGGCCCCTTAGTTCCAGGGAAAGAAACTCTTAAAGGGGTCATGTAATGCCATTTTTGTACAAGCTAATATGATTCTTTAGGGTCTAAATCAAAAGTTTGTAATATACGTTAATTAAAAATTCTCAAGAAAACAGTTATTTTATCTGGTCAAAAACAGCTTTGTTTTCAGCACGCCGTTTCAGTGGATATGCCTTTAGGCTTTAAATGATCATGAGCTTCGCTCACCCCGCCCCTCTGTTCTGTGCGTACACGTTTGTAACACAATAACCATAACGCGTTGTTCATTATAAACGTGGGATTATGAATTATATTGAGAACGTCGTACATAGAAAACATGCCGTAATGTACCCTGAGTGTAAACCTTAGACTCATTCATCGTGAAGCGCGCAAGCGATTTGCAAAGATATAAATATAAATATAAAGGTTAATAAAACGTTACACTCACTTCAGTTGTTCTAGAGGTTCAGCAGGAACACGAATAGCTGGTACCGATCCTTTTTTCATGAGCAGCTTCTTAGCAAAACCAGCTTTATACTGACTCTCGTTTATAAAGCAGTCTGGTGTGTGAAATGATTCGCGCAAACATGAACGCATTGACGTTGCTCGTGGGGAATATTCCCTTCGAAAACAAACTCAGCCACTGCGTCTTCAGCGGTTCGGATTTAGGAACATCAAAATGACTGTGTTCGTTATTGCACCCAAGAACAGAACACCACAATCGCTTAGACGCCATTCTGCTCATAGACAGTGCTCCAGCATATCAACAATGACCGCGCCGGTCCGCGCGGACTATGATTGACAGCTGGCTCACGAGCGAGGGCGGGTCTGTGTTGAAACCCGGCTGTCAATCAACAATCGCGGCAGGGGCTTCCGAGCGTGTGACGTCACATGGTCGAACGGCTCGATTTGAGACAGGGGAAAACAGATAAGGAGATTAAAACAAAAACACTGGATGGATTTTTATCATTATATGATGGTTGTGTTCAGGCACTGCCAACACACATTTCAGTACAATCAACTTGAAAAAGTGCATGTACCATTATATGACCCCTTTAATGCTTAAGCATACCCCAAGACATTTTGGACAATTTCATGCGGTCAACTTTGTGGGAACAGTTTGGGGATGGTCCGTTACTGTTCCAACACGACTGCGCACCAGTGCACAAAGCAAGGTCCATAAAGACATGGATGAGTGAGTTATGAGTGGAGGAACTTGACTGACCTCAACCCGATAGAACACCTGTTATGGAATTATGTGTGTAATTTCGTATCATATATACTGATTCTGTATATTGTTTGTATTCTCCGTTAATGTTATTTCTCTGTGTGTTTTTTTTTTTATTGCTGATTGTTCTAAGCAGGATCTCGGGATGGCTCCACCCCTTTGATTGACGCGGGATTAAAACTATCCCTTCCGCTCTAGAAGTTGAGCTGCGAGGAAGCCCGTCCGTGACCGGAACCGGGGGGCGGCCGAAAGAGCGTCGCCCCTCTCCCCCTTATCTTATCGCACCTCAAGTTTGTGGAGAACCCGGTGCTAAATGACTCGTAGACGACCTGATTCTGGGTCGGGGTTTCGTGCGTGGCAGAGCATCGCTGCGATCCATTGAAAGTAAGCCCTCGATCCAAGTTTTTGTCGGCCTCCGGGGTTGGGGGTGTGGGGGGCGAAGGTCTTTGGGTGAACCAGTGGTGGTGGTGGAGGATGAGGAGAGTGAGACGGAGACTTGGTGTCTGTGATTCCGGGCGGGTCGCACTTCTCCTGTCTCCTCTACAGCCGTCAGACCATTATTGTACCTGATTTAGATTCTGTTAAAGGAGAACTCCGGCGCAAAATGAACCTTTGGTCTAATAAAACATTGGTACCTAGTCAACCGTTCTCTGAGATTTGTTTTCATGATAATCGAATGTAAAGAGTTTTATCTCTAAAAACTGTTTAGCGTATAACGCTATAATGGGGGCATATAATAAGTAAAAAGAAATCGCTAGTTTATACCACTAACAAGGCTCAAAATAGCCACACACGAACACAGTAACATAATGAGGGTCCCTACATGCAAAACGAAGCATTGAGAACTTTGTAAGTGTACAGACCGTTTAATAAGAAGATATTTTATAAAGACAGTCCACTTCGTGTATACAGACAGGAGCCATCTTTGGAAAACAGTCTCAACTAATCAAACCACGAACGCCATTCATACAGTTCAGAAGTTCACTGAACTTCATACAGTTCAGCTCACTTAGCACGTCGTTCGTGGTTTAATTAGTCTAGACTGTTTTCCAAAGATGGCTCCTGTCTGTATACACGAAGTGGACTGTCTTTATCTTTATCTTCTTATTAAACGGTCTGTACACTTACAAAGTTCTCAATGCTTCGTTTTGCATGTAGGGACCCTCATTATGTTACTGTGTTATGGCGCTTTTCCATTACCAGTACCAGCTCGACTCGACTCGACTCGCCTTGGCTCGCCTCGACTCGGCTCGCTTTTCGCTCCGTTTTCCATTGCAGAAAGTACCGCCACAAATAGTACCCGGTCGTCATAGCGACGCATTTCGTTCCTCGTTGCCCCATCAAGCTCTCGCTGGATCCTCTCTTCGGCAACCAAACAAAGGAATGTCTGCACCTCCTCGTTTGACCACGGCGTATTCTTCCGAGTTGCCATAATAATAGTAGTAAGTTTAGTAACTATCTCTGGCCAAACTATTTAAAATACTCCATTTGGCGCGTGCAATGATGACGCAGATTCTCTGTGACCAATCAGCAGTCGGCATTGTTTTCACGTCACATTTTAGTATCGGCTTAGCTCGCCTCAGCTCGCTTGGAACCTCGCCGGAGGTGGTACGAAAAAAAGTACCCGAAAGCAGGTACAGGTACAACTTTTACACAGTGGAAAACCAAACAAAGGCGAGTCGAGTCGAGCCGAGCCGAGCCGAGGCGAGCTGGTACTGTGTAGTGGAAAAGCGCCATTAGTGTGGGGTTATTTTGAGCCTTGTTAGTGGTATAAACCAGCGATTTCTTTTTACTTATTATATGCCCCCATTATAGCGTTATACGCTAAACAGTTTTTAGAGATAAAACTCTTTACATTCGATTATCATGAAAACAAATCTCAGAGAACGGTTGACTAGGTACCAATGTTTTATTAGACTAAAGGTTCATTTCGCGCCGGAGTTCTCCTTTAAGTATTTTATTTTCAGTGATGGTGTTTTGTAAGGTTGACCTGCCCTTTTCTTTAAGATCACGTTTGTTTTGTTTTGTTAGTGTATTTAGGGTAATTTGCTGGATTTTGATTTGGATAATTTGAGGGAAGTTTACTTTGATGTTTTGTTTATTATTTGTTTTGTTTGTTTACCCTTAGATGGGTTTGGAAGTTTTTTGTATGTCCTAATTCGGGGAACAGACACAGTCTCTATGTCAGTGGTCTCAAATTCGCGGCCCGGCCCCCTACTTGACATTAAAGTTTAATGTTAGTGCGGCCCGTCGTTGCGTGTGCCGCGTTTTAAAAATATATTATTTTTTTTATCCCTTATGGGCTACCATAGATAGTCTCATGACAGCTTAGGGTGGGTTTGTTGTCAATAGTTGTCATAGACAACCGCGAAGTACAAACTTACTGCGCCTGAAAAAATGAGCGCGTCGCTTATGAGCGCGCTTGCCGCGCGCCTACATTTGCAATAATGAACTTGAGCAAGCAAAATATGTGAGCGCGATATGTGAACATGCCACGAGCTACTGGTAGCTCGCGAGCGACGTGTTGGAGACCCCTGCTAAAACAATGTGAGAATAATCATTTCGAGCTTTTAATATGTGTCCAGCAGGTTGATAAAAAGGTTTGCTTTGATTTGTGCAAAGTCAGTAATTTGCCTGAGACACTATACATGTGTATAAATAATTAAATAAGGCTGAATTCACATTTAGTGCCCAAAACGCGTAGAAAACGCTAGGCGCGCCGCGTTCTCCTTTTTCCAAAGCGCTAGGGCGGTTGCGCTCCGTAGGCGTCTGTCGTTGCTAAACTACGGTGCGCTTGCGGCGTTCTGAAAAGTTGAGATGTTTTTATCTCGATGTGGCGCGCACTCGCTTGGAAAAAACGAGCGCGTCGCACCACGACCGCGTCGCTTCCATTATGAGCGCGCATACCACGCACCTACATTTGAAATAACGAACTTGAGCGCGCAAAAGACGCGATATGTGAACAGGCCCTAAGACGGGCAGAAATGACTGCAAATATTTGTATTTCAAAAGCAATAATCGTTTTTCTAAGTATAATAAAAGGAAATGTGCCTTCCAAAAAAAACATTCGATATCATTAATGTGTTGTATAAAGAAAATAAAAAGGACATAAGCAAATATAAGTATCACAAATATGTGTTATAAGGAAAAGAAAAAGAATGTTTGTAAAATGAAGTATCACAAAGATTTTGTGTATAAGGAAAATGAACTTCAACTGTCAGAAGGACAGCTCATGAAGATTGGATCAGTTGTGCTCCTTTTTTGGAATATTTGAATACTATTTTTTGTGGAATACTTGATGCGGCCCAGCCTGACCCCGACTCTACCTCCAGCGGCCCCCAGTTAAGTTGAGTTTGAGACCCCTGCTCTATGTGATGATATCTAGGAGAAAGAGTCTCTATGTGATGGGATTTATCTGACCTCAGTGACGTGAGACAGCTAGCAGACGGTCGGTTTAGCCAGTCTGTCTGCTTCCTGACCTGAGCCCCAGATTGTCATGTTTGAGCTCTAAGACTATGTGCCATATTACTAGATAGAAGAGCAGCACTATCCCAGGAGGGATGAATACCATCGCTTTTCAACAGGTCAAGTCTGCCCCAAAAACTTTTCCAATTGTCTATGAATTCTATATTATTAAGCCATATGGAATTAGGCCACCATATGATGATTACAGCATTATCAATACGTGACCAACATCATCTCCAGAATTTATTGCCATAACTAATGTACATAATAACACAGTTAAAGCAGCCAGGGATAAACTAATGTTAAAAATGTAAGGGTCATGAGCCCAACTAAAGCAAACACTGATCTCCATCATGGTGACATCCATTTTATGTTATTTCTAATATAAAGTTTTTTTCAGTTTATTTAAATTAGAATATTTTACTTTAATTTTAGCCATAGCTGCCAGTCCTTAGACCATTTTTTACGATTGCATCTTTCTTACTGTAATCACGTGTATATCTGATGATTATTTTGGCAGAGTTCTGAAAAAAAAACACACACATCCCAAAGCGGAGGCTTTGTACAGTACACCTAGTAGCCAGTGTCACTGCACTGAGTTTTGCCGCATCCACTGAAAAAAGATCATTTGTATTCATAATTCAGGAGAGAGGCTGGTGGGTATTGAAAGTGTTACTTAACTAGCCTACCTAACTAACATAGGGCTACAGCCGAATAACTACCAATGTAACCAAAAAACATAAAGGGAAAAAGAGTGTTTGAGAAAGAAAACAACAACAACAACCAAAACAAATAGCATGTGACTTAAAAACGTCTTGGTTACGTATGTACGTCACGTCGACGTACCAACAAATTGGCATCTCGTCTGAGATTTGCATCTCACACTCTGCCCTGCAGTGCGGGTATAAATACGGAAGCAGATGCAATTCACATTTAGGTTTTCACTGAGGAGTCGAGCTGGTGACCCGGGCCACTCAGCGGTGGTACAGCAACTGTGGCGACGGGACGTGATGTCTCCGCTCCCTCCTTCAGGGAACGAGAGTTATTATGAAACCGAGACGTCCCTTTCAGTCGGACACGTTCGACGTAAGATATAATGTTTTAACTGTAACATTTTGAGGATGTTTTGGGAATGATGATCTGGTAGATCTAGGGAAGAACAGATGATGAAATACAAAAAAAACCTCCAATCACTCGACTAGGAATATGTCTCACAGTTACTACACTGTTCACCAACTTCTTGCATAATACAGGTTTACAGTTTTTTTTAAGTCACTTGATGTTCACAGATGGTAGTGTTATATTGACCTTGTACATCAACCCCAAACTTACATGAAAATACTGTTTTCTCTTTTTTGTTTCTGATTCTTGATGTTTTCTTTTTTTAATTATTTTTTCAAGAGTTCAGTTCAGCGAGGACAAGAAGATAAGATCAGGAAAGTAATTTGCTCACAGTCAGACCACAATGACTTTTCAAAATAAAAGATGAAGAAGGTGCCTTTTTGATATTGGTGATTTGTGTGGGTGTGTGTGTGTGTGTGCGTGTGTGTGTGCGTGCGTGTGTATTGAGAAATAATTGCTAAAGTGCATATTTTTTCCGACCTGAATTCATGAGATTTCACAATAATTGCATGCAATGGTGAACTCGCAAGAAATTGTTATGAAAGTGATAACCCTAACCCCGAGTTCAAAATAAATAATACAAAAAGGGTTTTCTATAAATCATTTTGTATGATTGCATATTAATTTACAGGGAGAACAATTAGACACACATCAACATGTTTATATAGATGCTAAACAAAACTTTACACATCTCTATGTCTAAAAAGCTAAATAAATACATCTGATATACTATACTATACCATTCAAAAATTGGGATTTCTTTTATTTTTAAAGAAATTAATACCTTTATTCAGCAAGGATGCATTAAATTGATCAAAAGTGATGGTAAAGACAATCTTACAAATAAATAAATGCTGTTTTTTTAACTTTCTATTCATCAAATAACTCTGAAAAACATGTCAGGGTTTAGCAAGCAGCACAACTGATTTCAACATTGATAATAATAATAATAAATGTTACTAGAGCAGCACATCATTATATTAGAATGATTTCTGAAGGATCATGTGAGACTGAAGTAATGATGCTGAAAATTTGCAGGAATAGATGACATGTTAAATATATTCAAATACAAACCAGTTATTTTAAATTGTAGTAATATTTCAATGTTACCATTTTATTTTTGATCAAACAAATGCAGCCTTATGCCGAGTTCAGACTGCACGACTTTAGCCCCGATTGTGGCTCGCCGACAGGTTTTGAGAAATCGCCGACAAATGCCCGAAATCACAGGCAAATCGGTGCTCGTTCACGCGAGTGACAATCACGCAGTGTGAATGAGCAAAGACGCGATCTGAGAGAATCACCGACGAGTCGCCGACGCCCGTGAGATATTTGGCATGCTAAATATCTGGACCTGTCGGCGATTCACAATCCTACTGTGTGAATGTGTTCTGACTGAAAACTACATCGGCGATGACCGACAGCCAATGAGAGAGCAAGATACAGGGAGGAGGAGGAGGAGTTATAGACCAGAATATCAGTATTTTAATAGATAGGCCTATATTTACAATTATATCAAACAGAAACAAAGCACAAACATTTGCATGACCAGCAGCAACAGCAGGACATTTGCAAAATTATTTATTTACCCCCAAGTCTCTTTGCAAAACACAGTCCTTGCTCCCCTCGTCTTCCCAACCATTTCCTGCATAAACTTTTTTTTTTTTGCTACAAATCAGTACACAGACAATTTGTAGGCTATCATTTTTAATAACAAATTCAGTGTCGCGCGAGAACTCCGGTCTCACGCACGCGTGATCTTCTGTTATTTCCTTATCACTTCTCGCGTTTGTTTGGTTGTGAAATGTAGTTTGCGGACCAGGCAGAAGTTGTCGGCGATTCTTTCTTTTGTAAAGTCATGCAGTGTGAAACCTCCTGTCGCCGATACATCGTGCAGTGTGAACACAGCAGCAACTGAATGTTACCCCAGATAGTCATGCAGTGTGAAAACAACAGTGACCCGATTATTTTGAAAATCGTGCAGTCTGAACTCGGCATTAGTGAATATAAGAGTCTTCTTTCAAAAACATTCAAATAATCTTACAAACCCCAAACTTTGGACATTGGAAAATTATCAGACAAAGAAAGATAATTTGACAGTGAATCATTCAATTAGCATTTGTGTGAACATGAACTCAGATTGTGAAGTTAAACACAGACAGGATGCTTGTTGCAGGTCTGAAAGAAGTGTATGTTGTAATCTTCCAAGCACTCGTCTGTCTTTAACAGATAACAAAATTGAAATTAAGGTGTGGGTGCAATTTTAATCTTACATTGATCAGTAGTAAATTTCACTAGGTGAATCTGAGCCATGTGGCTCCTGATGATCCTTTAACATGAACTAAAATGTCTGTGTACGTGCTTGGGGTGATGCTCAGGAGCAGATGGGAGGAGACCTTTTGACCTTAGGGACTGGTCAGTGTTGACCAGTGCATTTCTGTATTAAGTTAAGACCTGAGAGGGACTGAGGCGCCCTGAGAGGCGCCTGAAAGTTGCAGTCATGCCCTTAAAAGACATAACAGCCCATATCATAGTGTAAACTTAGAAGGAAAGGTCCTTGAAAATGCTTTAAGAACCCCCCTTCTGCTCATGCATCTGTGTCACTCCTCGCACAGATTGAACTTCTGTGTGTTTGGGACTGAACCTATTCTTGCAAGAATAAAATACTTCTTTTTATTGAATTTGACTCTGAATGTCTCTTACGCAGTGACGATGTTTAACAGAAGTTTTGCCACAACAAAGGTAATTTGCATTATATCCTAAAGCTTGATTTTTGAGGAATGCTAATAATCTAGATTATTTCAATGTTTTTGAAAGAAGACTCCACTCACACAGCAAAATTAAATTAACACTGCTGGGTGTTTATATAATCCACATTTAGAGTGTTAAATGAACACTGAAGCAGTGTTAAAGTTAATGAGATAATTAAGTTATTAATTGTGTGATGATTGAGCATTATTGAAGACACCTGATGTTAACAACAACAACATGTATCACAAGGAATGAGAAAGGTTGACATGGATCAGTTGAATCTTGAACATCTGGGGAATCACCCGTTTAAAAAAAAAGATGAACAGAGCAGAGTCTGCTGGCTAAAAGAGAACGCGACAGAGCAATAAAACAAGAATCAACATCGGCTGGGCTTTTCAGAGATGGTGAGAACTGAGGGATTTGAAATGTTGTAAAAGCGACGCAGAGATGGTGTTAACCACATTCATCCAAAGCACAACCAAAACACTGTTCTTCCGCAAAATGCATGTAGTTTTGTTTTTCAACCGCTAGATGGCCAGAAATTACATAGTGTACAGTTAAATGTTAATTGAGTGACACCATGTCAAATTTTCTTCCATTGTCTTGTAACTTCTATTTAAAAAAAAAAAAAAGTTTTAAATATAAAATAATCAGATATATATATATATATATATAGGATGTTTTTTGTCTTTCAGATATGGAGCAAAACCCTTTTTTTATGTGTGTGTATATATATATATATATATATATATATATATATATATATATATATACATATACACACACAGTATATCTAATTGTTATCATATGCAATCTTACGGGTTGATTATTACACATCTTGTTTAGATTTCTAGATTGTAGATTTTCATCAACTATTTCATGTGAATTCACCATTGCGTAAAGTTATCATGAATTCTTAAGAAATCAGGTTGAAAAGTTCATCTTAGAACAATGAGAACTCAAAGTGTGAAACCACATGAGAGACAGCGATTATTTCTCAAAACACACACACATTATCAGCGATATAAAGAAGACACCTTCCTCATAAGTTCTTCTGAAGAGTCGTTGTCGTCTGTGAGCGAATGACTTTTCTGATCTTCTCTTCTTGTCGTTGCTCCTGAACTCCTGTAAAATAACAAAAAGAAAACACAGAATCTCAAAAAGAGGCAACAGTATTTTCAGGTAAGTTTGGGGTTGAAGTACAAGGTCAGTTTATCAGAGAACATCACAGGTTTATATGATTATTTCAAACAGTTGAATCTGCTAATCAGCAAAAAATGCAGTTGCACAGATTTAAAATGTGTTTTGTAAGAAATTGTTGAACAGTTTAATTGTGCACATATTGTCATCGCAGTGAATTTGTGAGACGCTGTTGTGTTTCTGGTTCTTCACTAGATCTACCTGATCATCTGAGGGATTTGAATGAATCAAGATGCGGCTGATCATTGAAGCTCTTCTTCTCATTTTAGCTGCTCTAGGACAGGTAAGCTTGTGTTCTAGTATGAATATTACAGACATGAATATACTGATGATGTGATCATTATGATTTCTGTTTCTGCAGGATCACAGCGCTGCTGCCGGACAGATATTTCCATTGGATATGGCACCGAATTCTGTCGATGACTATTATTCCGGCTGTAGAGGGAAAATGGCACATCTGGTGAAGACGAAATATCTGAAGAAGGAAATCTCCAACTCAGCTAAATTTAAATATTATTGGCAAAATAGTGCAAATATTGTCAAGTTTCCAAAAGATCATTTAACAAGGAATCAGTTAATCGCCATTCACGTGTACACTGGTAAATACATATATAGTCAATTTAATGAAGAAACTCGTTACGGTAAAAACCATTACAAACACAAGACATTCAAATGGTATTCACTTTACTTTCTGTTAACAGAAGCAATACAGATTCTGAAGAAAACACAGAATAAATGCTATTATACTTATCGTGGTAATAAAGTTGAATTTAATAAGAACATTCTGAACAAAGAGGTTCGATTCGGCTCATTTACATCCTCATCTCTTGATCGCAAAGTAACTCAAGGTTTTGGAAGTACATCTTGTTTTGAAATCTACACCTGTGAAAGTGCTGAGCTGACAAAGTACTCTCAGTATCCTTACATTAAAGAGGTGCTGATTCCTCCATATGAGACGTTTAAAGTCACTGCTGTCAGAACAAAAAAATATAATAAAAATCTCTGGTGTGACACTGTGTACACTTTGAAAAGCACTGGAAAAGTAAGTTACCAGAACTGTGCTCTATTCAAGAAACATTAAAAAACATACAATGTTGAAATTGAATTGCTCTGAATTTACAGGATTTAATCATGTACATCAGTTCCCCACAAATCGATATACAACATTTTTTTTCTTACTGTTTTCAATCATTCTGTCAGATAAAACACAATTTGTTTGCATAATTTTAACAATGAAATAAATGTATTTCAAGTGACCCAATGGCCTCAAAGTGATTTTTATATGTGTCATTAATTAATTTCTTTTTCCATCACATTACTGAACAATTTTAGTATAATATTCTAACATCAATAGAATATTACCTATTCAATGCATTTTTGTTCATGGTATTCAGCTACAATTAAATGTTTTCCAATAAGACTTAGAATAAATGTGAATGATTTCTACGTTGGAATCGATAAGCAGAATCGGAATCATTCAAATTCGAACGATACGCAACCCGACTGCTGCTGTACGTATAACAACATGAAATAATCCCCGTAGCAGAATCTATACAGGTGGAGCTGGGAAAGGGGGAGGGTTTCTGAAAGCACGTTGCAGACTGCAACAGCAAACAAGGGCAAGTAATTGAATGCTGAGCAGCAAGTTCATGGCCGCTAATGCCAAAGCAACCAATCAGCTGTGCTATGAAGATAATGATGTGATCGCTGACAAATTGAGTTAAGGACCTATCAGCCATGTTACCAAACTGAACCATATTTTAAGTGTCACAGTCAATATAGATGGATTTTCATGTGTTTCACATGTTCATATGTGTGATTGTTATTTTTTCAGCGCACTGCCAATATAATCATCATATATACGTGATTACAGTTAGAAAGATGCAAGCTTTGTAGAAAAGAAAGTCTCATTTTAATTAAAATGTAAACCCACCCATCTAACAGGAAACATTCTCAGAACTTTAGCTAACATTGTAAGCAAATGTTCTTCCAGGAACGTTATTACAATGTTTTTAATTTTACTACTTGTTTCAAAAGTAAAAGTAACATTCTCTTAATGTTTGAAGAATGATGAAATGAAACGTTTCCTTAAAGTTTGCGTATCCAAGAAAAATATATGCTTATTCCAATCTGCTGTCAACTCTACATTTCACAGTCTGAGTGTGAAGCTCAACACCCATAGGAACGCATTGAAAATGCCCACTCTGCTTCACTCGCTTTGCCCTAGAGTGGACACACACTGTCATGACGACATCTGAAAGACAATGAGAAGATTCAAACAAAGAGAAATAGTACTTTAAAGTTGCTAGTTTTTGCTCAGGTGGCCGAAATGTTCACCCAACAGAGAAAGGTTTTGCTCAGCAAGAACAAAAATGAGAAGGAACATTGGTGACAGACTTGATCAAAAGTCACGTACGGCAACTAAAGATTTTAATTTCAACATTGTTATCTTTTGAAAACAGATGAGTGCTGATGACAGGAAAAAAAGCTTTCCTGTAGCTCAAACAGTAGAGCATTGGCGCTTGCAACACCAAGGTCATGGGTTCGATTCCCAGGGAAAGCAAGAACTGATAAAATGTCTACCTTGAAATGCAATGAAAGTTGCTTTGGATAAAAGCGTCTGCCAAATGCATAAATGTGAATGTAAAGAAGTACATTTTGTCATCTGGAAGATTGCAACATACATGTTAAAGTATTTTAATGACCTGCACAGTTCAGCTCACTTCTTTCCCACATGAACACAGTGCCGTAGCTGACATATTTCTGATCTCTTCTTGTTTTGACGACAAGTTTTGGTTTAAAAAAAAGAGATATGTTACCGAAACCTTCTGCTTCTGTACGATCAAGACAACAGGATGAAATCAGCCTAAATGAAGCCCTTTGTTCAGAACTGCTTCGAGACTTGCATCTTTTTTGTGTTTACTTCAGAATCTGAGTTAAAGGATACACTATGTAACTTTTTTTGTTCAAAATGATCAAAATTTAAATAATGAGTCAATGCACCCTCAATCCTTCAAATCCCCTTCTAAATTGTGTTTTGTCTTATCCTGAATTGAATTGAAATGTCTTTAATGTCCCCAAGGGGCAATTTGGTTCACAACAGGTAGCCAACACATACACATTCGCACAAAAACACATAAAAACATGAGATATTAAATAGATAAAAACATAAATACACATGTACCTATAGTTTGTTGAGAAACCCAACAGCTGATGGTAAAAATTATCTGTTGGACCTGGCACGTTTTCGGTAAGTATACCTCCTTCCTGATGGTAGGAGGCAAAACTCAGAGTGTCGTGGGTGAGAAACAGATAAACTGCCATATGTAGCTCTCTAATTGAGTTCATTGTAAAGCGTTATCTATTGTGAAGGGTCATTTCATTATGGGTTGTTGTAGTGCTGTACTGGATATTATTTTCAAGGAAGTACCGTGTCTATAGCGCTACAGTGACGTCTTCAGCCAGTCAGCTTGAGATCCTTGCCATCTAAACTGGTTATATCTCTTAAGCCTAGAATTGAATGTTTTATCAGCAGTGAGTTAACCATATTCATCCGCACAGTAACGCAGAGCCAAAGTACAACCAAAACACTGTTCTTCCGCAAAATGCATGTAGTTTTGATTTTTAACTGCTAGAGGGCCAAAAGTTACATAGTGTACAGTGATGACAACATGTCAAATTATCGTCCATTGTCTTGTAAACATCCGATATACACTAGGGATGCACGATGATATCGGGACAACATCGGTATCGGCCGATAAAAGCTTAAAATGACCATCATCGGCATCGGCCGATATGAATATTTCTGCCGATGAGTCTTGCCGATAGGGTGGCGTGTTTCCTATGCGCACGTGACGACCGTGAACGAAGCATGAGCGCCAGCAACTTAAACTTCCAACTAGGGGTGCGCGTCTCACGGTTTTTGATCGTGGATGATTAAAATGTCTCCACGATCTGCTTTTGAAGAAAAATCATAGTATCGTGCATTCTATCAGTTCAATTCTGGCGCCTTCATCTCAACATACACTGTACAACGCGACGTACATTCACATCACATGTAAACGCAGAGGTAGAGTTACACTCACGGGACACTGCAATTCACAAAAGTTCATTGTTTGCATGTGCGTCAAAGTCTTGCTAGGTAAACATGTCATTCACGTGCTGATGCGCTGTTCTAACATCCGCTTTTCTGAGCGCGTAGACGCGACGCTCACAGGAACTAAAAGCCTGTCACAGCGCCTGCATACTGGACTAATCTTTCGAGTCTTATTGCGCTGATACTGTCAAATACACACAAGGTTTACATAAACAAAGTTGGTTATGTCTAAAGTGAAAGCAAACAGAGAAAATCTGCTTGTCAAATGCGTGTATATTAGACGCGTCGCGTTACTCGCGTGCAGTTCTTAAAGAGACAGTAATAATATTCTGCCGCTTGTCTTTAAAGAGATACTGCACCCAGAAATAAAAATTCTGTCTATCTAATGTTGTTTCAAACCTGGATTCATTTCTTTCTTGTGCTTAAATATACTATGGTATGGCAAGCCGTTTTAACTTTTATTCATTTTCAGGATATGAATCCTTGATATCAACAATTCAATTTTCACTAGTTAAAATTATAATTATTGATATCAACAATTAAATTTTTGATATCAAGAATACAATTGTTGATATCAACAATTGCATTCTTGATATCAACAATTGCATTCTTGATATCAACAATTGAATTCTTGATATCAACAATTGAATTCTTGATATCAACAATTGAAATCTTGATATCAAAAATGTAATTGTTGATATCAACAATTGTATTTTCACTAGTGAAATGTCACCATAGGCTGCCATTCAAAATCAATTGTTGATATCAAGAATTACATTTTTGATATCAAGAATTACATTTTTGATATCAACAATTACATTTTTGATATCAACAATTACATTTTTGATATCAACAATTACATTTTTAATATCAACAATTACATTTTTGATATCAACAATTACATTTTTGATATCAACAATTACATTTTGATATCAAGAATTCAATTGTTGATATCAAGAATTATATTCCTGATATCAAGAATTAGATTGTTACTAGTAAAAATGCGAATTCCTGATATCAACAATTGAATTGCTACTAGTAAAAATGTTTATTCTTGATATCTGAAAATGTATTATTGATATCAATATTATTTCAGATATCTAAAATGGCTTTCTTACTAGTAACAATCACATTCATGATATCAGAAATGAACATTGTCACTAGTGAAAATGTAATTATTGATATCAAAAATGAACATTCTTACTAGTAGCAATTCAATTGTTGATATCAAGAATAGACATTTCAACTAGTAACAATTTAATTATTGATATCAGGAATTCGCATTTTTACTAGTAACAATTGCATTCTTGATATCAACAATTGATTTTGAATGGCAGCCTATGGTGACATTTCACTAGTGAAAATACAATTACAGATATCAAGAATTCAATTGTTGATATCAACAATTACATTTTTGATATCAAGAATTAAATTGTTTATATCAAGATTTCAATTGTTGATATCAAGAATTCAATTGTTGATATCAAGAATGCAATTGTTGATATCAAGAATGCAATTGTTGATATCAAGAATACATATCCTGGACATTCTTCCAAATAACTTTTATAATTTCAACAGAAGAAAGAAACTTGAGAGAGTAAATTATGACAATTTAAATTTTTGGGAGAACTATCCCGTTAATGTTAATAAAACAACAAAACACAGAGGAAATCACTCACTGCTCTTGACTGAGAACATTAATAGAAGCTTTAATAAGCTTTTTTTGCACTTAAAAAAAATACAAATATATCGATATCGGTATCGGCATCGGGCAAAATTAGTTTGAAAATATCGGCATATCGAATATCGGCCAAAATCCTATATCGTGCATCCCTAATATACACTATATTGCCAAAAGTATTGGGATATACCCCTTCAAATCATTGAATTCAGGTGTTTCAATCACTTCCATGGCCACAGTTGTATAAAATCAAGCACCTAGGCATGCAGACTGCTTCTAAAAACATTTGTGAAAGAATGGGTCGCTCTCAGGAGCTCAGAGAATTCAAGCGTAGTGCCGTGATAGGTTGCCACCTGTGCAATAAGTCCATTCGTGAAATTTCATCACTACTAAATATTCCAGAGTCAACTTTTAGTGGTATTATAACAAAGTGGAAGCAATTGGGAACAACAGCAACTCAGCCACGAAGTGGTAGGCCACGTAAAATCACCGAGCGGGGTCAGCGCATGCTGAGGTGAAGTAGCTCAAGGACAGTGCGTAGACTAGAGAGCTTCATGGAATGTGTTTCCATGGCCGAGCAGCTGGATCCAAGCCTCCATCCAAGTGCAGTGCAAAACGTCAGATGCAGTGGTGTAAAGCACGCCGCCACTGGACTCTAGAGCAGCACGTTCTCTGGAGTGATGAATCAGGCTTCTCTGTCTGGAAATCCGATGGACGAGTCTGGGTTTGGCGGTTGCCAGGAGAACGGTACTTGCCTGACTGCATTGTGCTAAGTGTAAAGTTTGGTGGAGGGGGGATTATGGTGTGGGGTTGTTTTCAGGGGTTGGGCTTGGCCCCTTAGTTCCAGGGAAAGAAACTCTTAAAGGGGTCATGTAATGCCATTTTTGTACAAGCTAATATGATTCTTTAGGGTCTAAATTAAAATATACGTTAATTAAAAATTCTCAAGAAAACAGTTATTTTATCTGGTCAAAAACAGCTTTGTTTTCAGCACGCCGTTTCAGTGCATATGCCTTTAGGCTTTAAATGATCATGAGCTTCGCTCACCCCGCCCCTCTGTTCTGTGCGTACACGTTTGTAACACAATAACCATAACGCGTTGTTCATTATAAACGTGGGATTATGAATTATATTGAGAACGTCGTACATAGAAAACATGCCGTAATGTACCCTGAGTGTAAACCTTAGACTCATTCATCGTGAAGCGCGCAAGCGATTTGCAAAGATATAAATATAAATATAAAGGTTAATAAAACGTTACACTCACTTCAGTTGTTCTAGAGGTTCAGCAGGAACACGAATAGCTGGTACCGATCCTTTTTTCATGAGCCGCTTCTTAGCAAAACCAGCTTTATACTGACTCTCGTTTATAAAGCAGTCTGGTGTGTGAAATGATTCGCGCAAACATGAACGCATTGACGTTGCTCGTGGGGAATATTCCCTTCGAAAAAACAAACTCAGCCACTGCGTCTTCAGCGGTTCGGATTTAGGAACATCAAAATGACTGTGTTCGTTATTGCACCCAAGAACAGAACACCACAATCGCTTAGACGCCATTCTGCTCATAGACAGTGCTCCAGCATATCAACAATGACTGCGCCGGTCCGCGCGGACTATGATTGACAGCTGGCTCACGAGCGAGGGCGGGTCTGTGTTGAAACCCGGCTGTCAATCAACAATCGCGGCAGGGGCTTCCGAGCGTGTGACGTCACATGGTCGAACGGCTCGATTTGAGACAGGGGAAAACATATAAGGAGATTAAAACAAAAACACTGGCTGGATTTTTATCATTATATGATGGTTGTGTACAGGCACTGCCAACACACATTTCAGTACAATCAACTTGAAAAAGTGCATGTACCATTATATGACCCCTTTAATGCTTAAGCATACCCCAAGACATTTTGGACAATTTCATGCGGTCAACTTTGTGGGAACAGTTTGGGGATGGCCCGTTACTGTTCCAACACGACTGCGCACCAGTGCACAAAGCAAGGTCCATAAAGACATGGATGAGTGAGTTATGAGTGGAGGAACTTGACTGACCTCAACCCGATAGAACACCTGTTATGGAATTATGTGTGTTATTTCGTATCATATATTCTGATTCTGTATATTGTTTGTATTCTCCGTTATTGTTATTTCTCTGTGTTTTTTTTATTGCTGATTGTTCTAAGCAGGATCTCGGGATGGCTCCACCCCTTTGATTGACGCGGGATTAAAACTATCCCTTCCGCTCTAGAAGTTGAGCTGCGAGGAAGGCCGTCCGTGACCGGAACCGGGGGGCGGCCGAAAGAGCGTCGCCCCTCTCCCCCTTATCTTATCGCACCTCAAGTTTGTGGAGAACCCGGTGCTAAATGACTCGTAGACGACCTGATTCTGGGTCGGGGTTTCGTGCGTGGCAGAGCAGCTACATCGCTGCGATCCATTGAAAGTAAGCCCTCGATCCAAGTTTTTGTCGGCCTCCGGGGTTGGGGGTGTGGGGGGCGAAGGTCTTTGGGTGAACCAGTGGTAGTGGTGGAGGATGAGGAGAGTGAGACGGAGACTTGGTGTCTGTGATTCCGGGCGGGTCGCACTTCTCCTGTCTCCTCTACAGCCGTCAGACCATTATTGTACCTGATTTAGATTCTGTTAAAGGAGAACTCCGGCGCAAAATGAACCTTTGGTCTAATAAAACATTGGTACCTAGTCAACCGTTCTCTGAGATTTGTTTTCATAATCGAATGTAAAGAGTTTTATCTCTAAAAACTGTTTAGCGTATAACGCTATAATGGGGGCATATAATAAGTAAAAAGAAATCGCTAGTTTATACCACTAACAAGGCTCAAAATAACCCCACACTAACACAGTAACATAATGAGGGTCCCTACATGCAAAACGAAGCATTGAGAACTTTGTAAGTGTACAGACCATTTAATAAGAAGATATTTTATAAAGACAGTCCACTTCGTGTATACAGACAGGAGCCATCTTTGGAAAACAGTCTCGACTAATCAAACCACGAACGCCATTCATACAGTTCGGAAGTTCACTGAACTTAATACAGTTCAGCTCACTTAGCACGTCGTTCGTGGTTTGATTAGTCTAGACTGTTTTCCAAAGATGGCTCCTGTCTGTATACACGAAGTGGACTGTCTTTATCTTTATCTTCTTATTAAACGGTCTGTACACGTACAAAGTTCTCAATGCTTCGTTTTGCATGTAGGGACCCTCATTATGTTACTGTGTTAGTGTGTGGCTATTTTGAGCCTTGTTAGTGGTATAAACTAGCGATTTCTTTTGACTTATTATATGCCCCCATTATAGCGTTATACGCTAAACAGTTTTTAGAGATAAAACTCTTTACATTCGATTATCATGAAAACAAATCTCAGAGAACGGTTGACTAGGTACCAATGTTTTATTAGACCAAAGGTTCATTTTGCGCCGGAGTTCTCCTTTAAGTATTTTATTTTCAGTGATGGTGTTTTGTAAGGTTGACCTGCCCTTTTCTTTGAAATCACGTTCGTTTTGTTTTGTTAGTGTATTTAGGGTAATTTGCTGGATTTTGATTTGGATAATTTTAGGGAAGTTTACTTTGATATTTTGTTTATTATTTGTTTTGTTTGTTATTTTGGGCCTTTGGTCTTCCTGAAGATTATACACCCACTGGTTTATGTTACTCTGTTATCCTCAATTTTACTTATATGTTCATCTTCTTCATCTAAAACATTTATTGTTTCTCTTGAATTTTGGACTCATTGGTTTATCTTTTGGTCTGACGACTGGGCGTGGGAGTCATGTCGAGACTGTGAGCCAGGCCTTCTCGTCCAACTTCAGTGCCTGACCTCACATATGTGCTTCTAGAAGAATGTTAAAAAACAAACACACTCCTAAACCTTCTGGAAAGCCTTCCCAGAAGAGTTGAAGCTTTTATAGCTGCAAAGGATGGGCACACTCCAAATGAAACTCTACAGATCAGGAATGGGATGTCAATAAAGTTCATGTGCATGTAGGCGGGCGTCCCAAAACTTTTGGCAAAATAGTGTAAATCTGATTCATTTGAATAAGTTTGAAATTAAGTATTTTTTCTTTCAGATATGGAGCAAAACCCTTTTTAATCTCTCTAAAAACATATATATATATATAATTGTTCTTGTATGCAATCATACGAGTTGATTAATACACATCTTGTTTAGATTTCTAGATTGTAGATTTTCATCAACGATTTCATGTGAATTCACCATTGCGTAAAGTTATCATGAATTCTCAAGAAATCAGGTTGAAAAGTTCATCTTAGAACAATGAGAACTCAAAGTGTGAAACCACACAAGAGACAGCAATTATTTCTCAAAACACACACACATTATCAGCGATATAAAAAAGACACCTCCTCATAAGTTCTTCTGAAGAGTCGTTGTCGTCTGTGAGCGAATGACTTTTCTGATCTTCTCTTCTTGTCGTTGCTCCTGAACTCCTGTAAAATAACAAAAAGAAAACACAGAATCTCAAAAAGAGGCAACAGTATTTTCAGGTAAGTTTGGGGTTGAAGTTCAAGGTCAGTTTATCAGAGAACATCACAGGTTTATATGATTATTTCAAACAGTTGAAACTGCTAATCAGCAAAAAATGCAGTTGCACAGCTTTAAAATGTGTTTTGTAAGAAATTGTTGAACAGTTTAATTGTGCACATATTGTCATCGCAGTGAATTTGTGAGACGCTGTTGTGTTTCTGGTTCTTCACTAGATCTACCTGATCATCTGAGGGATTTGACTGAATCAAGATGCGGCTGATCATTGAAGCTCTTCTTCTCATTTTAGCTGCTCTAGGACAGGTAAGCTTGTGTTCTAGTATGAATATTACAGACATGAATATACTGATGATGTGATCATTATGATTTCTGTTTCTGCAGGATCACAGCGCTGCTGCCGGACAGATATTTCCATTGGATATGGCACCGAATTCTGTCGATGACTATTATTCCGGCTGTAGAGGGAAAATGGCAAATCTGGTGAAGATGGAATATCTGAAGAAGGAAATCTACAGCTCAGCTAAATATAAAATTAGTTGGAAAGTAGGTGAAATGTTTGTCAAGTTCCCAAAAGATCATTTAACAAGGAATCATTTAATCGCCATTTATGTGTACAGTGATAGTAATGTATATCACCATTTTAATCCTGACACTCGTTACGGTAAAAAACAGTACAAACACAAGACATTCAAATGGTATTCACTTCACTTTCTGTTAACAGAAGCGATACAGATTCTGAAGAAAACACACAATAAATGCATGTTAACGTATCGTGGTACAAATGTTGAATTTTATAAGAATGTTCTGAACAAAGAGATTCGATTCGGCTCATTTTCATCCTCCTCTCTTGATCCTAATGTAGCACGAGGTTTTGGAAGTAAATCTTGCTTTGAAATCTACACCTGTGAAGGTGCTGATGTCACAAAATATTCTAAGTATCCTCATGAGAAAGAGGTGCTGATTCCTCCATATGAGAAGTTTAAAGTCACTGCTGTCAGAACAAAAACATATCAGCACAATCTCTGGTGTGACACTGTGTTCACTTTGAAAAGCACTGGGAGAGTAAGTTACCAGAACTGTGCAGTGGCATTCAAGAAACCATACAAGTACTAATTATATTCACTGAAGAAAAATAGTGCTCAGAATTGATCAGTTCCAAACTAGTAAATATAGAAGAAGTCTTCCTCTCAATTTAGCTTAATAGTTCTTTGTCAGCAGACAATTTTTGTACACTTTAAATTGTTCTGAAATAAAACATTTATATTGGCCTTAAAATGATTTTGTATGTGTATCTATTAATTTCTTCATTTACACTTACATGTGTTTGCATCACAATTTTAGTGCTTGCCATCTAGTTGACTGCCAGGAAAAGAATATGAACTGCTAAATGACCTTCTGGGTGCAATGCAGAATGAAGATGGTTTAGTTATATTGAAAATACACCTTCAGTAGCATCTGAACGATGATCAATTTAATGAAATTGTTTTTGGGAAAAGGGTAACTTTTCTTAAATTGGTGTTGGCATTTAAAATAATAAAGAAAAGTGTTCCTAGGTACCTGACAGAGTATTGTGTACTTCTAAGAGAAGTGCACAGTCATTCCACTAGGGGGAGTAGCACTGACATCTATCCTTGTAGATTTAAGAGTTTAAGGGGGAAGATTTTTATATATATATATATATATATATATATATATATATATATATATATATATATATATATACACTCACCGGCCACTTTATTAGGTACACCTGTCCAACTGCTCGTTAACACTTAATTTCTAAGCAGCCAATCACATGGCGGCAACTCAGTGCATTTAGGCATGTAGACATGGTCAAGACAATCTCCTGCAGTTCAAACCGAGCATCAGTATGGGGAAGAAAGGTGATTTGAGTGACTTTGAACGTGGCATGATTGTTGGTGCCAGAAGGGCTGGTCTGAGTATTTCAGAAACTGCTAATCTACTAGGATTTTCACGCACAACCATCTCTAGGGTTTACAGAGAATGGTCCGAAAAAGAAAAAACATCCAGTGAGCGGCAGTTCTGTGGGCGGAAATGCCTTGTTGATGCCAGAGGTCAGAGGAGAATGGCCAGACTGGTTCGAGCTGATAGAAGGGCAACAGTGACTGAAATAACCACTCGTTACAACCGAGGTATGCAGCAAAGCATTTGTGAAGCCACAACACGCACAACCTTGAGGCGGATGGGCTACAACAGCAGAAGACTCCACCGGGTACCACTCATCTCCACTACAAATAGGAAAAAGAGGCTACAATTTGCAAGAGCTCACCAAAATTGAACAGTTGAAGACTGGAAAAATGTTGCCTGGTCTGATGAGTCTCGATTTCTGTTGAGACATTCAGATGTTAGAGTCAGAATTTGGCGTAAACAGAATGAGAACATGGAACCATCATGCCTTGTTACCACTGTGCAGGCTGGTGGTGGTGGTGTAATGGTGTGGGGGATGTTTTCCTGGCACACTTTAGGCCCCTTAGTGCCAATTGGGCATCGTTTAAATGCCACGGCCTACCTGAGCATTGTTTCTGACCATGTCCATCCCTTTATGGCCACCATGTACCCATCCTCTGATGGCTACTTCCACCATGTCAGAAAGCTCTAATCATTTCAAATTGGTTTCTTGAACATGACAATGAGTTCACTGTACTAAAATGGCCTCCACAGACACCAGATCTCAACCCAATAGAGCATCTTTGGGATGTGGTGGAACGGGAGATTCGCATCATGGATGTGCAGCCGACAAATCTGCGGCAACTGTGTGATGCCATCATGTCAATATGGACCAAACTCCCTGAGGAATGCTTCCAGCACCTTGTTGAATCTATGCCACGAAGAATTGAGGCAGTTCTGAAGGCAAAAGGGGGTCCAACCCGTTACTAGCATGGGGTACCTAATAAAGTGGCCGGTGAGTGTATATATATATACTAGTTATATAGCCTAGAATGTTTTACCTAGTTGTATAAAGCAGATAAAAGTTTAAAGTGTTTTTAAAAAGGAAGTAAAAAAAAAGGGCCTTTTATCATTAATTTACAGGCGATGCAGACCTTGATGGTGATTTCACTCCACATATGATCTGTATTTCTATTTGTAAACATAGAGGACCACAATGGAAATAAGCATTGGGCGTTTTGTGTTATCCTCGACAATTATGAAACATTGTATGAACAATCTTTATTTATTTATTTTTTTTATTCTTGTCTAACAAAGGAAGCAATATATATTCCCAATACACTCCGAGAACGAAGTTTTGCTGCTTGTTCAATTTAACTGAATTAAATAAAGGTTTACTCTTTTTTTTTTTTTCTTGCTGAGGAGCTTCATTGATGTTGGAATGTTTGTGGTTTTCACTGTGCAGAAGAGTGATGCTTGAGGTTTTTGATATTGTACAATTCAACCATACCCGAATGAAAGACTAAAATTACACATTAAAAATACAAGAGCAAAAAAAAAAAAAAAAAAAAAACTTGTATGTAGAGCGAGGTCGGTCCACTGCACTATTTGCTGTCATTTGTTCAATGTGTCTGGAAATTTCTCGAGACAGCGTTGCCCCCTGCTGGCCAGGTCTGGCAGCAACTACACCTCCCGCTGTTGTTTTGACTCAAAGTTTGGCAACGCTTGCTATTCATATCAAATAAGAAGAAATGGTGTTGGCTGGTATACTATTTTACTATTGGAGATTAACATTGTTGTTGTTGCTAGCACAAACATTATTTTGTGAACTAACCAATGCACGTCAAATGTGTTGCTATGCAAACTAAAAGCATTTCTGTAAAGCCGAGCTGATGTTACCGGGACTGTTGCTTTACCTTTTTGTTTAAAATCTCTTTTTGGTTCGAAGTTCATTTGTTGTGACTAGGGGTGTAACGATACACAAACCTGACGGTTCGGTTCGTCCCACGGTTTTGAGGTCTCGGTTCGGTTCGGTTCGGTTCATTTCGGTGGGGTGGGGGGGTTAGAAAGCTAAAATTGCTTTTATTTTTTATTAAACAGTGCTTTAATGAACAAATTGTGTCCTTGTCTTTAAATTAATTCAATTACAAGTAAACGTTTCTCAAGGATAACAAAATTATCTTACCAATGCTGTAAACTACAGCCCTTACTTGCACATTACTATAACATTAAAGCTTAACAACATAGCCTAGACTTTTAACCTAAATTATATAATAATAATCAACACTCAAATAACAAATTGTATGAAAACATGTAAACTGCACATAAGGCAATTTTTGCATTAACATGTTTTTACTCTAATTTGTTATTGTCATATAATAATTTACACAGTTACTGTTATTTTCATGACAACTATTTTAAACATACATTAAATAATCAAGACATCATAAACAGGTTAAGTAAAATATAATATATAGGCTAATATATAGCATTTATTTAGTGAAAGAGTTAGCAAACCAGCAAGCTGTGGACACTGAATGACTTGCCTGAGGTAAATATAAAGCTATGTGAAAAACTAAGCGTTTTATTGACGTATTTCCGCTGTTGAAACACTGATTGAGTGTTTACACGAGTTATGATGACTTTCAGTAAATATACTGTATCTTTCAACATACCTTCGGGTGTCCATTCATGTTTATTCTGTAACTGAGGAAGAGATGATCGCGCTCCGCGCTGCCGCATGCATACAGTGATATCTGTCACGCCACATCTAAGAGCGCCAAAACGGCATTTATTGTTTGCATTTCGTGATCAAATAGACATAATTTGAAAGATTACACCTTGCTTATTATCAAAAGTAACAAAACACTGAGCTTATTGCGATTATATGTGGTTAATGGTGGTTAGGCAACAGCCCTTCGTTGTGTACAGATAACACATGAGGTGAAAGAGCCGGGGCTGGGCGGGGCCGCAGGGGGCGTGTTCGGTTCGCCATGAGAGTATCGCGATACGTATCGTGGGTGGTGTATCGCGGTTTTTCGGTTCGGTTCAAATATCGTTACACCCCTAGTTGTGACTTCCATCTGCTACTGTGACCTACCACCGCATGTACCGCATGTCATTAACACGCGCAGAATGCATGGCGGAAGTATTCAGTTTCCCGCGAAATCCGTCCAGCTCTAAAAACACAAATAATTATTATAGGCTTACCGTGGTGTTTCGGGGTAAGGCAGGAAACCAGATTGGAATACGAATGTATGATGTACTCACTCATTATTTTTAATTTTGTTATTTAAAAAAAACATTTATTTTTGCACATGAAATGATGTGCAACATGATGGCCATTTATGTTCTAACTAAAGTTTACTCTTATGATTATTTCTAAGCATTTTAGAAGAAATAAGAACAGCATAAAGATCAACCCGTCACATTTCTGCTTGTGCAACACAATGAATTTAGATCTTAAATCTTTCGTACATCTCTCATATAGCACTATCATATTATCCAATCAACTATTTCCCAAAAAAATTAGATTTACTACACATTTGTGTAGTCAATTTTTTGACTGTTTTGTCTGGTTTGATCATGTGGAATAATACAAAGACAACAGCACAAACTATGTCTACTGTGATATTTATTTCCTTTACATATAAAAAAGGCTAAATTCCTAAATTAAATAAAATAAAATGGAAAACACTGATTATTACAATTTTTTTTTTTTTTTTAACTTGGTATAAGTTTCTTGGTGTCAGTTTCTCTGGTAACCTAAAAAGAGTACAATAAAGTAAAATAAAATGCGCTGTAGCCCAAAGCATTTGGACACTGAAGTCCAGGTTTCAGACGTTCTCCACCTTGATGATGTTCAGCTCGGGCTCGTGCGGTGAAACCGGAAGACTAGAGGACTGGTCAGCAGGGCTACACGCCTGGAATGATCCCTCTGCACTGGTGGAGGGCATGTCTCCTGATTTACTATCCATCCCTGTAAAGGAGTCTGTGTGTGGCTGTGAATACGGGAGTGTGCTGGGCGAGTACGCTTGCGTGTGGGACTGAGTGAACGTCGTGGTACGCGCTTGTGCGTGGGTGAACGGGGGCCCGCTGGAGGTCGGGCACTGCTGAAACCCGTTCATGGTGGGTGGGCTGAGCTGGTCCAGAGAGAACACCTCGATGCTCTCGAGACCAGAATCGTGGATCTCGTTGTATCGCGTCTGGGCTTGGCTGCACTGAGCGTAGGCGCCCTGGCCCGTCGCCGTCTGGCTGAACGGGGCCGAAGAGGCCAGCGAACACGACGCTGGAGCGCATGAGGACTGCAGAGGGTCGAATTTGGATGCGAGATCCTGCAGGGTGCTGAGGATCTGCTTCTGGACTTGAGTCTGCTGGGATTGTTCTCTCTCCAGTCGGCCTTGTTGGTCCACCATCATCCTCAACGCCAGGCCCAAACTCCTCAGCTCTGAGCCCAACGACTGGATCTGCTCCTGCAGGGTGCTCACGGCGGCAGGGTCCAGGACGCTCCGCTGGGGAGGAGGAGGAGGGGAAGGCTGGGTGGTCACGCTTTGGACCCGTGCGGAGGGGGATGCATTTTGGGATGTCGCCCCAGAGGTGGCCGGGTCGGGGAGGCGGATGTCGATACGGGGAGGGTGTTGAGGAGCACGAACAGGAACACCCACACGCTGGTTCATCCATCTCCTGTGAGGACTGGCTCCTTGGTGCAATAATCTCTGTGAAATAAAGATTTAATTAAGCCATTCATCACATATGTGGGTAAGAAATAGTGATCAGCCAGACCCAAGGCTCAGTTATAATAATAATGATTAGTAGTAGCAGTAACATACAAATTTAAATGTATACTTTTATTAAATTATGTAAAAATGGTTTTAAATATTGGTTATGGGACACTTAACCAAAACGTTATTATTATTGGTTGTACAAAATGTTTTTTTTTTCTATCTCTAATCATAATAGTACTGGATTTATGATGATGCTTCATAACTCACGATGTTTGGAGGTCTGGCTGTAGTGAGGTCATAAGAAGCCGTCTGTGGTAACACAAGCTTTCTCCCATCAGGACCAGAGAAGCAGGACGGGTCTCGTCTCACTGACACCGACACCTGCTGGCCGGTCTGGGGACCGCTGTCTCTTACCTTCACAAAACACGTGGATTAGTTAAGGCAAAACATATAATCACACACATATATATATATATATATATATATAAGCCTTTTTATAAGTTATATATATTTTTGGTATTGTGTTTTTATGAAAAATAAGCACATGCCCCCTTTAATGTGCACATTTAACTTTTCCTATTTCTATTGTAATTTTTACTGTAAAGAAACATAAATTACAACGCTTTTAAATCATTTAAAACAATCAAATTTAAAGGCAACAAATGTACCATGGTGCATAAATACATTACATTTTTTTTCACATTGCTGTAATGTAATTTTTTGTAATGAAATTGTTTTATTTTTATTTGTTGCATTAAAGTCACGTGGATTAGAGAAGAAATGTACTTAATTGTCATGAAAATAAAGTCACACTGCGCACACACACACACACACACACACACCTATATATATATATATATATATATTAGTTCAAGCCAATGTATTTTAGTGTTTTTGAAAGAGGTATCTTATGCTCACCAAGAGACTAATATTTATGCAGGAAAAAAAAAAAAACTGTAATATTGTGCAATATTATTACAATTTAAAATAATCGTTTTCCATCTTAATGTTTTAAAATTGTATTTATTCCTGTGATCAAAGTTCAATTTTCAGCATCATTACTCCAGTCTTCAGTGTCACATGATCCTTCAGAAATCATTCTAACATGCTGATTTGATCCTCAAGAACCATTTCTGATTATTATCAATGTTGAAAACAGAATATTTTGGTGGAAACAGTTTATTTTTCAGGATTCTATGACGAAGAGAAAGTTCAAAAGAACAACGTTTGCAACATTATAATGTCATTACATTCTTTAAAAAACATATATATTTTGTATATGTTAGTACAATCCACCCACCCGCGCTCTGTGGAGCAAAGCCTTATCCAGGAGTCGTTTGCGAGCCACTAGCACAGGATTGGCAGGTGAAGGTGTGTGTCGTCGTCTAACATAAGAAGCGCCGCTCATCGCTCCCGTCCCGACTCCCGAGCGCGGCCCTTGGATCCCAGCATTCTGCGATCCCTGTGCCAACGAGGTCACGCTGACAATCCGGATGTCCTCGTCTTTCTCCCCACCCTGAGCCTCCCTCCTCCCTGCCGGACCCGTCCCGGAAGACTGTCCTCCTCTCGCATCCGAGGAGGACCCGGCCTGTTGGGAAGCAGCGACTCTGGAAGCTTCTCTGAGGAGGTTCCTCAGCTGCTGATCGCTCCAGCCGACCCGGCGCGTCTCAGAGCCTGCCGTCGGCCCCGTGTGGCCGCTGTTCCTAGCGGCCCCGTCCTCCTTCCGAGCTCTGCCTTGAAACTCCTTCAGGAAAAGGTAGATGGCCTGCGCAGACACCTTGATGTTCTCCAGCTCCAGCACGGCTTTGATCTTCCGGAAGCTCAAGCCCGCCTCCCGCAGCTCCACCACCTTGCGCTTGGCAGCGTCGTCCAGTCGGCCCATGCTGGACAACACGGTAACGGCACACTAAAAAGCGGGCTCCTGAAATGAATGCAAAAACATGGTTATGTTCGGAATGAAATATTACGTCCACAAATGTTTGTAGTCTTTAAGAATTGCTTGGTACAATAATAACAAATAAGCCCTGTCAAAAAAAGTCCTTTTTTAGCACAGATCTCAACCTAAATGGTTGTAATTAAGGTTGGCCTCTTTTTGAAAGAAGAATATTCTATACAAAATATGTATTTTACAACATAATTTGGATTCTAAAAGTTGTGTTCCAAATTTGAAGTTATCACAAAAATTAAGCCCACTATAAGACTCTAAAATACCATTTTCATGGTAATGCATTGGCCAGTTTCAAAATGTTTTCATGCTTCAGAATCATGAATATGTTTATCCATTTCATTTACACCCAATGTAATACAAAATGTAGCATTTAAATCAACAGTAATTTTTTTGTTAACCTTTCACCATATGTCTTGGAGTATCGCAATTGTATCGGGAGTTCAGTATCGTGTATTGAATCGTGACATGAGGGTATCGTTACACCCTTATGTTTAAGCTTTCGAATTTATGATGATTACTAAAATATATTATAGGGAAAAAGGGCAATAAAAAAGCGGGAGTCGGGACACTAACAGACAGTCAACAGACTAGGATATAAACTAGAAATAATTTAAAAAAAAATTGTTGGATGTAGGCCTAGTTGATAAATATGATTTATTATAATATTTTAATAACCCTGTTATGTTGTGTCTATGGCCCTGTTATAATGTTGAATAAGTTGACCAGACAGGTCCTCCGCACAGACCTATGGCCAGCTATATCTCCATATCGGCATAATGAATCGATCTTCAAGCAGAAGGAACTGGATGAATATTTAAATGCTACCGATGCCAATCTGACCTCTGACCTGTAATGTTGCCTGAATCATAATCACACACTGTTCGCTCGTTGGCCAGAGGAGAACTGACCCCCCGACTGAGTCTGGGTTCTCCCAAGGTTTTTTTTCCTCCATTCTGTCACCTGATTGAGTTTTGAATCCTCGCCAATGTCGCCTTTGGCTTTTGGCTTGTTTAGTTGGGGACACTTAATACTCAACATTATTGATCTGCTGCATTGACACCCTTATATGAGAACTGAACTGAGCTGGACGATGATGACATCACTGTTTTCTCCAGAACTGCTTTATAGATGAAATGAACTAATTTAATAATTGATGATCTTTACAACAGAACTGAATCAACACTGAACCGACTTCAGCTGAACAATTACACTATTTTCTTTTAGAGCCGCTGTACAGCCGAATTGAATTCTGTTTGCATCGTTGAATCATTATTTCCCTGTCAACACTGTAAAGCTGCTTTGAAACAATCGGTATTGTATAAAGCGCTAGGGCCTATATAAATGAATGTTGAACGATTAAAAAATTTAAAACTTGACTCTTTCCGTAATAGTTTTGGTAATAAAATAAAACAAATAAAAAGGGATTTAGTTGGATTTATTTGATAAATATGATTTACTATAATATTTTGTTAATACCCTGTGATAATTGTGTCCTCAGATACATCTATTTTTGTGTTTAGAAGGTTATTATTTATTAGTTTGAGCCTGTGCAGATGGGCATAATGTGTATATATATATATATATATATATATATATATATATATATATATATATATATATATATATATATATATATATATATATATATATATATATATACACACACACACACACACACATAGTGTGGAAGCAATTTAATATGTTCTATATATGTGCATTTTCTTATATTCATAGTAATTATATTAAGCTAGTAAAATGCATGAGGATTGCATGATTCTCTGCTACATTGATGGACCAAAGAACTATTAACCCTTATCTGTGTATGTATACGTGTATGATCTTGTATACGTGACTTGACAAAAAGTAATGTGTGACTAATGTATGACTGAGACAAAGGGCCCTTTACACATTAGGAGGATGCAACAACGTGTTAGTTATGGGACGTGTTGTTAATGATGACATAGAGGGAGTCAACTATAAAGAAGAAAGGATGCCCTCCCTTCTCTGTCACATCTGCAGGCACTCTGTATGACTGTTAACCTTTTCTTGCAAGAAAAAAAAATAACCTTTATAGACAATTGGTATATATTTGTCTCTTATTCAGTGATGTAAAATTGTTTGCCACCACATACACATTCATTTTTCCTTCTTTCTATGCCTCTTGTATTGAATGCCAGTTTTGTCTATCTTAAAATTAAAAAAAAAGAATGACAGACTACTATACTTTGCACTGCATACTTTAAAAATATATGGAATAGCAAGTACTATTCCAAAATAATGTTTCAGACAGTAACGTTCCAAATGTTTAGTCTAATAAGTGCCCTTTAACCCTGGAAAACAACCACAACACACCAGCATGAGCAGCTGGCCACCTCGACAGCTGGTTTAAGCTGTTTGTTCAAAAGGTTTAGCCCAGCTGTAATTTTCCAAACACCACCAAGCAGGGAACAAGTACAGATCCATGTAGGGACCCTGCGTATGGATGGATCTAGTGCACTCAGAACACAATAGAAATCAAACATCTCTCACCTACTGCGACTTTGCTGGTCAGTTGTGTATGTTTGAAGCGACGATATGCTCCATTATAAAGTCACATGACGACGCTCGCATCCAAATCCTTAACGTGCATCTGATAATGTCAACACAACAACAGTAAGTGGCGATGAAAAGCACACATTTGTGTTTTACTTTATGATTATTGCATTAACACACGCCCCGCCTCCTTCAGACTGTCGCAGGGATAGCGTCATCACGCCTGCGCCCTCACGGAAACGTCATTAAGACGCGACAGCTGTTGAGCTCGGCGTTGGATGTGTCGCGCTCTGCTCATTTATCATGTAAGTCTGAATGTTTATTATAATCAATATTTATCACTTGCGACCGGTTTTGTGTCTCGTAAATGGGTTTGTGTGTACGCAGAAAGATACTAGCCGCGTTTCTTATCATTAATCGTCGCTATTTTGCATACGTTGGGTTAATATCGGCGGGGTTAGCATTAGCTCACCGCGCTGAATGAAGATAATCAATGTGCGTAATTGTTTTTAAAAACAAAGCCTCAATTGTTTCGGATTTGTGATATATATGTGTAATAAAATATCGAGTTTTATACTTTTAAGGCAGGGATTTGCAGTGCGTTTGCACATGTCCATGTCCTTCATGCTAACGTAACGTTAAATGTTTGAGAGCATCACTTTTTTACTTGAATTGAAAAGATGTTTTTGGGCTTATTCTAAGCAATCTAATGATAATTATAGTGAAATAATCTTAAACTAACTTTTAATCTTAAACTAACTTTTGATCTTAAGAATAAAATCACGAAATTATGTTATATATAATACATGAATGCATAAAATACAACTGCCAGTATAAATATAAAACATTGTATTTAATTTACAAGTTTTGATGACTAAAATGTGGAAAATAGATATGAGGATCATAATGATGTTCAGTAATTAAATCAGTAAGAAGTTGTAATGTTCACAATTTTCTCAGTTTGTTGTCTTATGAACTTTCTTGAAGAGCTTGTTGTTGTGATTAATATTAATAATGTTATTAATCGTTTCCATCATATTTCTGTCACTGATAAGGGAGTTTTAAAGGGTTAGTATACCCAAAAATGAAAATTCTTTCATTAATTGCTCACTGTCTTGTTGTTCAAAACCCACCAGACTTTAGTTCATCTTCAGAACACAAATGAAGATGTTTTGAATGAAATCTGAGAGTTTATGTCCCTCCATTGACAGCAACGCAACTACCACTTTCAAGCCCCAGCAAGACAATAAGACATCATTAAAGTAATTCATGTGACTCCAGTCCAGTGGTTTAACCTCATGTTTATAAAGCAACGTGAGTGCTTTGTTTGCACATAAAAAAAAATAATTTATCACTTTATTTACAAAATATATTTCACGCATCAATGTATGCTCTCGCATCAACAGAACACGCAAGCCTCGTGCTGATCTCATGAATGCGCTTTGGAGATTAATATTTTGTAAATAAAGTGATAAATTATGTTGGTTTTTTTATGTGCAAACAAAGCACTTGCGTCACTTCATAAAATTGGTACATTCATAACCCAATGGCGTCAACATGGATTACTTTCCTACCTTTCTCGTACTTGAAAGTGGTAGTTGCGTTGCTGTCAATGGAGGGACAGATTTCATCATAAAGATCTTCATTTGTGTTCTGAAGATTAAAGAAAGTCTTACAGGTTTGGATCGCCATGAGGGTGAGTAAATGATGACAGAATGATTTTTGGGTGAACTATCCCTTTAAGAACTCTGCTTCACATTGTATATTCGCTGCCAATGTCCCCTATAAAGTGTTATTAAATAAGCATCCTTCCCCCCCCTCCAGCTATAGGCTCTTAATATCATGTGCAAAAAGGTGTGATATGCCATGAAAAACACATTAAAGCTTTGAACCGAGTTAAACTGCAGTACATTATTATGACTGCGACAGCTCACTGGTTTATGAGACGCGGCCATGGAAAAAAAATAGTTTATCAGCATTGTTCCCATTGTTTTTATTTCTTCGCTCAGGGCACCATCACCAACCAAGCGCAGAGAGCGTTCAGAGGACAAACCCAGGGAACGAGGGAAGGAGAAGCCTGCTGGGAAAGAGGGAGCGGAGAAGGAGAAGGATAAGGAGAGAGGCAGAGACAAGATCCGGAAGCGGCGCAGTAACTCCACCGGGAGCAGCAGCAGCAGGTCAATAACTCTTTACACGCTCCCTCTTAATGTCATTATAATGAGATTTAGGCGATATTCATATCAAACTATAACACAACACTTAGATCAAATTGATGCGATTAAGCTCATAATTGTAGAAAACGTAATTGTTGTCAAATATGTGCTGATTTAAATAGCAATAAACAGGCGTGTAAACACTGGCATATTTTCCACTCTGACCAAAGCGGATGATGATGTAATGCGACTCATGCGCAGGTTTGTAAACATAGTGATAAAGGAGGCATCACATTTTTAGGGTTCTGAAGAAACAGTTTTCACGCTGATAGCGTTGTGCTACATGAATATAACGTTGTGTTACTGATGAACAAAAACTTAGAAATGAAGACATTTAGGCACGTCACCGAAAAGATCCAATACATCCATAGAAATGTTTTGCAATTCACTTAAGTATCCTTGCATCTATAGATTAAAACACGCCTACTGTATGTGGGTTCATTTGCGCTGTGTTCATTGACATGTGAATCGTGGTGATTAAAAAATAATCACAATTATTAGTGAATAATCAGAAAAATTTAAATTGCGTCTAAATAGGAGCAAATAGATTTGTTTGTGTCATGTGTGATTAAATCCTTACTCTTATTATTGGAAATAGTCACATGTAAACGTAGTTATTGTTTGATGCATTGATCAAGGTTAACCCTTTAAGCCCTGAAGGCATTGTTTAGAGTTGTTGTTTTCTGAGTGATATACACAAAAGGTAAAGACTCAAACTCTAGCCAGGAGAGTTAAAAGGTGGGTATTGTTTGATAGAAAAACTTTTTACATTTTTAAAATAATTACATTTGGATGTTCTTATGCTTAGAAACTGCTGATAAAAGACAAAGAATATTTTAATTTTATTTTAATTTTACTTATCTTTCTTATTTGACATGCAATAACTCAGGAAGGAAAAAAGGTAGGAGGACAATTCTTTTTTTTTGGTGAAGTTCCCCTGCATCTGGATCAAATTTTGTGGTGATGATAACAAAGTAATCAAAAGTTACAGCATTTGGAACCAAAGTACCTTTTTTGTTTATAGCCCTTGACACCTTGAAGGCATTTCTAAATTTGTTGCTCCTCCGTAAGGAATATCTTGTGATCGACGCAATGAATTATTTTGATTTTGGATTCAGGAGAATCCACTTAGTAATGTCATTTTCTGCAATCAATTCATGTTTAATGAAGTTACAAGCGTAAACGCCACGTGAAAGCTACATTTGATTTCACTTGCCTACATGTGCGCTTGTGGAGTTATAACTTCATGAGAACAACTTTAGATCCAAATGATGGGTTATGGTTAGTTTGGGATCTTTTTAATCATGAGAATCTGCTGTAACTAATGCTGTGCAGTTTTCACAAACTGAGCATGTTTCATGAAGTGCGGTACACTTCAGGTTTATAGGGTTAAATGTGTCTGACTTCAGATCCAGGTCCAGTTCCAGCTCCAGCAGCAGCTCTGGATCCAGTTCGGGATCGTCCAGTGGGTCCAGCTCTTCTTCTGGTTCCAGCCGCTCCGGTTCGTCCAGTTCCTCTCGTTCCTCTAGTTCATCCGGGTCCTCTGGGTCTCCCAGTCCAGGCCGCCGTCGCCATGACAATCGGCGCCGCTCACGATCAAAGTAGGTTCCTGGCTTTTTGGCTTGCTTGCGATATTAACCAGTTAATGCCTGGTTGTGCCATTGTCACTTACTGAACGTGGGTTTGCGCTTTTAACCAGGTCCAAATCACAAAAACGGACTGATGAGAAAGAGAGGAAGAGGAGGAGCCCGAGCCCCAAACCCACCAAACTTTATCTGGGAAGACTCACCAGGAACGTAACAAAGGTACACTTGAAGATAGAGCTGCACGATTAATCGTTAAAAGATCACAATCTCTTATTCCTAAATGGCAACGATGTGTCTAACGCCTGTTTGACATTGCAAGCATCAGCGGTGCGTGAACAGAGCGTATGTTGTTGCTACCCATGTTAATGAATGAGAGGGTCGGTCGTCATTCTTCCTATGTGAACGCTCTCATTAAATATGGCAGCGACAAAACTTGTGTTGCTAACGCTTGAGATGTGAAACTGTTTGAATTTTATTTAACCATTGAAAGTACAATCATCACACTGCAACATTTAAATCTGCATTAGCGCTGATTCGGAGAGAGCAGCGACCATGTAAATGTACAGAACAGCTTCACAAACTGTCTTTTCAACCACACATTATCGTTATTTATGTGTTACAAACATTTAAATAACTGGATACAATTTTACTGGGATAATAGTTTATAGTTTGGGTATAAACACCGATGACTACGGTGGTGATCAAAATAAGAGTTTCTATTGTATTGCTTATCGTTACGCCAGGTAGGGCTGCACGATTAATCGCACGATATTGTTATGCGCATCTAATCAGTAAAAGCCGGTTCCTTGATTAGTAGTAAATCACCTTCACCTGCTTTCAGATGGACATATGATGCAGATATGACTCTATGAGTGTTAAATTAACACTCAAGAGTGTTAAAGTTAATGAGATAATTAAGTGATTAATTTAGTGATCATTGAGCATTATTGAAGACACCTGATGATAACAAGCAGAATCACTGAAGGAGAAAATCTAAAATTGTAAGCCACCGTTATGGCGATCAGTGTTTGCTTTAGTTGGGCTCTTGATCCTTATACTTCAAGTTTAAATATTGTTTGTCTGCTGTTATTGATTTATTACAGTCAAATGAACAAAGACAAGTGTGATCTGATAGTGTTGGTTATGTTTTGACATAATCATGCTGTGATCTGAAAAATGAAACTCATTCAGATGATCTGGTTTAACTTGATAGCACCAGTTTAGTGGTTCTACAGCATATGATAGTTGTATTTTTCTTATAATCCAAAACATTTAATAAAAATTGTTCTGATCAAATCACTTTCAAATGCATTTATTTAGAAACACAGACATCAATAATCAGCCTGTGAATCTCAACCGTGGTGACAATAATAATCCTTGTTGCCACCAATCACAACTCATTAATGGCTCCCATCATGCATTGCGGTATGAATAAATTGCTCATCACCATTGTTGAGATGCATTGACTGAATCTTGATATCTGTGTGTGCCTAAAAGAAAGTTTTTTTGTTTTATTTTGTACAACTTTCAAGAAATACTTTATATTATATCTCAAATTCTGGATATTTATGCAGATTATCAGTTATGCTGTAATAAACAGCATAAATCACAAACAATTAGTTCAAATGATGAATGTCATAATAAAACCAACACCATTAGATCATTATTTTTCTTTGTTCATCTGGCAGGTATAACTCGGATACAACAGCCAAACAAAATCTAAAGTTAATAACATAAGGGTCAAGAGCCCAACTAAAGCAAACACTCATCTCCATAATGGTGACCTGAAATTCCGGTTTTCTCCTTCAGTGATTCTGCTTTAGGTGTCTTCAATAATGCTCAATCATCACTCAATTAATCACTTAATTATCTCATTAACTTTAACACTCTTGAGTGTGGACTCATATACACTCCCAGGTGTGTTCATTTAACACGGAGTTTTTGCTGTGTACAAAGAGCCGTAGTTAACTGACAAGCTGAGCCATATCGCATTAAATATCGTTGGCGATATGTCCTCGATTTTAACGCGTTTTGGCTCAGCTTGTCAGTTAACTACGGCTCTTTGTAGTAAATGCCGCTCCATCTGAAAGCAGGTGAAGGCGATTTACTACTAATCAAGGAACCGGCTTTACTGATTAGATGCGCATAACAATATCGTGCGATTAATCGCCCAGCCCTAACGCCAGGAGGTGGCGACAAGTGAGTGTTAAAAAGAAATGTTGGTCACTGAATTGTTCATTTAAAAAATGTATTCACAAACGCTGATTCATCCAATAATGAAACGAGTCTTTATGAATGAGACATTTACTCCATTCAAATTATTTTTTTTAATTATTTCATTCAAATTAATATATTTTTTAAAGAATAAAGCAATGAACATCTTGTCATAACCTCTAGTTTGCATGTTATTTTGTTTGTCTTCTTTTTTTTTAGATTAGATATAGGTTCAGATTATAAATTTGCATCTTTAAATTTAATTTACAATACATATCTTTTAAAAGCTGTTTTCTCAAAATGATCTGGATTTAGACCGTGTTTTCTGATTCATGGAATGATAAAAAGTGATATCCAGAATCCCCTCTGTCAAAACCTTTCACTGTCAACAAAATTAAACATGAATTTTGAAACTGACTCCAATGTTCAGATTTCTAAAATTTATGCAAATTGCATTTGCTACATTTGCATATTTAAACCTTTCAGAAAACTTTTTCATGGATTTAACAGCTGCATTAAGTATTCAAGACATTCAGAAATTGAAAAAAAAGAATAAAAGCAATTAAATATTGTGTAATTTAAGTATTTTTTTTTATATTACAAAAAGTATGAAAATTAATTTATAAAAATAAATTTTTATTATTTATCTGAATGTTTTTAAGTGTTAAATTTAGATATGTATTCCTGAAAATTGCTACTCCTGTAATGCTTTGTGCTTCTGTACTTGATTTCCTATAGGAACATATTCAAGAGATCTTTTCAACGTATGGCAAGATCAAGATGATTGACATGCCTCCCGACCGTTTGCACCCTAATTTGTCAAAGGGTTACGCTTATGTGGAATATGAGTCTCCAGAGGACGCCCAGAAAGCCCTGAAACACATGGACGGAGGTAAAAAAGCAAATGAATTGCATAATTTGTAGGGTTATTATCGTTAACTAAAACCATAAAACATTTTTGTTACATGAAGTAAAATAAGTCAACTAAGATGGTAACACTTTTCAATAGTCTCATGTTAACATTAGTTAAAGGTACAGTAAGCAATTTCTGAGAAACGCTGTTAAACGTGGAATCGGATCGAGCAGCACAACACACTTGTAGCCAATCGGCAGTAGGGGGCGTGTCCACTCATGATGGGGGAGGAGAGGGAGATCTGAAAAAAGAGAGATGGCTGAGAGACATTACAAAAGAGGAAAGCTCAGGGGGAATATTACTGGAAGAAAAAGGGTTATGATCAGGCAAGAGCTGTAGGACCCGTGTTAATAGAAAAGTTTTCCAGCACTGGAGAGACCGAAGCAGGAAGGCCTGAAAACAGACGCAGAGGTTGCGTTGTTTCTCCTTAATTTTTGTTCTCCTTGTTTGTTCATCATATCTTTATTTTTCGTGAAACATTATTTTGCTTTGCTTCAGTTATGGTAAAGAGACATCCACTCTTGCAATGAAGGGAGGGGTGTGCTTATTTGGGTTTGGGTTTCTCTGAAATTGCTTACTGCACCTTTAACATGAACTAACTATTAGCAATATTTTTACAGCATTAACCTTTGTTAATGTTAATTAAAATAAAAATTTTCGTTGTTTGTTTGTTAGTTCACAGTTCATTAATGTTAACTGTTAAAACTTTTGATTTTGTTAGTATTAGTAAATGTAGATATTTATGCTAAAGAAGTATTGTTTATTGTAAGTTCATGTTAACTAATATAATATTGTAAAGTGTTACCATTCAAATACTATTATTATACAATATTATACAAATATATATAATTTTTATTTAATTTTTTTCAGGAAGTTGCCAAGGCAAAATTTCTCTTTATTTCGTTAAACTTGAAGTACTAAAATAAATAATATATCTGAAATGAAAATAAGAACTTGATAGACATAATAAATAATGACAAATGCAAAACAAAATGGAAATGTGTTTGTTAGAAGGGGTTTCTCACGCTCTGCTGTTTTCCTCAGGTCAGATCGACGGTCAGGAAATCACAGCCACTGCTGTCCTGCCCCAGAGGATTCGACCTCCCATGAGAAGACCGTCCCCTCCGCGCCGGATGCCTCCTCCGCCGCCCATGTGGCGCCGCACGCCGCCTCGCATGAGGAGAAGGTGGGCTTTTTAACTGTTTTAGTCCGACTAGGATGTTGTGTTTTCTGTGCAGGTCGATGGGAACCAATCTATCTGGCCTAAATGTAATTTTAGTCCACACTTCGCACCTGTTTCCAAATGTCCGATCATCTGTCCTTTCACCTCGTGTTTCTGTTTATTCCTCCTCGTACTAGACAGGCTTTCTGCCTTTTATGTGTCTTATCAGGTAATAAGCGCACGCACGTCTGTGATTTATCTTTGCCAAAGCTGACAGTTCGTTCTTTCCACAGGTCTCGCTCTCCTCGGCGACGCTCCCCGGTGAGAAGACGCTCTCGCTCCAGGTCTCCGGGTCGCAGACGACATCGTTCCCGCTCCAGCTCCAACTCGTCCCGTTAGCCGGCGCTCCATTCTCACCAATGGCTTCTCCTGTCAGCCCTTTCATTTTTTTTAGCTGGAGATGACAAATAAATTGTCTGGTTTTATTTCCTTTTCTCTAGTACCCCTCAGGATTGTACGTAAAAGCCCAGTCTTATAACATCATTGAAGTTAGGGTGGATGTGCTTGGTTTTTTATTGCCTCTGTGTTTGTACACTCACTGGGATTGTGCTAGATGCTTCTTTTTACTGTGATTCGTTTTGTAATGTGCTTAATTTCGGTTTTCTTTTTTTGAGAAACTCAGCTTTTTACCGGTTAGGGTTGTGTGATTAAAATGCATGACCTTTTGTATTCAAATGTTAGCATTTTTCATGGAATTGTTTCTGTTAGTGACATTAGCGGTTCCTCAAAATTCATCTCTCGACATAACCACCTAATCCTGTAAAATCTGATGATCTGTAAGATTGAAAACAGAAAAATCAATAAACCAGTTTAACAAGGTCCTCAGTAGTCGTCATTTGTTGTTCCAATGCAAACCTACGTGACTATTTAAAAAAAAAAAGTATTACTTGAAAACACAAAAGATGTTTTCCTAAGTCTTCAGTTATTTTATACCTGTAAAGCCTGAACAGTTTATTGAAGCCATAGACAAAATCTAAAATCTTTGTTGAGCTGCTGGCGACTAACATCTCTTGCTTGTATAAACTCTTGTGTTTGTTCAATTTGTTCCTTGCCATTCATTGGTCTTCTTTGCTTTATGGACCCTTTTCACATTTCCAGGGTTCTTAGATGCACAATTTGTCATAGTTGGATAAACTTCTATAGCTGTGAATCGTAGACGACAGCGAATATACCTTTTGTATTTGCAAATTCTCTAAAATCAAAAGAAAAAAAAATCCACAATAGTGGATAGAGAGATATAGAGAGATTGATTACAGCAGTCAGAAGAGAGAAAGATCAAATTCGCTGTGACTTCCTCAGCTGTTTTATTTAAAAAAAACACCCTCACAGCAGCATTAATTCATTTCTTTGTCATTTACTGCCAAGGTGTATTGATTTTTTTTTTATAATGAAAATATTTTAAAAAGTGCTAGTTTTGCGATGTTGAGAAATGCATCATCACATCCCGTGAAAAGGCTCCATTTATCACAAAGCATTATTTTGCTTCATGTTCGTGCATTTTGGGGGCGGAGCAATAAAGGGAGGGGTGTGTTTATATGGGTTGATTTTTAAATATCAACAGTGTTTCTGCTCAGAAATCGCTTACTGGGCCTTTAAATACAGTTTTATGATCAGAGCTCTGTAGAGTTTAAACATATGATGCAGAGCAAGACAATGACGATTGAGAGATAAACGTTCCTCAAAAGCTCACATTTATGATTATTCTAAAATATTAAAAACAATATAAAAGTTATAAAAATCAGTAAAGATTTCACAGCAAAAAGATGTGTAGCCTATCATAACCTGAAGGTGGATGTTTTACAATTATACTGAAAGGCCTTTTACTTGCTAAAAAAGTATCAGTCAGACAACAGAAGGCATGATTGTGTGCAACAGGTATTTTGTTGATTATTTGGAAATCCGTGTATTTACAGCTCAGGTGACTGGCTCAAAACAAATGTCAAAAGATCCTGAACGGGACCGTTGACAGCTTATTTAAAGTCCCCATGAATTCAAAATTGACCATACTTACTTTGTTTGCCTAAATTGATCGTTTTGTGGTGAACAATTCATCCATGCAAGTCAATCCACACAAAAAAAATTTTTGGCTTCGTAATCTTTAATTAAAATCTGAAATTTCCCCTCCCCTCTGCGTTGGAGGACCTTGCCTGATGACGTAGGCTTTACGGTTTGGGCGTCTTCTTAACATCCGTAACCACGCCCCTCCAACTGACAGTAGACAGGCTGAATGAAAACACCTACTTTTCTAGATCCAATCAGGTGCTAGTAGGGAAAAAAGCCACGCCCACCATTTTGCCTCATTTAGTATTCCGTTTCTCTCGGAAATACGTCACAACACTGGAGAAAAGTCGTTTGCAACTTCCGGTTCACGGGGACTTTAAGGAGCAGAGGGGGGGAAATATGTAAATTTCATGCTAAGAGACCTCAAAAATAATTGGTCACTGGTGAAATAATAAAATACAGTGACATTTGTGCAATGAGCGCTGAAGCTAAGCAGGCAAACCTTAGAACGGGCTGCTCAGCTGGGTTTCTGTACCGCTTCATTTTATTCAGCCATTAGCATGGACATTAAAACAGCACTTTATCAGCGGCCGATCCCCGGGGCGGACAAGCCCAGGCGCTCCCGTTTGGAAATGAGCTTCTGTACCTGTGGCCTGCTGGAGATTGACTCATATGTGTCATGGGTAATGAGGCATGTTGGGTGACAAGCTCGTGGCTGTCAGGCACAATAAACAAGCAGTGAAAATTGGCCCTGGACAAAAGGCACATCCTTTTCGGCTGCAGATGAGGTTGAATGTGGAGTGATGGATTGTGATTCGCATGACATTGATTGTGTCACTGAGTTTGCTTGTGCATCAGTTTTTATGTACTAATTACTTCGAGCTACTTAAGCGCCGTGCCCAAGAGTACTATTACTATTGATCAAGAACATGATCTAAAATGGGTTAATCTCGCCAAAACTGTCCAGGCCATATTTCACCTCATAATCAATAGAAGAAGAAAAAAATGTAAGTCTTTTTAGCACCATTAAGATTTTGCTGAATCTGTTGAAGGAAAGTATAACCCAAATGAATGAATAAATAAGCATTGATTGATTGATTGATTGATTGATTGATTGACAAGATAGAAAAAAAATCAGTTTTTTTCCTTCACTTTTTGAAATGCAAAATTTGTCTCCAATTATTAGAATCACTCACGAGTCAAATGAACTTCAAACGTTTAAAGTAGGTAAAAGGTGATACATTTTTTAATGATTATTGTGTTCAAGAAAATATACATCAGAGTAACTTGCATGCCATTTTCCATAACATACAGTACATTCACTGAAAATTCACAAATACATTCACTTGGCCTACACATAAAGATTTATTCACGGCTGAACAGCCAAACATCTCGCCGAAAAATGTCAAAAGATATTGGAAACAATGCAATTATGCTCCATATTTGATCACAGACATTCATTCCCATACACGTATTAAAGGTTAACAGCCTCAATGACTTCTATATTTAAAGAAAATTATATGTACAATATTCTGTTGTTCAGGTATGAGCTCAAAAATAAACATTTTAGTGTCTCTTAGACATAAGCAGACGGGATCTTATCAAAAAGATTTAAAGGATCAGGAAACATGTTTCTTGCCCCCTTATTTGTTATTTTTTTTGTTTTTTTTGCATGAAGGCTGACCGTGGCTTTAAATGATCTGTCGTGGCCATACATTGGCAGTAATATAAATATAAAAGCTTCATGATTGTTCAAAGGAGAGAATCCTGGACATGAGCATTTATTATTGATTTTTGATCACCATGGCCTCAAAAAGTATTTTAACACACAAGTCACTCTTAAACATGTATAAATTTGCATTACAAAATATCAAACAATCTAATGCAATACTTTTTGGGGCCACTGTATGGTCTGGATTCTATAATGCAATTTCTAGGATACTCCATAAATACATAAATGCTCCCTTAATGTAAATAATGTGTGCATGGGAAAATAGTTGATTGTTGCTTTATTAAAGGTGAAAAAGATGGCAAATATTGTAGAAACAAATAAATAAGATAGAATAAAGATCAGTTTGGATGATATACAGTACAGACACTTTAGCAGCACCTTGACATTCTAGTCTATAGTTTTCATTAATTTGTATTCTGTACATATCTAACATATTTATTACACCCTTTTTGGCTGTTTCACTGACATGACACAGATCTCACAGGTTATACAGATTAACCTTAAAGTCACCATAATAGAGCGCCTATTTCATGAACTTTCTACTGAGCAAGAAAAAAAAAAAGCTGATTTGGTTACACTACATTACAGGGTCCATATTAATATAATTGATTACAATTTGAGAATAATCAGTATGCATAATTACAGGCTTCTCCACAAAATAATTGCATATTAAGAACATTTTTCATTACTGTTGCACACAAAAATATAAATCAATTGCAAACGCATTGCCATGCTTCCTATTAGGGCGGGTTGTGCTTTTTTGTATGCCTTTAATTTACATCAGCAAACTCGGCAAAACTGTGAACGTGATTTCACCAAGTACACCGTGTTCCTGGATTAACATCTTTGTTGTTCCCGGTGTTGTGCCGAATTTCAACCCCCGCCAAAATATTACCCCTCTAGCATTGGTAGGTTTAGGATTAGTTGTGGGGGAGGGGTTAGGATTAGGGGCGGGGTTGGGATTAGGCAATCAGGGGGGTAATAATTTGGCAGGGGGTCGAAATTCGGAACAAATCAGATTTGCGGGACAAGTTTACAGTTACTGTCAAGTTTAAGCCAACCAGGGTTTAGTGCTTCAGTGTTATTCACCGATCATTTTTCCTCTGATTTTAGGGATAAGTTAAGGGTTGGTTTTGGGGTAGGGATATGGTTTGGACTATATTTTCAGACAGGAATATAACAAAATATGTTGATCCAGGAACATGTCTTACTTGGCAAAATCACGGTGACCAGATCCCCCTAATTCATTCAGATCCATTTTGTTCAGTTCGTTCACTAAACATGTTCATTCAGTAGGTTCAGTTAACGAAATTGCGCGTAATGTAGGCTACGCGTGCTATAGACAGTATTTAAAGACAGAAAAACAGTCACACGTTTCAAAAGGACGATACTTAAGTGCGCGGAAAATATGAGTCTGTATATGGAAGTGAACTAGAATGAAAAGAGTCATTCAAAAGCACTGATTCATTCACTTAAATGATTCATTCGATTTGTTCACTTAAAAGATGAATTCAAAAACGATTATTTGGACGGAAGTGTATGTGTGTGTGTGTGTGTGGGGGGGGGGGGGGGGGGGGTTGTATATGATCTGGCAAACAAGATAACCCTGTGGTGAAAATACAGTTTTTAATGTTGTTTATATGTCTGTGTGGTGTTTTGAATATGCTTTAAGGCAAACCATGTGCAAATTCATAAGTCAACAGAACACCATTGCTGAATATTTTTGTCCTTAAACCTTGAAAGAGTCTCAAAACCCCGGTTTGAAATCACTGGTGTCTGACATCACAAACTACCTTGTAACCAATCACGTCGACGTACCGGCGGGTTTTAGCATATCATTAACAGCGAACTAGCAGGGGAGACTCGAGAGATGCCAGGTTCTCCCTGTATATTTTTCTGTTGGTATGAAAAATTGGGTAGATTTATCAATATGGCGTGTATATAACGATGTTATTAACTATATGCCTTTCTCCACTGATGTTCCTAGTAGTTCAATCCATTTGTATGGATGCTGATCTTTAGAAGGCAGCTGTCTGACTGTCTGAGATTCGAACTATGTAACATTAGCAACACATTATTTGCTGTTTGATAATATAGTCAAGCAAAAGGCTAATAATATTAATTACCGTTATGTGTCCGACGTTGTAAAGAGTGACTCCATTGTGCAGCGTTTACCTCAGTAAATTGACCGAGTTAATCTCTGAGAGGGTGTGAGTGAGTGGAGGCGGGGCTCATTAGCATATTCATATTTTTTACAGGAAAAAATAACGTTTAAATATGTCATTTTGGTGATCAAAGATGAGTTTTAAGGGATACGATTATTGACTACAGGGGGATTTTAATATTTCGGTCTATTTTCCTGAAATTGAAAAACTGTAGCCAACTTTTAGGAGTACAAGAGCATACCTCAAACTAGTCCACATGGACTAAAAGCCATATTAGACTAAAAGCCTCAATCTTTAACATGGACGCTGTAATGGAAAGTGACCATTTTCAGTTGTGTAAGAAACCATTTTTTACCACCATCGCAGCTTTCAGCAGAACCACCATCATTTATAGGCCCTGCTGTAAGAAGACAGGTGAATACAGTCTTGTCTACGACAGAGATCATACATTTTTAAGTCTACCTTATCTACGAACATGTTCCCCGCTGTATTGTTTAAATATATATGCACCACAGTTAAAGCACTCCAGATGGCAGCCTGTTACTCCACGCCGCTGTGAAGATAAATGAACGTGGTTTTTCCCCAATAGCTCACTCTGGAGAAAGTAATTGATTTTATTTGAAAAGTGTTCTCTTTTTCTCTTTCTTTTTTTTTCTTTCTTGAGGCTGCCCAGCAAAGGATAAATGAGTCTGTGTGGTAGAAGTTTCAAAGTCTTAATTATTTAGTGTTTGCCACTGTGATAGAAAATCGTTTCATGTACTGAGCAATGAGTGTCTTCGAATATCGATTGAAACGATGAAGAATAATTCCACTCTAAAGGTATTTTTTGCCTTAATTGTACATTTAACAGTCAGTTGCACCAGAAGCTTTTTTGTTGTTGTTGTTGAAGCAGAAGTCTTTGCGTTTCATCTTCATCAGGCAGCGATACTGAAGCGGGTTTCCAGCACTGAGCATATCTAAAGGCTTGAATAAGAGCTTGTGTTGTTTGCGAGCAGCCCTTGGAGACCAACAGCATATTAAACCAAAATGCCAGCGTTGTTTTTTAATGTCACAAAGGGAGAGAGTGCTCTTTCTCTTTGCTGAGAAGGTTAGAGAGGAAAGGTGGTTCACAAACAGTAAACATCTTGTTGGCTCCAGCTTCAAATCTATTTTCTGCATGTAAAATGTTGCTTTGGTTTGCAATCAACTGAAAAACATGCTAGCTAGGTCTTGGCGATACATTGAATACAGGCAATTTTATTGCAATATCTATTCTGACGGTATAAAATTAGGGAATATTGTGTAGCTATATCCTGATAATGTTGAAAGTTTTGCTTATAAAGACAGTAAGCCATTTCAAAGGTTTCTTTTTACAACATGTCAAAACAGCATGGTTGGTTGAGAGCCAAATGTATGTACTTTGTAACAATAGTTATTTTTTTATAGCTATGGGGGGGGGGGGGGGGGGGGTAGAAATCACTTTTTAAAATTTTTGGCGAGCAAATGGAAAAATATTGATATATGCATTTTTAGCCATATCGCCTAGCCCTAGAGACAAACATGTATTTTAATCACATCGATATGTATATTGGAACAAATAGACGGTCATCATCACCTGGAATGCAAGCAAGCCTTTCATGAGTTCCCTTGACTTTGAGTTGAAGTCTTTTTTTGCATTAATACCCTGATGGGCATTGGCATGTTATCGGTTAAAAACGACCACTTCTAAGTGTTTTGTTGCCAGAGAAAGAACCTCATTTTGGCCGCGAGATGTCTCAGAACCTGACATTGGATCTCTTATTGAGGCACTTCCTAACAAACCGATCAACGCCTTCTGCTTGTCACCAGTCGGAAGGACTTTCCCCAAGCTCGCCCGGCTCAGCAGCCAGGGTTATATTGGCAAGGCATCGCTTGAGTTGGCGATCAAGAGGATATGCAGACTGGTTTGCCGTTCTTGTCGTACTGGTAGACCAGCATCTTGATGCAGTGCGAGTTGGCCGGTGAGATCCATGGGCTGCTGGTGATAGAGAAGTTGTGACTGGCGTAAAAAGGTGGAGGCTGCTTTCTACATCGGAATAATGCCTTTAGCACCGTCCCGGCCATCCTGCGGAAACGCTTGCTGATGAAACAATACAGGAAGAAGTTGACCCCGGTGTTAAGCAGCGCGAGCATGTTTGCCACATCCGTGACCAAGTGCAGCAATCTGGCCGGGCCAGGCGTCGCCGGCTGCGCCGTGTAAAGATGGTAAAGGATCATGAGCGTGCGGGGCGCCCACAGAACGGCGAACACCGAGGTGATTGCCAGCAGGATTGCCGTGGTCTTTCCGGTTGAGTACCCTCGAAGACGGAAGCAGCTACGCCGGCAGCGGAGCTTGCGTACAATGATGGCGTTGAGCGAGAAGAAAACCGAGCAGGGGAGCAGGTAAACTGTGGCGCAGTGAACCCAAACCAACACGTGCTGCCCTGCACTGCTGCTCCGGCCACCGTTACTCGCTCCCGGGAGTCCGTGCCACAGCTCCGGCCACCAGTAATACGGGATGCTGGAGATCAGGCAGCCGGCGTACACCGCCAAGATCACTTTGCGGGTCCGGGCCGGGTAGGATACGGTGTGGTAGCGCAGCGGATGGCACACGGCGATGTAGCGGTCCACGGTCAGGGGCACCGTGATCCAGATGGAGGTGTGGATGGAGGAGAACTCCAGGACCTGCACGGCTTTGTTGAGTGAGTGAGGCAGAGGCGCTCCGAGAATGAAGTCCTCCAAAAGGAAGTCCACGAACACGATCAACAGCAGGACCAGGATGTCGGCTACGGCCAGGGCCAACAGGTAGTTATAGGAAGATTTCTGCCGCCGCAGCACCAGCTGAGAAAGGATGATTACCGTGAGGATGTTTGCTGAGGAGCGTGAGAAGAAGATGGAGATGGTGAGAAGAGAGAGGGAGGGAGGAGTGGGTGAGAAAGTGATGAAATCAGTCTTGCAGGATAATAAAAATGCTTCTTTATTAAACTTACGAGTGCAAGAAGGAATCATACAATATTGCATTGAAATTGCAGCACCACAAATAGATAGAAAATGTAGGTTTTTCCACATCTACTGAACACAATCACAATATATGCAAAGCATTTGACTGACACACATCACGCATACACTCGCCTTAATATGCATGCATTCACATGCACACGTTTACATGCAGTTACATGTGTTGACATGCAGAAGAACGTGAAGATTTCATTCATGTTCGAACACATGCATTTGCATTGCAGTCAAACACATCTTCTTCTTTCTTCGGCGGTCACTCGAGACGAGTATGACTGTCCTCTCCGTCGGGTCACCTTTATTTGTGGATCCTCAGGTGGCTGTAAAGGCCGATCTGTGATCCACAGATTCTGCTGCAATCTTGGCATTAACAATCCTGTGCATGTATAGACACATTCAAATTCACACCTATGCACATTCACGTTCACACACACATACACATGTTCACACACATGCACTCTCATTAATACATTCACACACATATGCACATTCATTTCACACACACGCACAAGCACATTCACGTTTTCACATATGCACACTCATCATACACATGCACATTCACATGTTCACACACATGTGCACTCATTCATACACCTGCACATTCACACACATGCACATTCACATGTTCACACACATGTGCACTCATTCATACACCTGCACATTCACACACATGCACATTCACATGTCCACACACATGTGCACTCATTTATACACATGCACATTCATTTCACACACATGCACATTCACGTTCACGCATGCACACTCATTCATGCACCTGCACATTCACACACATGCACATTCACATGTTCAAACACATGCACACTCAATCATAAACAATTCACATTCATTTCACACACATGCACAAGCACATTCACGTTCACACACATGTGCACTCATTCATACACCTGCACATTCACATGTTCACACACATGCACACTCATGCACACTCATTCATACACCTGCACATTCACATCACACACATGCACATTCACATCACACACATGCACATTCACGTTCACACACATGCACACTCATTCATACACCTGCACATTCACATCACACACATGCGCATTCACATGTTCACACACATGTGCACTCATTCATACACCTGCACATTCACACACATGCGCATTCACATGTTCACACACATGTGCACTCATTCATACACCTGCACATTCACACACACATGCGCATTCACATGTTCACACACATGTGCACTCATGCACACTCATTCATACACATGCACATTCACATCACACACATGCACATTCACATGTTCACACACATGCACACTCATTCATACACCTGCACATTCACACACATGCGCACTCACATATTCACACACACATGTGGACTCATTCATACACCTGCACATTCACACACATGCGCATTCACACATACACACACACATTTATACACATGCACATTCATTTCACACACATGCACATTCACATGTTCACACACATGCACACTCATTCATACACCTGCACATTAATTTCACACACATGCACATTCACATGTTCACACACATGTACACTCATTCATACACATGCACATTAATTTCACACACATGCACATTCACATGTTCACACACACTCATTCATACACATGCATATTCAATTTCACACACACTCATTCATACACTTGCACATTCAGATGTTCACACACGTGCTCACTCATTCATACACCTGCACATTCAGATGTTGACACACGTGCACACACATTCATACACATGCAACAATGTGTACAAACACATTCACATGTCAAATGCTTAAGAGATCTTGACCTGAGACTTTGTCATTCAATTCGTCCCTCTTCTTCCTGCCTCCCTCTTTTCCTCCACAGCTTTCACCTCTGTCTCATTGTGACCTTCTATAAAACCTGAACAAGCAGCAGCAACACGTGCACAATTACATCCAAGCGCTGGTGCTTATGCAATGCTCTGCGTCCAGGTCACAATGACCCAGGAAAAAAGACCCAAGGATACACAGACCCCCGAGCATCAACCCCTTCCTCTTCTAACCCTTTCACTGCTCTGCCTCCATCCAAACCTGTATGGTTTGTTGGTCACACTCAGGCAGAGTGAGATGTACGGGTATAAGAAATGACCAGCGATTGCCATGACCTCTCACTGTGATGAAAAGAGCGTGCACACAAAAGTGCTGCCTTTGTTCAAGCCAAACAATTTAACAGCGGGAGGATAAAGCCTCATTACAATAGACCTCAGGAAACATTCTGGTGTGTTAACCTAAAAAGAAATTCGCAGCCAATGTCCTACCTGTCGCCCCACCGTAGCCAATGGGCTGCAGTGTGGAAGGAAGGGTATATACTGGATGAAAAACTTCAAAGTGTTTTGCACCCGTGGTGTGTCTCTGTCTGCCTGACAGTCATTCGGGCTGCTAATAAAGATGGAATTGGATTACATATGCCAGTCAGGAGTCTGGAGAATCGCACTTCACAGTTCCAGAACATCACCTGATTACAAATTACAAAGACTCCAGCCTCAAAACTCACACATTTGCATAAACACCTGCAATCTCAGGCACACAAGCATCCTTTTCAAGATGTATAGAAATAGGGAGGGACAGACAGAGATGCGTTTGATCGACACATGCGCATAATCTGTTCATAATCAAGTTTGAAGAAAAGTTCTCTTTTACCTTTTCAGGAGAAAAAAGCAAATCAAGCTATCTATCTCTCTCACAGTTGAACTCAACATGTAAATAAAACACTATGCAGTCTTTGGAGCACTGTTCCCAGAGGAAAATTGTATTGCCTATTTAGAGGATTAAAGTGTTTTTAGGTTCATTTACGTATATGTGGTTAGAGGAATAGCATTAGCACACTACTATTATTATTTTTGCAGAAACCATAGTAAGCTAGTTGGTAATGCTTATTAAATGTGGATTAAACCCCATCCTCTACTCCTTCATTATGGCAAATCCATGAGATCCTTTGTATTTTATTGAAACAAATGACTAAATAAATAAAAACTCCTCTCCTCTTGTGTTTACAGACAGGTTAAATGACGCACAAATGTGATACTGAATGCTAATTGGCTTTAAATCTCCCTTGTGCCTTTTTTTGGACGCATTTTGGGAAGTGCATACGATGTTGCGTTATTTGAATATGCAGTTTCATTACAATTCGTTATAACCTCTAACATTACATTACGTTTCCCATTGGTTTACAGACAGAAGTGAACAGTGCTTGGAAAGCTTGATTTGAAAAACTTTATCGTGCACATTTCGGAAACCTCCGTAGAGAGAGCGGGTGCAATCCCGTGTATGCCAAGTTCAGAATAGGGCTGTGTTTCAAATCACCCCCTATACCCTCATTCACTAATCCCTACATTACTCCACTAATATCCTTCACTTGAAGTGAATGAGTGAATGAAAACAATTGGGTGAATTCACACACTGAGTGGCTATCTATACCTGTATGATATTACGCTGGACCCTCATTGGACCAGCGGTTTGGAAAATGGATGGATGATTCAGATGCGGGCGCCATCTTCTGGTAGGAAGCGGGAATTCATTCGACCCTCACAGTGCATTATGGGTATTGTCTAGCCGTTGAGCGTGCATCGCTTGTACACTCGTTATTGCGGTGCATTGTGGGATTGAATGAGTGCACTGGATAACGTCAAAGACCATAGAATAGCACAAGATGCATCGCTTGTATTGTTTTGAATGGGGAAAAGTGCAACGCTCAATATGGCGGAACAAGTCCCGCCTTCTAAATAAGAGCCAATCGCGTCACTGCAGCTGCCGTTAGAAGCTCAGCTTCCAAAGCGCATTAGCTTGATCCAGCCTGAAATGTCGTTTTCTGTCATGATTCGAGCGAAACTACATTTATGAGACAGTTGTCAGATTTCATTGGGGATTTCAAATATGAAATTTAATCATAAGCTTGGCAAACAGTATTGGTGAATTTGATGTTTCCCCATTCAAAAAGATAGGAGCTGCGCTTGCATGACTGAGAGGCATTTCAAAGATGTCCTCTGAGTGAAATGACTTGTCTTAAAGTGACTTTGATACGTCCACTGGTTTTGTCCACTACAAATGGCTGTCCCTTCAAATAGTGCACTAGTCCAATCTAAGGGTATGGGGCAATTTCGGACACATCGCCACTTCAACCTAGAAGCTTTGCGCAATATCACTACGTGAAATATCACGGCCGTACAGAGAAGGAAATGATTAGTTGAATAAACTCGTTATTTTTGTTTGTTTTTTGCGCACAAAAATTATTCTCGTCGCTTGATAAACTTAAGATTGAGCCACTGTCACTCGGACTATTTTAACGATGTCTTTCATAACTTTTAGGCCGGTCAGTTTCGATCCCTTAAGAAGCCTATGGAGGAGTGATCCAGCTCTCAGATTTAATCAAAAATATCTTAATTTGTGTTCCGAAGATGAACTGAAGTCTTACGGGGTTGGAACAACATGAGGGTGAGTAATTACTGACAGAATTTTCATTTTTGGGTGAACTATCCCTTTAAAACACCTAATTAATATTATTATTGTCAAATGATTCAACGCTTTGAATTCTGACTCATCTATATGGTTCAATATTCAAGGCTACAGAACCTTCATCTCTAATGTCTAGTGACAGCCCAGGATTGAACTATAAAATGAATTTGAATTAAATGAAATGATATCTGAGTTAATTTGAGTTGAGCAAATCTGAGCACAATTGAGGGTTCGTCTGAAACGTGGGATCTTTTATAAAGAGAAAATCCCGAGATTCAAGAGACATGTCTTCTCTTGATGGCATTGCTTTCTAAAGAAACAATAGAGATCTCATTTTAGATTTGTCTTTCTTTTCTACAGGCTACACAAAACAAGCTTTCCGGTGTCAAACTCACTCCTTTTTTCCCTTTTTTGTGGATCACTAACAGGATAATGAAGGTTATTTTTGTGTCTGTGTTCAGTGACAACAGCCTGAACTGTATTATAACAGAAAATAAATTCTGTTTGATTTCCTCTTCAACGCTATATTGTTTTTTGTCATAGTAATGGATATTATCTGTGAAACTGAATGACTCACTTCTCTCTCATGTGCATCTAATTCTGTAGTTTTTTTAATTCAGTATTATCAGTTTAAGATGTATTTTTTTCTAGTCTTAGAGTTCATTTAATTCTGACAGTTGTATTTCAGTGAGTCTTTAAGTTATCAGACTGTGGATCTGTATGTCCTTGGCTGTGTGGATCAGTTTGTCTTGCAGACGTCGTGTCTGTGTGTGTTCATGTGTATCAGAGTGTCACTAAGGCTGCAGTCAAAAATAAAACCCAGATTCACCAAATCCCACTCTCAACTCCCAGTTTTACTTTCCTTATCCGCTTTATTCTTCCTTTATACTCCACTGTCCATTGTACTTTTGTTTGTGGATTTCGCTTTCTCTGGATTAATCTCTCCAGATGCTCCGCTGAGAATGTACTTTATTTAGTCAAACAAAAGGGATGCACTGGCCCTGGAGGTCGTACATTTCCTGGCATTTCCATTTAGTTGGTCAACACCGTAAGCATATTGATTTCACTTGACTCCTGTCTTTATGCAGGTCTCTGAACGCCCAGAACAGGAGCAACCAATTTTAATGGCTCAGTTTGCTTTGAATTCACATGTGTTTGTGTCAGAATGGAAAACTAGTGTATTGCTTACACTACATACTTTTCTTTCATTACGTAGTATATAGTCCACAGTATTTGGCAGACATTTTATAATGTTGTCACATGACCTTGCGATGTTGAGGGTTTCATTCAACAAGTGACATCTTACTTACGACTTTTTTTTTTTTGCATTGTAAAATTGTCTAAACTTTTGTTCAAATAAATAACGAGTCTGTAATAATGAAACTGTGCAAAATATGCAAATACTGCAAAAACTCAAAAGAAACATTGCTGATGAGATCTCTTTGCTATCCCATTTGTTTTTCCTGGATACCAGTGTGGCCCACCTGGGATTACCGTAAAACTTCAAATAATAGCCGAGTCCCAAATAGACGCCTGTCTCTTTTACACGCCTGGTGTGGCTGCAGGTTTGGGTAAATAAAGGCCGGTCTCAAATAGAGGCCGGGTCTGTTTTTTAGTTTCGGGTTGTATTTAATCCTCTAAAACCGCCAGATCGCCCGCTTTTTGGCGGCCGCCAAAGCACATTTTTGTCCCTCCAAAGCCTTTTTTTGATCGATGAGTGATGTAGAATCTGCGCTTGACAGGGCGCGTAACGAGCAGAGAGAGAGAGAGAGCGCAAAGACCGCGCGCGCGCACTCTCCCGTCTTCAAACAACGAGCGCTGTCTTGCTCTCTCTCCCTCGCGCATATTCAAAATGAATTGATGCGATAGTAAAAGGTCGGAAGACCGCAGTTTCACGTGGAGCATTTGGAGATTTTTAGAGATTAGAGACAGGCCTATACACTCAATGAACGACATCTCAACACTAAATTATAAAGGCCTGTCTCATATAGACGCCTGTCTCAAATACAAGCCGGTGCAGTTCGACGATTTGGGTAAATAAAAGCCCGGGCTACTATTTGAAGTTTTACGGTAAAAAGCTTTTTCGTCGATCGGATCACAAGTGGACGTAAATACAGGTGTAAATGGGGTCTAAAACCTTTTGAGCTTGTCCACTTTCGACCACTTCCAGAGATGAAAACGCATTAGACCGGATTGCTTTTTTAGTGTAGATGCTCATGTGGTCGAATGCGTTCAAACAGCCACAAAAGATGCTAACTCTCCACATACTGACCTAAAGAGTAAATATTATGGGAAGCGAGCTAGACGGATGGGATTTAAACTTTGTCAGCTAAAGACCCAAGTTTGGTTTAAAGATGAAAAACATCCCAATCATGATGTTCTCTCAACATTCCTGATTTCTAACACACACTCACAACTGCTGTTCTCCGTATGTTTTTTCGTCGAGTTCATATATAAATTGTGCAAGCTTTTTTTGTCCATTAGATCGAAAGATCTGAAAAAAGCCCATACATTTACCCGTCCATAGATCCTCCCATCGAAGAAATCAGGACAGAAGTGGATGAAAGTCGACAAAAGAGACAGATTAAAACACCAGGTGTAAACAGGAATGTGTCTCCCTCGTCTACCTGTGATCCGATCGAACAAAACGCATCTTAATGCGGTGTAAACAGGTCCTTAGATCACATTGAGAGCAAATTGAGACTTTTGCTTAAGTCTCCTGCTTCTCAGATCATGTTTATCCTATGAATGAGATCCCAGTAATCTCACATTAATCTCTAAGTATTTCAGAAAAGATCTTAAAGTTGTGTCAAACTGTGCTCAGATTTAACAAGATAAAGTCTGCAATGAACTTTTCCCTCTGGGTTCAGCAACTCTCAGGTTTCCAGACTTTCTGATGGTCCTGACCCGAACACAAAAAAAGCTCACAAGCACTTTCCTCACCGAGGCGGTGAGCTCTCAGAGAGCCCTGGATCGTTTACCTAAATTGAAAATCATTGGCTCCACCTCTTAAGTGGCAAATAACACCACCAGGGTAATGTAGAGCCGGCGAGAAGATCGTTACTGTGGATCTGTGACCTTCCAGGATAGTCACTCTCTGGATAAAAACCCTTCATCTTCAATAGAAATCACCAAAACACATAAATCAAACAGTCCTTCAGTTCAAAAAGGCAATGAAATAAGAGCAACCGCTTCCAATTAGTGACCTTTATGAGCTTAACCTCCAGCGATCAATCGAACGGGCATGAGCTCATCTCAACACACTCATATTTCTGTGGTTTCGGGGATATACAGTACAATCATAAAATGTTCTTCAAATTTCATTAAACTGTAAATTACAGGTTCTCACAAGTTGCCACTCAGTTCACAGCCATGCAGCTGAACTTGAAGTTATTTGAAGGAAATTATTATAATTTTTTTTAAGTATGAGCATGTGGCAGTGTGTCTAATTTAAATAGCTTCTACAAAGACTTACACCTGAACGTTGCCGAACTGTCTTTGACGTCAATGTCTCTTTCCTTGTTAAAAGCCTATTTTGCTGCTCTAATATGCGCAATTAATTGCACATTATCATTTAGCATATTTTGGTTTCAGATCAGACATGCAACCCACTGCTATACTTCATAGTTGTGTTAAACTACAATATTTTTTTAATCATTTGTACGCAATTTTACAATTAACTGGTGATCTACATGAAATATTTGCATTTTAAAAAAATCAAAATGGTGATTAAAAAATGATACATTTACAGCGTCGAAAATGTACACTTTCCTTCAGACATTATTTTAAAATGTATCATGTATATTCCATGATATATAAATGTTATTTGTTACTGTAAAAACAACCTCACTCTTCACCTTCTTTCCCTTTAATCACACCTGCTTTTAGTCAACCTCTCTCTCTCTCTTTCCACTCTCTTCCCATCCGTTCTCCGTGTTTTTTCTCACTTTCTGTGCACAGTCCCTTTGAGAGGTTTCTCTTCTTCACCTCCATCCAGCCAGAATCACTGCCAGGTGTGATGACTTTCACACAGCGCTGAATAAAGACTCTAATCTCGTCTCATCACGCTTCTTGTTTGTCCCACAAACCCGCACTGGAGTCGGAAATTCAAGCCGCTATTTAGCAGCCGAGCAACAGGAAGGCTGACTGCCTCCGAAAGCAAATGAAAATATTTGTGTAAACTGCTCAGGCTGAGTGCTTCGCTCAAGGGCACAGTGATTTATCTCAATCTGACAAAGAAATCATTCCGCTGAAACTGTGCCACACGCCATTCGACCTGAGAGGGAGGCTTCGATTAAATATGCAGCACACCTGCAAATAATACCAATTGTCATATATAGGCAATCAACCTCCAATTGTGTAGGGACAAAATGTCATTTTAGTGTCCAAGAGGTTGAATATTAAACGCCTGTGGCCAATTATTAATATGACGACTACTCAAGATGTCTGATGCATCATCTGTCTTGCTCCCCAGGTCATTCCAGTTAAAGCCGGATCTAATTTCATCATCTGTGGAATAACGGGTATTTCTTGCTGGTTTATGATTACAAGCCTGTGGAAATGATGTGAGACTCTGTATTCTGTCCCGTCACGCAGATGACCTTTGGAAACAGTGTTTTCCCACAGTTCTGATGGCAGTTGCGTCCCACAAGGTTACGGACAATTCCGTCAAGGATGTTACTAATCAAGATTAAGTGGGACCGAAGACAACATTTCAAAGAGTCTGCTTCAAAAAAAAAAAAATCCAGCACGGCCACAAATGCGATTGTGAATATTTATCCAAAAAAGACAAAAGCATGCAGAAGCATACATTGTGCACTAAGCAATCAAGATTTTAAGAATCTGCGTGAAAAACTGTATTGATGGATTACAAATGTGAATATCGTAGGCAAAGCATTTCTCTCACCCCGATGCAGTTCACAATTACACAAAGTCATGCATATTAAAGCCATGCATTAAACAACAAGACTTTGAGGAAGTATTGATCGCCCACAAATGTGAATATAGAGGACGATGCACTCCTTCTCACACCATGCACTTCATAAACACATGCATGAAAACATACATTGTGCACTAATGATCTTTCTTACCAGGCAGGCCGAGGCACAGCAAGGAACTGTAGTAGATGATGGGGAACTGTCCGAGAGGGCAACCGCGAGGACTCCAAGAGCTGGAGTTGGTGGACAGTACGGTGAAGATGTGGCTGTGCTCCATGGCCTCTCTGCCCTCCTTCCTCAAGCTCCAGAGAGGAGACGAACCACAGCCGAACCACAGCCGGACCGCAGGACACGCAGAGGGAGAGCCGGCTGGCACGTGTGAGAGTCGGAGAACGACTGCGAGTGTGTGTGCGTGGAAGAGGGGACGCAGACGATGAGAGGCGATGAAGTCGGGCGATGTGATGGGAAGAGAGGCAGGGATGTGAGGAAGAGTGTGTGTGTGAGGAGAGGTGGAGGAGAGAGAGAGAGAGGAGGGGGGTGTTGAGAGCTGGTGAGAATGAAATCTGGGGAGGCATGAACGCAAAAAGGGTGAAAATAAGTGACGAGGAAGGAGGGGGGTGTGAAGGAGAAGAACATTGGAAGAGCGAGAGGCGTGAAGTGAGGAAGAGACGATTCGTGTTGACACCACCGAGAGGTGATTTTTTTTGTGGTGACACACTCGTGCGGCTGAAGGGCGACCCAGGAGTAAATAAGAGCTGTAGCATGACTCGGCAAGTTCACACCAGTTACATGTACAGTACGTCCACGGCACACAGTGATGCTTAGCATTTTGGCATTTTGTGAAGTTGGGAATTTTGTCATTATGTTGGGAAAAATTAAAAGCTAGATGTTTTTATTAATAAATATTATTTCAATTATTTAGTTTTCTGTCACAAAAAAAATAAAAAAATTATCATAATAATACGTATCATTATTTTTATTAGGGATCTTCCGACACCACTTCTTTCCAGAACGTGTCAAATACAGTTTTTTTTCAGTACTTGATGATTTTATTATTATTATTTTTTTGGTACTTGTACAATAATTTTTAGTATTTGCAAATACCGGTATTTAATAATTAGTATTTTTGATACCTGAACCGTATCGGTACAGATCCGGTTCCGTATCGGAACCGTAAAAAGAATATTAATCATATTAGTTGCTTTATTTTGTTTATTAAATAGACGTTGCCTTCCAAGTCTTTTTAACTGGTGATTTTCATGCTTAATTGTGCCTGTTAAAATGTATTGTACGAGCTTCTGTTACTTCCACTGTTCATTTAATTGTTGTGTTGTATTTTGCATTTTATTAAAGGGGTCATGGCATGGATTTTTAAAATCAACGGCCACTCACTATTGCACTCGAGTAAGTGTTTTGAAAACATTATCCATATAAAACTGTCTTTTACAGATAAAACATTATGAAATAATTTACTCACCGTTTGTGTCAGATTCAATACAGCTGACTGCTTCATCTTTTAACAAAGGTTTCCTTGCAAACGCTCTATTACACTGTGCCTTGTTTACAAAATAAAATGCTCCGAACCAACATAAAATCATCCGATGCGATCCGGGACGCCATTAAAATAGACCATCCCATTGTTCCTGATGCTGAGATCCTTCTAAAGTCGCGACAGAAATTAGTGAATGAGCTGTTTAAATAGGACATGTCAAAATGAAAGTTTGTTTACTCACTACATCCAGTTACATTAACTCTTCCATCCAGTGTAGACCGCGTCAGAGATTTATAATGTTTTTTTTTTTTTTTTGCGACGCTCACATCCAGTGTAGGAAAACGTCAGCCGTTAAGTGACTGAACTCCAGTGGGCGGGGCTTATGATGCGATGCTGTTAAACTATTCGTCGATGTCTTGCTCTGGAGGCAGTCATATGCAAATTAATTTGCCCATGTGGCGTCACAAATCCCGCAATATACAACGAGCCGCTTTTGGAGCTTGATTAAATATATGCTTTGTTTATGAGGAGGATGTTTTAAGCTACAAACTTGCAGGATGTTTTCATGGCACAAAGACCTCTTATATGTCAAAAGATCAAGGCAAATTTGATTTCTCATTTCATGAGCCATTTAAATGGCAGAGTGCCGATTAGAGCTGCCACAGTGCTGAGTTACTGTAATCACATGGCATTTTCCTGTAATAAGGATAATTATATTATTCATCCAAATTACATTTGTTTTATTATTTTGCTTGGTTTAATAAAAAACGTTACAATAAAGTAACATTGAATATCAAATTGAATAATATAATACAAATTTGTGCCCATGAGAGCATATGATTGTGGAATTTAAATATATATACTGTATATATATACACACTGCACTTTTGTGGAAATGTTGTTTATCTTTGACTTCATCACTTACTAAATATTAAACACGTTTTTTTTAATGATTAGTATCTTACATTTAAAGATACTTTTCTGAACAAAATGTGAGTGGTGCTACAATAATAATATGAAATGTTATGAATATGAAGAAAGAACAAGTTAATATGTTCAAAACCAACATAAATGAGCAACCTTGGTACAGCAAAAACCCTAAACGTGAGCTCAAAGCAAAAACACGGCACATTAATTTCCTATCATTAATTTTGCATTTAATCATTTAGATACCAGTCAAATGCAGCGGTGATTAAATTTGCGTGACAGTGATGGAAAGCACATGCTCACCATTGCTGTGGGTCACAGAGTGCATTTCTCCAGCACCTGTTTACTTTGCATACTTGATCAGTCATATGTGTGATGTGGAAGGGAAAAGGCTGATTTTCTCCATGCCGTCCTTCTCATAAAGTCATTTTCCCAGTAAATGAGTGTGAAGGGATGGAGAGAACATGGTCCGTTTAATAAAATATAGCTCAGTGACGCGCATTGATTACCGAGAGCGACAGGATGGCAGGTCTTTCCTCATGTTCACACACAGGCCTGAGGCTAAATGGAGCAAACACTGCTCAATGATCTACTTTACTGATACTCATTGCTTCTTAGACTGCAGAAGAACAGACCTTTAAAAACAATGAGTTTGTTTTTTAAATATCGATTTGAATATTAATCAGATGAGACTATTGTATCACTCTAACGAAGCGTCACTTTTATTATGGCACAAGTTCATTACAGAAAGACATAGAAAGAGATTCCATCTCTAAAAGCATTATCCATCAGCCCGGCTCTTAGCGACAGACTGTATTAATAATGAATCGCGCGCTTTAATAGCAGCCCGGTATGCATAACTGTTAAATTAGATGTTTGATTTTTGTGAAGGGTTCAAGGAGTTCACGCATGCCTTTTCATTTGTCATGCTGTCGCTCTCTCGCTTGCGTTCACCCGTTTAAGAAAAAGGTGGGCGTTGACAAGATTGAATAAAGAAATCTTAATTAGAATTCCTCCAGGTAATAAAAAATAACAAAAAATGGGTAAATGCGAAGTAGACAGTGAGGAGAATAGTATCACACACCTGATACTGAGTTAAAGTAGTGTGAAGATCAGCAGCGCGAAGACTTTCTCACTCAATATCTCTGAGATATCACTCAAAAACAGACATGTCTAAACCTGTCTCAAATCAGAATCATAGTGATACTCGTGCTCTGCTCCGAAACCTTGAACTGCCCATTTCATGCTGTTAGTTGTTAGTTGTGCCAAAAGGTAGGACATTCAATTACACTGCGAATGTTCTTTTAGCCATGTACTAAGGCAGAATTACGTGTCCTTTGAAAACTATTCCAAGATGATCCAAGAGAAATATAAACTCATTTAAAAATGATAATATAAATGGAAAAGGACATGCATTTAAAAAAAATATATAATAATTTCTGTGATTTTTGTGCCCTGAATCGAGGAGTTATGTTGCATGTTGATGTCCCCTCGAGAGAGAGATATGCTAATCATGGTTTTAGTTGTCTCAGCTAGGAGGCGTTTGTATCATATTTCAGATGACACATTTTAATCATAATTTTGAATCGCCACAGACAGGCCTATTCTTAAAGGGATTGTTCACCCGAAAATTACAATTCTGTCATAATTCGTAAATTCTGTCATAGTTTACTAAACTAACCCTAACCCTCAAGTTTACCCACTTAAGTTGTTCCAAACCTTTTTCTTTCTTCTGTTGAACACAAATTAAGCTATTTTGAAGAATGTTTGTAACCAACCAGCTGTGGGGCACCATTGACCATATAGTAGCCTATTTATTTTCTCTCCATACTCCATGTTTGGTAACCCATATTCTTCAATATATCTACCTTTGAGTTCAGCAGAAGACAGAAACTTATACAGGTTTGGAACAACTTGAGGGTGAGTAAATGCAACGCATTCTGAGAACGGGCTGGAAAATGATGACAGATTTAGCATTTATGGGTGAACTATCCCTTTAAAGGAGAACTCCGGCGCAAAATTAACCTTTGGTCCTATTACGCATTGTTACCTAGTCAACCGTTCCCTGAGATTTGTTTTCATGATTATCGAATGTAAATAGTTTTATCTCTAAAAACAGTTTTGCCTATAAAGCTAGTATAACGGTAGTATATTGGGCATAGATCAATGACAAATAAAAATCGCTTATTAATACCACTAACAAGGCTGAAAATAGCCCCACACTAACACGGTAGCATAATGAGGGTCCCTACCTTCAAACCGAAGTTGACTGTATGTAAAAAATATCTTCTTATTAAACTGTCTGGACACTGACAAAGTTCTCAATGCTTCGGTTTGAAGGTAGGGACCCTCATTATGCTACCGTGTTAGTGTGGGGCTATTTTGAGCCTTGTTAGTGGTATTAACAAGCGGTTTTTATTTGTCATTGATCTATGCCCAATATACTACAGTTATACTAGCTTTATAGGCTAAACTGTTTTTAGAGATAAAACTATTTACATTCGATAATCATGAAAACAAATCTCAGATAACGGTTGACTAGGTAACAATGTGTAATTAGACCAAAGGTTCATTTAGCCCCGGAGTTCTCCTTTAAGAAGAAACACGCGCGCTACGGCCTTTCGTCACGCCCATTACCAACCTGCAGAGCTGATTAACTCACGTGATCAGTTATGTCTCAGTTATCTGGCAGTAAAGAGAGCGATCTGCAGAATCCCGATTTAAAAACAAATAACGACCGATTTTGAGCAGCCGATTGACCCTCTTCCTGGTTGTACGTTTAATTCAGGTAACCACCATCGATCTCACCTATCTATGTCTAGATAGACATATATCTAAAGGACAAATCAAAAACGAGAAGTCCTGACGAGATTATTAGCCTATTCACTCATTTGGGGAATATCATGAAATTTATTCGATGATTCACTCATGTAAGCTATACACTTACAAAACATGGTAACGCCAAAATGCCACCACGGTTATTTATTTTTACTACTACATAAAAATATAAAATACATGACAGAGTGATTCAGACGGTTTAATACTGTAAGGAAATGTGATAATTGAATAAATTAATATTATTATATTCTATGTTCAGTATAATAACTACACCAACTTATTTCATTGAAATTTATATAATGCACTGTCTAAAGCAAATTTGTCTTGCTTGTTGCTATTTCTGCCTGACTTGACTCTTAAAATTACTTTTCTTGGTGTACCGTGCTCAGCTAGATTCAGACATATTAAATGTTATATTTGAATAAAATCAGTTCATTTAGATGCTATGACATGACTGTAACCCAGCACCCCCAATACCCCCCGGGTATGTGGTTTAGAGTTCTCAACGGGCCTGAAAATTACAACCCGACCCGACCCGGCCGCGAATTTTTTTTTCGCAGGGTGGTAGGGGAAGAATCATTAATATTCATTGGGGAACTCATCCGCAATTGGTTCGCTGTCACACGTCACTCAGATTGACGTGGCAGGTCAAGACGGTGTCCCCGCAAAGATACAGAAGTTCGCGAAGTTCGTGAGCGGTCTCCGCACAAATCTCCCGGATTTGGATAACCAAATGTTGACAGGTATGACTTACCTTCGTGAAAGTGTCTGTTGTCACGAAGGAGACGATGTCTGTTTTCTCTATCACATCTCATTAGAGATGCGTCACGGCGAGCCAATCAGGGACGAGTTCCCCAATGAATATTAACGAGTCTTCCCCTACCACCCTGCAAAAAAAAAAATCGCGACCCGGCCCGTGGCTTTTAAAGCCCGGACCCGATGTAACCCGACACATCAACATGAATTATCTGCCCGAACCCGACCCGCGGCCCGACGCCACCCTTTTGATCGGTGAGTGATGTATGTAGAATAGAATGACTGCTGCGCTTGACGCAGAGAGAGAGAGAGCCCCGGCCGCGCGCGCGCGCGCGCGCGCGCGCACTCTCACGTCTCACACATTCCGCCCATCCAGCTGACATAAACCACATTTCAATAAACGAAAAAAACTATCCAGTGATTAAATGTTTTCTGTTGACGCAAATTTTGTGCGATGTCCTAAACTGCCGAGATAATCACACAACGTGTCGCGCCGCCCCTGAGCAAAGGTGATTTCACCTGCAGCAAGTTTAAGTCCCGTTCACACTACACGCGACTTTGTCGCTGCAAGTCGCCAGCCGCTGGCGATGAGGTCGCTAGTGGGCGTTCCCACTACTGGTTGACTAGTATGACATCCAAAAGACAGCGAATCAGCTTTCTTGCCATCCATCACTGCAGGCCCAGGGGCTGAGGAGAAGGATCACGTGCGCTCCACTCCTGTTGGTTGTCGCTCGCGAAAATCGCTCTTCATTTGCATAAAGTTAAAAATTTCTCAACTTTGTCGCGTCGCTAGACACGCCCCATCTAGTCGCCAACGGTCGCTGTCGCGCGTGTCGCCGGAAGTCGCCCGCTCGCCATTGAAATGAATGGTATCGCGTCGCGTGTAGTGTGAACGGGGCTTTACTTTTCACCAACTCCATCTTCTTCTCCGGGCTAAAGGCGTGCACGCAGCGGCGTCAGGTCTGCCCTCGCGTCGCGATGCACGTTGCACGCAGCAGCCAGACTTTCTTTAGCTACAGTGAACAGCAGCGATGAATAATAAATGTTTTTTTTCTTTCACTGTACAATTCAAAAGATTAAGCCCGAGGTCCGACCCGACCTGAGTCATTAGCAAATATTTTCGACCCGAACCCGGCCCGAACCCGCGGGTCCCGTCGGGTTTATCGGGCCGACCCGACCCGTTGAGAACTCTAATGTGGTTAAATGTGGTTAAATTATTGCCATGTTAAAGGGATAGTTCACACAATAATGAAAATGTCATTAATCACTCGCCCTCATGTTGTTCCAAACCTGTAAGACTTTTGTCCATCTTCGGAAAACAAATTAAGATATTTTTATAGGGGTCATATAATGGTACATGCACTTTTACAAGTTGATTGTACTGAAATGTGTGTTGGCAGTGCCTGTACACAACCATCATATAATGATAAAAATCCAGCCAGTGTTTTTGTTTTAATCTCCTTATATGTTTTCCCCTGCCTCAAATCAAGCCGTTCGACTGTGTGACGTCACACGCTCGGAAGCCCCTCCCACGATTGTTGATTGACAGCAGCATTTCAACACAGACCCGCCCTCGCTCGTGAGCTAGCTGTCAATCATAGTCTGTGCGGACCGGCGCGGTCATTGTTGATATGCTGGAGCACTGTCTATGAGCAGAATGGCGTCTAAGCGATTGGTGTTCTGTTCTTGGGTGCAATAACGAACACAGCAGTCATTTTGATGTTCCTAAATCCGAACCGCTGAAGACGCAGTGGCTGAGTTTGTTTTCGAAGGGAATATTCCCCACGAGCAACGTCAATGCGTTCATGTTTGCGCGAATCATTTCACACACCAGACTGCTTTATAAACGAGGGTCAGTATAAAGCTGGATTTGCTAAGAAACTGCTCATGAAAAAAGGATCGGTACCAGCTATTCGTGTTCCTGCTGAACCTCCAGAAGAACTGAAGTGAATGTAACATTTTATTAAACTTTATATTAATATTCATATTAATCTTTGCAAATTGCTAGCTGCACGCTTCACAATGACTGCGTCTAAGGTTTACACTCAGGGTACATTACGGCATGTTTTCTATGTATGATGTTCTCAATATAATTCATAATCCCACGTTTATACTGAACAACGCGTTATGGTTATTGTGTTATTGTGTTACAAACGGTGTACGCACAGAACAGAGAGGCGGGGTGAGCAAAGCTCATTATCATTTAAAGGCATATGCACTGAAACGGCGTGCTGAAAACAGAGCTGTTTTTGACCAGGTAAAATAAGTGTTTTCTTACAATACTAATGAGAATTTTTAATTAAATTATATTTCAAACTTTTAATTTAGACCCTAAAGAATCATACTAGCTTGTACAAAAATGGCATTATATGACCCCTTTAATGAAATCTGAGAGATTTCTGTCTAACTCTTTAAGTAGACTTGCTGCGATGTCATAATTTTCAAATGGTATCAGCGTTCAAACTGCCGATGGGCATTTATATATTTATACACATTTTTGCTGCATTATATAGTGCTACAATAATGCAAGACAGTTAGATTTTTTTTTTTACTAAAAATTTAAATGAACTAAACCTTTTTTTTTTCAATTAGATTAAATTGTGTTGTTTACCAACCTCAACCAATATCCCACATTTAGTGTAATTTATCATGTGTTGCAAACTACATTATTTAAGACAATTCTATTTGTTAGGCTATTGACTGTGTTAAGTAACCTAAATTCAGTCCCTTCTCATTTTTTTTTTTTTAAGTCATCCAATTTTAGAGGTATGGCGGGGCAAGACCATTCAGGGATTTAAAAAACAAATAACAGAATTTTAAAAATGAATCCTAAATTGAAAAGGCAGCCGGAGTGAAGCTAAAATAGGGGAAATGTGCTCATGTTTACGTGTGCAGTGTTTATCATGACAGCGAACAGAGCGGACATTTCAAAAGACAATTTTTTCAGACACTGCGACTGCACGTCTATTTCAAAAACTACCTTGTAACCAATCAGATCAACGTGTGATCATCAACCACTGGATCTCTGAGCTGAGTGAGTGAGTGGAGGCGGGGCTCATTTGCATATTCATAGAACCGCGTATACTAAATGAGGCAAGGGTGTAGAGTTACATTTAAGATCGAAGAAATTCTTGTTTCAAGGATAAAGCGTTTAAATATGTAATTTTGCTGATCAAAGATGAGTTTTAAGGGATACAAGACTACAGGGGGACTTTAACATCCTCATGGTTGTGGATTTCATGGGGCTGTTCCTGATCCACTTATCAATTCCAAAAGCAGAACACCACATAAATATGCAGAGATAAATTATGAGCTCCGTTTTGTTCAGACAATGTGTGGAGTCCGCGTGACGCGATCACGACGAGCTTTGCACTTCAAACACTTCCCCATCTGCCTCTCTCATTAATACTATTCTTTCAAAAGCATCAAAAACCTCAGGAAAGGTTGGACAGCTTTTATTTCCCTTTATTAAAAAGGAGGAGCATCAAACCTCAATCTCTAAACCTTCAGAAGTGTTTATTAAACCATTCATCTCCTCACATCTCCCGTTATTGCTAGTTAGTGCGTTATTAATGATTGTTTAATGTATTCTGTATTCTGTGCTGCTCGTCTCTCTCCCCGCGGCCTTGATCTGTGCGCGCTGTGACTGAATAAACAGTGTTTTAACGGCCCAGACCAAAAAAAAAAGGCTTAATCTGAGGATGCATCTAACAACAAAGTCTAGCTGACATCTATTGAACCTGAGTGGAGGCCACTGTGAAACCTTCAGAAGAGAGACTGAACCAAGCGAAGCTATTTGTGCATTTGACAAAAGGTTTTTTTTTTCACATTTACAATAGTTAACCCTGGGTTAACAGAATATTGGTTTTCTGAACTATTTTCCCATAGTTCAAACTGTTGTACTTGTTCTTCACTCCAATTGACATGCATGAAAGTGTCTGTGATTGTAGCAAGCTCACGAATGCTTAATAAGGCAAGGGGTGTACAGTTTATGATTGGTCATTTGCTTCTAAAAACTGCCCGTTACAGTTTAACACCGCATCCTTTGGTACTGCATTGTAGGGTTTTAAGGGTTAAAAATGATGCTAACCCTATTTGAAAATGTCTACAGATTCTTTATATTCATTGGATTAAAAGTTGAGTTTAAAAACATGGGAACCAATGGTTTGCTTAGTGATTTTTTTTCTCCCCCCACAAACTGGTGTCAGTTTGTATTTGTGAAGCTTTAGTGAAACATCTGTAAATCAGATCTCTGAAGCAAATATTATCTCTGAATCTACATTATCCCTTAATTGCAAGCTGTATTTGCATTCATCTTCGATTAAAGTCTTCTCTCACTTCGCTTCTATTTGCCATTGTCTTTCAAATCGGATCGTCCAGTTGAATGGTGTTTGGAGTGGAGCGTTATAGAGGTCAGAGCTGCAAGGTTATTAGAGACAGCTTTGTTTACTTTTCCCAGCTCTCGTCTGATCATATCTGATTTTCGAACCCTTTAGCTGATGTCTCTAGGTTTGGATGGTCAGATCGCCTCATAGTGAATGGCTGGATGATTTACTACTTGCTATTTCTAGTCAGTAGCAGGTTTAATTAGGAGGAGGAACATTAACATTCTTGGAGAGCATTTAATTTGGCAACAATTTAGACAAGCTGATGAGTGCAAGAGGATTCATCAATATTTCTGTACAATTTTACAGAAAGAGATTAAATCTGCTACACTAGCATGCAGCAGGATTCACCATACATACTTTGACTAAAAGCCAGAAAACTGACTTTACAGGAATTGGATGTTTAATTGACCTTATCTTTTGATCACTATTAGGCTACTATTGCATATGCCCAAATTTTGTGGCTTTTTGAGAAGAGTTGTGCTGTTATTTTTCCAAGGGATCAGATTTAAAGATTTTGCCTGGCAATACGGCTGGTACATCAAGGCGTGGTCACGTTTACCTTTGCTTTGATGAAATTTCACAGATGAATTCCAGTCTTTCCAATAGAAATCCACATAATCAGAAGTTTCGTGTGAGAGTGAAGTTCACCACTCAGATTTGGCTTATGTTCAAGTTTGCTACTCTGAAGCTGCTTGTTGTGAAAGTAACTTGCCATCATTAGTTACCAATGATCGCGCGCGCGAACTCGACAATCGACTACTGTGGACTTCGAACGAAAACAGGAAGTAAAAAAAATAAAATTAGCTCAATGTTAAAATTGACCGGAGTTCTCCTTTAATGATGACAAAATTGTCTTTTTTTTTTTGGTGAACTATCCCTTTAAGGCTGTTTTCACACTGAAACCTGGCTTGTTTTTTCCCTTACCTCAGATTTTCACTCAGATCCAACAACAACAAATTGGTATTGGTCCATTTGAAAATTAACTCGCTTATGGTGATAACGCAAACCGAACCGATAAACCAAGCTATATTCTAATTTAAAATGAGATTATGATGGAGATTTATGGATTGTTGACTTGTGCTAGAATTCAAGCACTTTAGAGGAAACAATATTACTTATCAGTGACATAAAGTGCAAATGAATATAAAATGAGCAGTCAGTGTAGACACTTAATTGATATTGTGCATATAAATTAGATAATATCAGCACAGAGATGGTTGGGTCCGGATGTCATTTCAGTCATTCATAATATCTCAGTACGGTACATAAAGGTATTAGTATTGTGTGTGTGTGTGTGTGTGTGTGTGTGTGTGTGTGTGTGTGTGTTGTTTACAGTTGCAGTAGACCTCTGTGTTACCCACCATCCCTCCCTATGAAAGGAGCAAGCTAAAGGTCACCGCCTCCCTCATGCGAGGATGTTTCAGTTAAAACAGTGCAGCACCATACGCAGCGTTTCATGTCCCCCGGGGGGTTTTCTTTGAGCCACGGGCCCCTCTGGCCACACGCGAGGCCCCGGCAATGCAACTCTTTGAGGAATGAAATGATAAGGCCTGATTATAGAGTGATTATATCTGACACTAGCCAGGCATGAAAGGCGTTTGTTTTAAAGGACCCTTGTTTTCGAGGTCCGGTTTAACATCAAAGACAAAGAGGACATGTGATATTTGTTAAAAGGGAAAAGAGCAGTGGCAGGTCACTTTCATTTCCTTACTGTACTATGTCATTTTCTGGCTCAACCCACTGGACTTTATCTTCCATTGAAACAAACACAGATAGAATTTACTTCATGTTGTCGTTCACTGGTCAGAAAGAGCTCACCTTTAAGTCTGTATTATCGACTGGTTGGTATAGTGACCTAATAAAATAAAGGGAAAACCAATTCTGAATGCAAATAATAAACTATATATTTATAGTCATGCCTAGTTAAGTAATCAAGTTTAATAAATAAGCATATGAATGTTTAAGGGAAGATCCTACTGGTGGATACGGTAAAATTTTAACTAATAGATATTACCATACTTTTCCCATATTTTGGGAAACTGTATAAATATGCTTATATTATCTAATTAAAATATTCTGCTCTAATTTGGATACATTTCCATAACAAAAAATATGAACTTTGGATAAAGCCAGGTCCAAAATTCTTGTTTTATTTCATTGACATAAACGGTTTTACTGTAGACTTAGGTTTTGCATGAGAAAAAAAATCACTTTGAGGAAAATGCCTTTAAAGATATGTATTGTAATTGAAATTTACAGATGAAAATTAACACTTAAATGTGTTTCTGGGAGGTTTTCTTTCCACTAGTCCACTAAGCAAAATAGCCCAAAATTGACTAATGCCTGAAAAAAACAAAGGATTTGCTTGTAGAGTCTTTCCTTAAAAGGTTGGAAAACACACTGCATATCATTTGTTGTTAACGTTATAGGTTGAACATCCATTAAGCTTATGTTGGCTTAAAATTCATCATTTCTAAAGGATGTGTTCAAATCCTTGCTATGAGCAATAGTGATAGTGGTGCTTAACTTGGCAAACAACAGCACTAATGAAAGATAAATGGGCCATTTTAGCTTTTGTCTTTCCTACAAAGCGAAGGGGTGGTGTGGGGTTTGTCTGACAGATTTGAGGCTCTAAACAGAGCTCTGAAAGTCTCCCCCTCCAGCTTTTGCTTTGATTCATTTTCTGAATCAGGAGACACAAATGGATGTTCATTGACAGGTTATCAGTCAGCGGAGCCGCCTCTCCCTTGTGTTCCCCGCGGTGAGCCTGCAGCACCTGTCTGCAGATGCATGGACACCTGAGCACTCCCGGAGGAACGTTTACTCCTCATATGTTCAGCTTTTATAGCTCACGAGACTTGATGGTTGTGATTCATTTAGGTAACTTCACCTCAGATGTTTTTCTGGGCAGACGTACACTGGAATGTTTTTCCGAACTTAGTAAATGCATCAAAAATTGTGCTTTATGGTTTAGAAAAATTATTTTCTTCCTACAAAATTTCACATTTAATTCAATGTGTTACTTGCCATTTCCCCTAAAGGGACATGGTGAAGGAAAAAAATATGAGATGGAGGAACAATTATTTGTCAATGCTTTTGCGTTCTCTCGAAAAGGTTTTGCGTTCCCCCGAGAAAATTTACGTTTGCTCGCAAACACCTAAAAAGATTTTGCGAGCGAATGCAAAATTACTTGGGTGAATGCAAATGTTTTGCGAGCGGACGCAAAGTTTCTCTGGGGGAACGCAAATGTTTTGCGAGCGTATGCTAAGGTTTGCGAAGGAACGCAAAAGTTTGCGAGCGAACACAAAGTTTCTCAGGGGAATGCTAATGTTTTGCGAGCGAACGCAAAGTTTCTTGGGGGAACGCTAATGTTTTGAGAGCGTATGCTAAGGTTTGCGAAGGAACGCAAAGGTTTGTGAGCGAACGCAAAGTTTCTCAGGGGAACGCTAATGTTTTGCGAGCGAACGCAAAGTTTCTCGGGGGAACGCTAATGTTTTGCGAGCGAACGCAAAGTTTCTCAGGGGAACGCTAATGTTTTGCGAGCGAACGCAAAGTTTCTCGGGGGAACGCTAATGTTTTGCGAGCGAACGCAAAGTTTCTCGGGGGAACGCTAATGTTTTGCGAGCGAACGCAAAGTTTCTTGGGGGAACGCTAATGTTTTGCGAGCGAACGCAAAGTTTCTCGGGGGAACACTAATTTTTTGCGAGCGAACGCAAAGTTTCTCGGGGGAACGCTAATGTTTTGCGAGCAAACGCAAAGTTTCTCGGGGGAACGCTAATGTTTTGCAAGTGAACGCAAAGTTTCTCAGGGGAACGCAAATGTTTTGCGAAGGAACGCAAATGTTTTACAAGTGAACGCAAAGGTTTTGCGAAGGAACACAAAGGTTTTGCGAAGGAACGCAAAAGTTTTGAGAGCGAACCCATAGTTTCTCGGTGGATCGCTAATGTTTTGCGAGCGAACTCAATCTTTTGCGAAGGAACGGAAATGTTTTGCAAGCGAACGGAAAGTTTCTCGGGGGAATGCAAATGTTTTGCGAGCGAACGCAAAGTTTCTCGGGGGAACGCTAATGTTTTGCGAGTGAACGCAAAGTTTTGCGAAGGAATGCAAAGGTTTTGAGAGCAAACCCAAAGTTTCGGGACAACGGAAATGTTTTGCGAGCGAACGCAAAGTTTCTCGGGGGAACGCAAATGTGCCAAAATTACCTAAATTGGAAAAGTGGAAAAGAGGTTGCTGTCATTTGTTTGCTTCAGCATTCAACATTTCATTAATGCTTCAACATTTCAAAAAGGTATTTGCCATAGGAAATACTTTAGATGTCTTTGCTGTCCTTCCTTCACTTAAGGTTTTTTTGCAGTGATGAAGAACCATTTTTTGTTCCACAAAGAACCTTTCATTGAACAGTTCTTTTGTGCAATAAAAAAGGTTCCATGGATGTTAAAAGTTCTTCATGGAACCAACAATGTCAGTAAACAATCTTTATTTTTTGGAATGTTAAACAAGTTTCAAAAAGGTATTTTCCACAAGAAAGTCTAGCTGTCCTTCTTTGGGTTACAGTATACCTCAGGTCTTGAGGGTGTTTATATTCCACCTGTGCTCAGTCTTCAGCCCTGGTTCACTGGGTTCACGCAGTTCAGCAGTGTTGGCACACTAATCTCTCTCTCACCTCACGCCTTTCTACGCCTCTCTGCCTGACACAGTTTGATTAATTAGCATTGCATGCAGCCGAGTGGTGGCCACCATTCCCCTTACGGCTCAAACACACACACACAGGCTCTCCCTGCCATTTCTCTTTTACTCTTTCTATCATAAAGGTTTTATGGGAAACCAAAATGGATGAGAAAATTTCCCTGCGAACTAGACAGAGTAATAATGCAAAAGAACAATGATAATGATAAAGACGATATTTCTTTTTTTTAATCAGTCTCATAGTTTGGGATCTATTGGGATTTGTGGACATTTCTACCTTCTTTTCTTTTTTTTTTCTTTTTTTTGTCAGCTGGTAAAATTCAAAGCTGATAATGTGAAGCTTATCTTTATAGTCCATATTAATACAGTCCAATGCCGGTATTGACATTTTTGTCACTTTGTCTTATTCTGCATCATGCATTCTTGGCAGACAGTTGGTTGAAATTAAATCGAAATCTCAATATGGCTTAGTGCGATTATTAAAACATAACAGACTGCAGTTTATTGATATTTATTTACACATTTGCACAAACCCTGTTTAACAGAGAGCTGCTGTTTTGTTTTTGTTGTTTTACTATTATAGTATGTATTCATATTTTCAGTTAACTTTTGTTATATTTTTAGTTTTCAATTACTTTTCTTTTAAGTTTAGTAATTTTGATATCTGCATTTTGTCTTTATTTTAGTTTTAGTAATTTTAGTACTTTAGTACAACTTAAACACTACATTAGTCAAAGTCAATTAAAATTTAAATTAGAATGGTAACCATTTGACTGTTTCCCATCTGTGTGCAACAGACAGACTTGCTTTTGGAATAGCTTACTACACCATCTGTTGGTTCTTGAAAAGATTGCAGGCAAACAGTTATGTTTTTCTCTAATATACTGAAGAATGTAGAATTATTTCAGATGCTTCACTGATTTTATTATTTACAGAGCAAATGATGCAAACAATGTATTAATGTTTACATATTTATCCTCATTGAAATGGTTGTTGTTCCAAAATTACACAGAGCCTGAATACTCATTTTTATACAGATCATTTCAACCTCTCTTGTCACTTGAAATTGGCTTCAGAAACATTTATTAATTTCTGGATGAATGTAAATTAAAATTATACTTACTCATTTCAGTGTAATCAAATTACTCAATCAGACATGCCCTGTAAATCCCTCTGGGGAAAATAGTCTGAATTACAGGAATCCAAACAACATGTAATTAAGTGTAGGTCACAATCAACACAATTACTGTTGATTATAGCAGTTGGATTCAGTATAAGGTTCACTTGTTCTTTCTAAGAAGGATTCGCTGTATTTAGCTAGATTTCTTCAAACCATCTTATAACCTTAATTTTATTATAATGATAATAACAGTTGTTAGCACTGAAACCCTTCATGTAGAGAGGCCAATTGAAAGGCTGAGGCTGAGAGGTGAGGATTAGTAGGGTAGCATAGGAATATAATGCAAAACAAGTACTGTGTGTGTATATCTATGTTGATAAAATAAATGTTGATAAATTTAACATTTATAACATTAACCCTAACATTAGACTGACATCAAAGCTGTTAGTTCACTTATTTACTTTAAAAGTTCATACTTAAGATACATTAAAATTACAAAACACTAAAAGACAACTGTGTTACAGGCAGAGTTCTAACAGAAGTTGAATGTAAAGCTTTAAAGCGGTTATTAAATATTCTATTTCGTACGATATTTATATTTGTAAATATCTTAAATATTTTATACAATGTGAACATTGTAGCATTGTAGGCTGGAAACTAATGTGAAATTAAATTCTGACATATCCCTTTTTCTCATACCCATTAGATCCCATTAAATTCAAAGACCATGTGGGACATGTTTGCATCCAGATCACATGCGCTTGTAGAATGACAAGATGTTGTTGCAGTTTGGGCAGCGATGCTCAACATCTTTACAAGAATCCATCCAGAAAGGGGCTAGACAGCACGGCCAGCACCTGCAAAACAGCCATGAGAATCAATCAATCGATTAATCAATCAATCAACCAATCAATCAATCAATCATGTCAAATTGACTTGAACTACTGTAGTTGCTCTCTAATTCTCTGTTCTTCAAGACAAAAGGATATGATGTACAACGTGCAAATTAAAAGTGTTTTATGGTGTCCCGTTGATATTGAAACTTTCAACAAGCCTATTTGATCTAATAAGGGAGACCAAGTACACTCTTAAAAATAAAGGTTCCAAAAGGAGTGATGCAATAGAAGAACCATTTTAAAAATCTAAAGAACCTTTTGCGGAATGGAACGGTTCCATGGATGTTAAAGGTTCTTCATGGGACCATCATTGGCACAAAAAAAGAAGCTTTATTTTTTAAGAGGTGTAGTAAGTTCTATGAAATGATCAAGGAGTAAGAAGGTTGAATTTTACCCAATGAGGGCAAGGCAGCCGCAGGCCATCCAGGTCATGAGTCCGGAGTAGTGATCCGTTATAGTGATCACCTGGTGCTTACAGTGAGGGCACATGGTCTGACCAGGTAATTCACGCAGGCTAGGCAGCATCACTGTGGTTGTTACGGCTGTAATGCACACAAACACAATAAACGATCCTCTACGACTAGTTTTGACAATCGAACAACTTAAATGGTTACATTGCTATATTGTTTCCTTGTTTGTCATTAGTTGAACTTTAGGCAGTGGAAGAGCTTTTGGTATTTGGAGGTATCAAGATGAATATCTCACACATGACTTTAAATGGTGTGTAGTATTACACTGAGAAAAAAAATGGTGTTTTACTTCGAAACTATTTTCACTCATAAAATGCTTGTGAAGTTCACAAATAATTGCGAATAAACGGCAAGTATCACATTGAATTTCAAGGATCACATGTAATTCAATGTGATACTTGCAATTCAATGTGATACTTAATACTTGTAATTGAATGTGATACTTAATACTTGTAATTGAATGTGATACTTAATACTTGTAATTCAATGTGATACTTAATACTTGTAATTCAATGTGATTCAATATGATACTTAATACTTGTAATTCAATGTGATATACTTAATACTTGTAATTCAATGTGATATTTGATACTTGTAATTCAAAGTATCAAGTATCTAATGCAATTTGATACTTGATACTAGAAAGATTGAAATAGTATTTTCTTGTAAAACATACTCCAATAAAATCATTAAAAATCATTAAAAGATTAAAATAATTAAAAATAATTGAAGTTGTCTGAGATTGATAGTTAAAACTGACACTTACTTGTAGTTCTAGGATACATGTCAGGGTTTGGACCTTTAAAAAGATTTTAAAAAGGGTGCTATTGCACTAATTCAATGATTTACAATAGATACAATAGAGTCATTATTGAGTCATTTGGAAGATTATCTACTGAAATAACTGTTTGAGATTGATCATTGAAAACTGTAACTTACTGGTAGCTTGAGGGTACATCCCAGGGTTTGGGCCTAGAAAAACATTTAAAAAATATAGTTACTGTGATTAAAAGATTGTTAATGACAGTATAACTTAAGTTCATTTGGAGCTTTTCTATCGTTTGATAGTTAAAAAAGGTAACTTACTGTTAAATTGAGGGTATATCCCTTGGTGTGGACCTTTAGAAGAAGATATTAAAGCTGTCACTGCCAGCAGATTCCTTTATTTGATCTTAAAAAGTATTACCATAATAAACCGCAGTTATCATGCTCTGTATAGCCATCAAATATCATTTGTCATATATCATTTGATCAACTTGTGATTGCCAAGTAACCGTTCTTTATACAGCACTAGTGTTGGATAGTAACTGATGTAACAGGAATGCGTAATCAGATTCCAAAAATTAAGTACTTTTAATTAGATTAGATTATATTAAGTTTTAAAATACTCGTAATCAGACTACAGTTACTTTTTATATATATACATGATCCCATATTATACATACAATGGCAGTAAATCATTAATAATGTATTGATTATTTTTCATGTTTAAAATTTTCCTTTCTAAAAACGCAGTAACGCTTGTATACATTCAGAAAGTCTTCTAGTTTTGCGAATCTGCACACACATACCAAACACTAGTCAGGTGGCTATAATTACATGGAAAACTTAGGGCCCATACACTCGGCGCAATGCAGCGCCAGGCGCGACGCAAGTGTTTTTTGCTAGTTTCAGCCCGACGCAGTTATCATTTTCACGTCCTGCGCCACGTTGTTTGAATAGCAAATGCATTTGCGCCATCTGTGCACCCATGGGTGTGCTGGTCTGAAAACGAGGTGTGTTCAGGCGCATTGTTGACGCGTTGCTATTTTGAGGTGAGTGAAATAGACTGCGCCATTGACCAACTGAAACCTGGTCTAAAGTCAATGGCGCAGTATTGTTCTGTTATTTAAAGGGTGCATTGGTAATATACGCCTATAGTCGGGTGCACAACGTGCTTATTCTCTGCTTATTATTATTCTAAGTACTCTGCTTATTATACACACATGGACATGCAGTAGCACACAAACATGCCAAATATTAAAAATAAAAGGATTAAAAAGTAAAAGATTATTATTGTGTACATAAAGATATGGTGGAATCCGGCTTGTCACATATATGGTCTGATCGCGCGCTTTAACCTCGCGCGTAAGCAGATCCGTTTCCTCTCTGGAGACTCGTTCAGTTTTTCCGCTTGCAAATTCCGTCATGTAAATAGCGAATCCGCCATGGCGCGAGCGCAACTGAATTTTAAAGGGAATGGGAGATGAGACTCTGATTGGTTTATTGGACGTTACGCCCAAAACACACCCATTACACTTAAGAGGATAGGGACAACCCTTTTAGACCAGTTATTTAAATTATCAATCAGTGATTCATTTAACCATGTATTGTCTATGGAGGGCTTTTTTTATTTCAAATACATTTTTGCTATAATTTCTATTACTTTAAAAAATATTTAATTTTTTTTATGATTTATGTAATTATTAGCTTTTCATTAAACTCACAAACCCCCTGCAGTTCCTTCACGAACCCCTGTTTGGGAAACTCTGACGTAATATCATGTTTAATGCAGTTCATGTGGTTGATAACAAATAATGGAATATATTTATTTCTCTTTGCATTTTTATATATTAATATGGCACTGTTCTATTCAATGAAACGAGTTAGGTCAAAAGTTATCTAAAAGGATTATATTACCAAAAAATTGAAAAAAAGTTGATTTTGTAATTGTATTTTTGAATAATGTTACCATTGTCTTCCTTCATATTATATTTTATAGGCTTTTTACATCGTTTTAAGAAATGAACCCGGCATGCAACCTATTAAACTAGTTTAACAGAAGAAACATACCTCCCTGATAGTTTGGATTGGCTCCGGGCTCTGGGTACGAGCTGTATCCAATATTAATATTGGGATATGGAGATGAGTGGTAACCTGGGTTATGGGACACATCTTTTCCTCCGTAATCGACTGGAAGACCTGGATAGGGTGGAGCAGATTCAAGAGCCTCAAAGGCTTCCAAAGCTTCTATAGCCTCCAAATCCTCCAGATATTCCTCCGTTTCCGAGTCATCCAATGCGGCTTCTCCTGTCTTATTCATATTCTTAGTTCCCTAAACAATAAGTCATAGCAGAATGACACAGAAAATGAGTTACAAGTGAGGTTCGCTGTAGTCCTTGGGTGTTTGGACTACCTGCACACCAATGCAAATGCCAACAAAATAAATGTTGACAAGACGCATTCAAATCTTTACAGTCCATCCAAATGTCGTACCAACATGGAAATGTTCTGTTTGTAAAGTAATTTGCACTGCTTTTCCTTTTGGTCATGGAAACAGACCTTAGTTTTCCACCACATCATCAAGACCAGGAACTGAAGACAAATGAAGTATAGCTTGTAAAAACCTAGTTGTAAGTCTTTCCCTCTTCCATTTAAAAAATCAAATTGAGTACTATACTATTACTATTACAAAAGGTTATTCTGTCCCTAATTTTTTTTTAATTCCCTAAATTATCTGTTTTGAAGTCTACAAAAGAATTGAGACTACAGTAAATACTTAATGAAATAAAAAGAATGACAGCAATGATGAATTTTCCTTCTTTATATAGGTGAATTCAGGTTGATTGGGACCATTTCAAGAACACTGTTGCCCAACAATGAGTCTTCTAGACTGTTTCTCTCAAAGATTTGTCAAAGAATTCTCTCTGTCGTCATTCACACAAAGTCAGAAAACTGAGCTCTTAGACACAGATTGCGAATACTTTATAATTGTACCATTGAAAATGATTGCGACTAACTGAAAGTTCTTTCTGGTTATCAGTCAACTGTTGGTCATTAGATCATATCTAATTAACCAAAGGAAAGTTTCACAGATATACTCATCTGTATATTCATCTTCATCTCTTTCCACAATGATCAAATCTGCATCCAGACCAACTTACCTACAGGAATGACAGGTCAGTGAGGTTGGATGTTGTATTTTCTTAGAGACCAGAAGAAACCGAGTTCAGGAAAAGGAGCAACGGGTGTGTGTGAGTTCTAGAAGAGGGTGTAGAAAGGAAGTAAAACAGGGAGGAGATTTTAGACCGAATCCAGACCATACACTTCCGGTGATACGTCAGATGACTCTCCTCAGATGTCTGACAGAAATAAAGTCAGTCTGGTTAGTAATAAGTGAAGCTGGTAATGCTGTTTGTGGAGTTGTTTATTCCTCCTCTGCTGAGATCTTCACAGATTTAATGTCTTCTTTTCTCTTCAGTGGATTTCATCTTAGACTGTGTCTGAAGTCAGTTGTAGTTCTTGTGTTTCTGCTCGTCTCTTTTTCTATTCTCTTCTTTCCTTCAGTGATTCTGCTTGTTAACAGGCTTATTAAGGATGAGATGACTCCATATTTAATATACACGGATTGTGTGGCTCCGATAATGTCCAGTTCTGGTTTATTTCTTTGCTCTTGGCTGACATATGACATTGCTATGGCCTGCTTGTGGCCCAAATCTGGCAAACAGGAGCGGTCCGCCCAAGGGCCGTCATTCAACACTGCATGTGGGCCAGATCAGTTTTCCACAAGTGCCAGATGTGAGACGGATCTGGGACGTCAATGTTGTTATGTGGGTTTGTTTTTGATGGCTCAATACTAATTCAATGAACATACTCGATCGGGTGACAGTGGGCATGGAAATGAATATAGTGAATTTTATCGAGAAGGTCTCGGAGTAGACATATTTCTGTGTCATCTGCTTTTGTGCTTTTTTGTTGTTGTCGTTTGTTTTTTTCTACTGTCCGACTGCAGGCCACTGACCTTTTTTTAATATCGTGGCTCTATATGATAACTCCTGTGGTGATTTATTCATGCTTATGCATTAGTTTGGTTTTCTTGAGCCTTGCCTTGCCATTAGTTTTGCTGCATGCAGAGTATTTGAATATCTTTGCATTCACATTTCTTTTGTTTAAAGAAGTAAATTTAGTGATTAGATTATTGAAAATCTTCATATCTTATAAGATATACAGAATATGTACTGTATTTTGAACTTTTGTATATCACTATATTAACCTTGTGTGGTGTGTATATATATATATATATATGTATGTGTGTGTGTGTGTGTGTATATTAGGGGTGTAACGGTACACAAAAATCACGGTTCGGTACGTACCTCGCTTTTAAAGTCACGGTTCGGTACGTTTTCGATACAGCAAAAAGAAAGAAATGCCAGAGAAATTTCCTATTTGTTAAAAGAAAAAATATTTTTAAATAACAGTTTTCCTACATCTTGAAACTTTCAGGTTTATAAATGGGGGTCATCTTTGAAGGATGAACAAATAATATTTTGGTCATCACATTAAAAATAACATTTAAAAAGGCCTATATATTATTTGGGTTTTGATGTGCTGGAAAAAGATGTGTGAAGTACTTGAAAGCATTTTACTATTCCAGCCAAACTGGTTACAGTTTGTGTTAGCTACTATATTAAATCCATGGTGAATGTTGCTGGTCTGTGGACGTAAAGTATTACTAGCTCATTCACGGCACAATGTTTCTCCTGGTTTCCAGGTCAGCGCTGTTTGATCTAATAGAGATCTACGGTTAATAACGGAGAAATGTGAATGCTTCTCACTAGATCTCGCAGCGATGTTATTACTTCAGTAGTCTCGCGTAGCCAGACCTTCAGACTGACGGCTGAAGGTCTGGAATTCATAGCAGCTTTATTTGGCCAAGGCCCGCCCATAAGGCCGTTTGACCGACATGTCAAACAACCAATTACAGTTCGTTTCGTTCAGCGTCACGTTTCGGGGCGTGGAAATGTCCCCACAACAACAGACCGGCGTGCTACAAGTCAGTCAGCATAGCTCTGCGAAGCACTTCCCCTGCGAGCTCTGCGAAGCACTTCCGCTGTCGACCCTACGGGCTCGACTCGAAGTCTTCAACCCGGATGCAGCCGCTCCGCCCTCCGGGGGACCGCGCAGGAAGAAGCGCCGTTCCCTGAGGCAGCCGGAGCCCGTGGCCACAGCGACGCGCTCACCGGAGGATCTCCCTCGAGCCCCGCTTTCGCCTTCCCCGCCTCCCCTCCCCGACGCGCAGCTGCCGCTCACGAGCCTCACTGCCGTCGCGTCAGAGGAGGAGGCCGAGGAACACGCCACGAGAGACTGCTGCTCCATCCTGGCATCGGACAGCGAGGAATGGTCGCTTCACTCCGGCTCCTCGTCGATCCAGGAATCCAGCCGTTCCTGCGCTGGAGCTGACGCGGAACTTATGCACCTGCTGACGCAGGCCGTCGACCGCCTCGGGCTTGAGTGGTCGCTGCCAAAGGAACCCGCGCCGAACAGGCTCGACGGCTGTTTCCTTCAAAGTCGCCGCCGTGCAGCTTCAGCGAGCAGGCCCGCTCCATTCCTGCCGGAACTTCATACGGAGCTGACGAAGTCTTGGAATGCACCATTCTCCTCGAGACTTCAGTCCCAGGCCTCCGCGTTGCTCTCCCAAGTGGACGGCGCCGCCGAGAAAGGGTACACGGCTATTCCCCCTGTGGAAGAGACGGTCGCAGCGCACCTTTGCCCGCCCTCCGCGAGATGGCGGTCTCGGTCAGCCCTCCCGTCGAAAGCCTGCAGAGCCACGTCCGCCTTGGTCGGCCGCGCATATGCCGCCTCCGGCCAGGCCGCATCTGCTCTCCACTCCATGGCTGTGTTGCAGATCCTGCAAGCCGACCTCCTCCGTGAATGGGATGAGAAAGGCCGGGATCCAGCTGCGGTTACAGATCTGAGAAGCGCGACGGATCTCTCTCTCCGCGCCACCAAAACCGCAGCTCAAGCCATCGGACGAGCCATGGCCGCGTTGACTGTACAGAGAGGCACCTCTGGTTGACGCTCGCGGATGTGAGCGTCTTCCTCTTCCTGCCGCGACGCTCGAGCTCCGCTACAGGCCGCTCTCGTGAGAAACAAAGCCAGCCTCCTGTACGAGCTAGCACCCAGCGTCCAGCGCAGCCCCAGCCTTCGCAGTGACGTCAGGGCGGCCGCCCTAGGTCGCGCTCAGACAGCTGTCACAGACCGCCGCCCCCCAGGGGGCCTCGGCAGAAGATCACGCTGAAGTCTGAGCACGCGAAGTCCTCCTAACAAAGAGAGAGAAAAGACGCGCGTGTCCCGCCACGGCCGGACCGCCGTCAAAGCTTATTTCCCTGTCAGTCCCCTTCAACCAGGCTACTGCAGTGGTTCATTTAGCAGCCAACGAGCCGGTTTGTCCACCCTCTCGCCTGCACACAAACGCCGTTTTTACGGCGACCCAGAGAAATCTCAAAAAGAGTATTATGTCTGGTCCGGCTCACGCCGTCAGTGTTTTAAGTGTAGTGAAAGTGCCCATGCCCCAGTGTTCACCCCTACACACAAGCACTTCAAATATCGTGTCACCCACAGAGCACACTCTCATAAAGCGCAGAAAAGCCGCTCGAGTGTTGAATATAAGAAATGTGTCCACAGGTCTGTGCCCACTATCTGCCCGCTCTGTTACACGGTCAAGAAAGCAGGTTATGAATGTAAGTCCCGTGCCCGCCAGAGAGCGTTCACGCTTACTAACACAAACCTCCTCCCGGGCGCCGCCCGCGCGTTTAAGTGCTATCACAAAACGCAGGGCGTTAATAAGACGCTCCCCATCCATTTTGATCGGGACGTCAAATACACGTGTAAGTCTCGTGCCCGCGCAAATGCGCTCACGCTTACAGAACGCTTTTCCGCCCAAAGCGCCGCTCGCGCGTCAAAAAGTGAGGAGAAAAGGTTCCCCATCCCTTATGATTGGGACATCTCACATAAATCAGCCGGTTTCGGCTTTCAGCGAGCAGCCGTTGCCAAGAACAAAGAGCGCGAGCGCGCCGCGCTTTCAGCTCCGGCTCAGTTTCACAAGCCCGCAAATGGCGGCGATCTGAACCCGGAGGCCATTCGCCCTCTTGCGGCTCACATAGCTGCGTGGGAATCTATCCCAGGGATTTCAGAATGGGTGCTGAGCACAATAAAGCAGGGCTATACACTTCAATTCATTCGCCGTCCCCCGCGCTTTCGAGCCCGGACCGCGACGATAGTGAATGCGGAAGTAGCACACCTACTTCACGCAGAAATAGCAAAGCTGCTGTGCAAAGGGGCTATAGAAAAGGTGCCGCCTTCTCTGAGCGAGTCAGGCTTTTACAGCTGTTATTTTCTCGTACCCAAGAAGGACGGAGCCTTCAGACCTATCCTAGATCTGAGACATTTGAACAAAGTGCTTGTGAAAAGACCGTTCAAAATGCTTACGACCAGGAAAATCCTCGCGCACGTTCGCCCGAGGGACTGGTTTATTTCTCTAGATCTGAAGGATGCCTATTTTCAGATTCAGATAATACCCCGTCACAGGCAATTTTTGAGATTCGCCTTCGACGGTCAGGTATATCAATACACCGTCCTGCCGTTCGGCCTGTCTCTAGCACCCCGTACATTTACGAAGTGCATGGACGCGGCGCTCGCCCCCCTGAGAAGTCAGGGGCTGCGAATTAGGGCTGTTGCGATAACCGCAATATTGCGGTACCGCGTTACTGACAGGCCAACCGCAGAGGAATGCAAGTAACCGCAGGAACCGCCAAACCGTGTTTTCTTTTTTCATAAGGCCACCCTTCGTAGTTCGTACCATCGTACCGTCTTTGAAGTCAAGTCATGTATATTCGTGAAAAGGTTGCCGTTTCCAAGAAAAGCGAAATATTTGTCGTATCATCCTTTTAACGTGTAAGGGTAGGCTATTTACCATGAATGGCGTCAGCGCTGGTCAGCATTACACAGCGCGAGGAAGCCGTGGGGGGAAAGCAGCGAGTCACGCATTGGTCTCTATTAAGTGAAGCATTGCTTCAGCTTTGCCCAAAAGTGAAGCATTGCTGGCCAGCTAAGCCTTGAAAAGTGGAGCTCAAATTAAAAAAAAAAATTAACGCCTTGTTTCATTACATCTATCATTTAAGGAATCAGCTTTTTTGAACGTTTTCGTTGAATAAACGGTTTAAAGACTCACTCAAATACAGTCCGTTGGCGTAACAATGTGCGTGCTGAGTGACAGTCTTTCAATGCGCAGAGACGCTGTTTAGTTTCGGTTACATTGTTTTTGTGTATGCTGACCACGTCATAACACGTATTTATAGCAACAAAAAAATATAAATAAATAAACGGCGGTAATACCGCATATCGCGCTATTGAGCCACTCAAAATTACCGCAAGGGAAATTCCTTCACCGCGACAGCCCTACTGCGAATAATGAACTATCTTGACGATTGGCTGATTTTGGCACAGTCAGAGACAGAGCTGCTATCTCACAGAACAGTGCTTCTCAGTCACCTGGAAAGATTGGGTCTCACGGTCAACTGGACCAAGAGCTCATTACTACCCAGCCAGTCAATTTCCTTTTTAGGAATAGAACTGGACTCGGTGACCATGTCGGCTCGTCTATCGGCACAGCGCGCGCTCCGTGTTCGCCACCTAGCCGCGTCTTTCCAGAAGGACAGCTTTCTCCCTTTGAAAACATTTCAAAGGATGTTGGGCTGTATGGCATCAGCTGCAGCGGTGCTCCAGCTGGGCCTACTGCGCATGCGCCCGCTCCAACGATGGTTGAATGATCGCGCGTCCCGCTGAGCTTGGGTTTCTGGCGGTCAGAAAATCAGAGTGACTCAGACCTGCATAGCGGCTCTGCAGCCCTGGTTAGTGGCCGACTGGTACCAGCTGCGAGTGATGATGGGAACCATCTCTTATCGGAAAGTCATTTCGACAGACGCGTCCAACTGGGGTTGGGGCGCGCTGTTCGAGGGCAGACCGGTCTTCGGCCAGTGGTCAGACCAAGAGAGGTGTTTTCACATAAACTGTCTGGAGATGATAGCGGTCGAGAATGCGCTGAAGCACTTCCTCCCGTTCATACAGGACCAACATGTTCTTGTCCGCTCGGACAACATGTCTGTGGTATCCTATGTAAACTGTCAGGGCGGTGTCAGATCCAGAAATCTCTCCAATCTGACGGAACGCCTCCTTATTTGGTCTCAGATGCACCTGCGCTCACTGAGGGCGGCGCACGTGCCTGGCCATTTGAACGACGGCCCAGACAAACTGTCCAGGGACAACGTTCCCCCAGGGGAATGGTCCCTGCACCCCCAAACGGTCCAGAAACTGTGGCGCCTATTCGGCAGGGCGGAAGTCAACCTATTTGCGTCAAAAGACAACGCTCAATGCCCGACGTTCTTCTCGAAGGACGAGGACGTGCTGGCCCAGGTTTGGCCCAGCCTCCCGCTATATGCTTTCCCTCCGGTCTCTCTGTTACCACAGGTGATCAAGAGAATCAGGGAAACGCGCCACTCGGTGCTCCTCATAGCCCCGCGTTGGGAGAATCAGATTTGGTTCCCGGAGCTAGCACGGCTGTCACATGCAGCTCCGTGGCCTATTCCGGTGAGGGCAGATCTCCTCTCTCAGGCTCGCGGCACGATCTGGCATCCCCATCCAGAGCGCTGGTCTCTGCGCGCATGGTTGATCAACGGGTACTCGTTGCCCTGCCAGAAGGAGTAATAAACACGATCACGCAGCCTAGAGCCCCTTCCACGAGAAGGCTCTACGCGTCTAAATGGTCGGTGTTCTCTGGATGGTGCACCGACAGAGGTCTGGACCCGCGACCATGTGGGGTGCCGCATCTGCTCTCCTTCCTACAAGAGCTGTTGGATAAGGGAAGGTCCCCATCCACGCTCAAAGTATACGTGGCGGCCGTGGCAGCGTTCACAGAATCGACGCACGGCCAGTCATTAGGAAGACATGAGTTGGTCATCCGCTTCCTTAGAGGAGCTAGGAGGATGAACCCGCCGCGCCCCCCGTCGGTTCCCATGTGGGATCTTTCACTGGTCCTAGAGGCCCTGAAAGCTTTTCCCTTCGAACCACTAAACTCCGTGGGGTTGAAATATCTATCACTGAAAACCGTCTTTCTGACTGCACTGTCGTCAGTAAAACGTGTGTCTGTCAGCGCATCGTGTCTTGAGTTCGGGCCGAATGACTCTACAGTCATCCTCAGACCTAGACATTGTTACGTTCCTAAAGTGATGGGCACTCCGTTCAGAGCGCAATTTATCTCGTTGTCAGCTCTCCCAGCATCTGACAGCGAAAGTGATGTGAACCTCCTCTGTCCTGTCAGAGCGCTGAGGTTTTACATTACGCGCTCCGCCTCATTCAGGCGTTCGGAACAGCTGTTTGTTTCGTTCGGTGGGCGCACCAAAGGTCTCGCCTCCTCGAAACAGAGCCTGTCCAGATGGATAGTGGACGCTATAGCAGCCGCTTACGCGTCAAAAGGTCTGCAATGCCCTCTGGGCATCAGGGCTCATTCCACGAGAGGCGTGGCCTCTTCGTGGGCATGGTCCAGTGGAATTTCTATCCATGACATACACTCACCGGCCACTTTATTAGGTACACCTGTCCAACTGCTCGTTAACACTTAATTTCTAAGCAGCCAATCACATGGCGGCAACTCAGTGCATTTAGGCATGTAGACATGGTCAAGACAATCTCCTGCAGTTCAAACCGAGCATCAGTATGGGGAAGAAAGGTGATTTGAGTGACTTTGAACGTGGCATGATTGTTGGTGCCAGAAGGGCTGGTCTGAGTATTTCAGAAACTGCTAATCTACTGGGATTTTCACGCACAACCATCTCTAGGGTTTACAGAGAATGGTCCGAAAAAGATAAAACATCCAGTGAGCGGCAGTTCTGTGGGCGGAAATGCCTTGTTGATGCCAGAGGTCAGAGGAGAATGGCCAGACTGGTTCGAGCTGATAGAAGGGCAACAGTGACTGAAATAACCACTCGTTACAACCGAGGTATGCAGCAAAGCATTTGTGAAGCCACAACACGCACAACCTTGAGGCGGATGGGCTACAACAGCAGAAGACTCCACCGGGTACCACTCATCTCCACTACAAATAGGAAAAAGAGGCTACAATTTGCAAGAGCTCACCAAAATTGAACAGTTGAAGACTGGAAAAATGTTGCCTGGTCTGATGAGTCTCGATTTCTGTTGAGACATTCAGATGTTAGAGTCAGAATTTGGCGTAAACAGAATGAGAACATGGAACCATCATGCCTTGTTACCACTGTGCAGGCTGGTGGTGGTGGTGTAATGGTGTGGGGGATGTTTTCCTGGCACACTTTAGGCCCCTTAGTGCCAATTGGGCATCGTTTAAATGCCACGGCCTACCTGAGCATTGTTTCTGACCATGTCCATCCCTTTATGGCCACCATGTACCCATCCTCTGATGGCTACTTCCACCATGTCACAAAGCTCTAATCATTTCAAATTGGTTTCTTGAACATGACAATGAGTTCACTGTACTAAAATGGCCTCCACAGTCACCGGATCTCAACCCAATAGAGCATCTTTAGGATGTGGTGGTACGGGAGATTCGCATCATGGATGTGCAGCCGACAAATCTGCGGCAACTGTGTGATGCCATCATGTCAATATGGACCAAACTCCCTGAGGAATGCTTCCAGCACCTTGTTGAATCTATGCCACGAAGAATTGAGGCAGTTCTGAAGGCAAAAGGGGGTCCAACCCGTTACTAGCATGGGGTAGCTAATAAAGTGGCCGGTGAGTGTATGTGTAGCGGCGGGCTGGAGCTCCCCGTCTACCTTTGTCAGGTTTTATAACCTAGAAGTTCCTGCCTTGCAGGCTAAACTGTTGTCAGTTTAAAGGAGAGGTGTATTTTGCCCAGACCTCCTGCTCAGATCACTCTCACATGACTCAGCTCTCCAGGTTGAGCTGCACTAAGTAGGGTATGTGCCATGTGCCTATACAGACCGGCGCGCTGCTCTGTATTCCCTATGTGTGCTTATGTACAAGTGATGGCCCGCGTGGCTGGCCACCTTATTCTCCACCTTATAGGATTCCCCTGAAAGTTCGGGGTCTCATGGTGGATGCTTGGCGCGCACGGCGTTGACAAAGTGTTCCCGTAGCGTAAGCTAAACTTACGCAATACGAGAGAACCTCTCGTAAGAGAACGATACTCGGTTACTAACGTAACCTCGGTTCTCTCTAGAGAGGGAACGAGTATTGCGTAACCGGCCGTGCTCGCGCCACGAGCGACTTCGCTTCAGTCGTCGAAAAACCAGGGAAGTCAGCCTACAGCCCCTTCTTTTATACGCTAAGCCACGCCCATTCTGGCGGGCTGTGACGCTATGAAGGCGCGAGCGCCCTTCATTGGGCGTGACGTCACGCGGGGCTCACTGGTAGGCTGCAGCAGATGCCAGCAGGGCAGCCAATGAGCACGCGAGATGGCCTGCTCTAGGTCTGCTAGCTGCTGCACTGCGTTGACAATGAATACAAAATTAAGGATAATGTTTTGGCTTCAACATCTCGAGAAGATGAATCTTTCCCGTAGCGTAAGCTAAACTTACGCAATACTCGTTCCCTCTCTAGAGAGAACCGAGGTTGCGTTAGTAACCGAGTATCGTTTTCTGCAGTTAAATAGCCGCGATGGCAAAGAGCACTCACTGTTTCTCATTCATCTTTAATATTATGCATTTTATGTACTGATTCCATTTATATTTAGACTTTTCCTTCCAAAATATTTGTTTGTAGCGGCAAGAAAACGTATTTGTTGTCCAACATAGAGTAACATCCGTGAATGTCACTCACAAACATTACTAGGAACGCCCTCCAGCGCAGCCACTGGCGACCTGCAGCGACAAAGTCGCTTGTAGTGTGAACGGAGCTTTAGCTCTTCCATGTCATAAGAGTGAGGATGAGTTAGCCAAATGATTGCGATATAGGCAGTGCTCGAAGTGTGGCGGTACTCACCGGTACGCAGTACCGGCACTTCTACATTTTACTCTTAAGCGTACCTGCACTTTTTCTTGCGTACCGCTACTTCTCGCATGTAGCCGGTACTCTACTGACAGAAAAAGCGTGACGGCCGTTAAACCCCTTATTTACACTGCACACATCTGTGGCGCGTTACGGCTGCGAAACGGCTACCGGAGCTGATCGCGGCCACCGCAAGCGTGAGCAGCGCGTATTTTTTTCGGCTTGGGTTAATCAATGAGTGCATTCACACCGCGAGGAGGAGCGTCGCGTGAGCAGCAGTGAAGTGGGGGTTCGGCGCCGAGTCTATTGTTGTGCGCTACTCACGGCATTTAAAGTGAAAGCAAAGCACTTTTGATGGAGAAAATAAATATTATTTCACACAAAAAGTGCCCAAAATGCACAGAATTTGCATGTCTAATGTGTTTAAACAAGAACTGGAGTAGGCTAAAAGAAAATGAAGACTCAAAAATATTTATACAAGATTTAGCCATTTAAACTTGTCTTAATTATTCAGTTTGGGTACCGTAAAACTATATGTTTTATTAATAAATAAAACGAGCAAACTAGTCAGAATATAAGCTTTCTTTTAGTTTATGTAATAGCCTACACAGACATGCCCAAATCAAACCCGAGTTTACTTTTTTTTTTATGTTTGCTGTCTTGTAAACATATGACTGAAAAGACAATATCAGAGCTCTTTTCTTGGTTGTTTTTGTTGTTTACCATTTACATGTAATTGTTGTATACCTCCCATCTTAACAAACTTCAAGAATCAAGTTTATTAATGACCAACTTCTAAAAAGAGAATGTTTCTTTGTAAATAAATGCACGCACACGCACGCACACACACGACTTGTTTAAATAGGCCTACATTTATGTTGTTAATAAATAACAATAAATTGTTGTTGTACCAGCAATATTTCCAGTTTTGTTTTTCACTGTAGAAATTTCAAATGTCATGATTTGCCAATACAAGAGAGTACCAGCACCTTTTTCCCCCCACTTCAAGCACTGGATATAGGAATGATCTAGGCTACTTATTTTTGGTTTGCATGAGTTCCAAGTATATAAATCTATCAATTTCTAAAAGAAAAGTGCAATTAAATAGAAAAGAAAATCATACTTTTATAGAAAATCTGCTCTTTTGACCATTTTCCATTGTGGTACAGCATTGCTATTTGGCAACGTTTCCATAAGTACCCCCCCCCCCCCCCAAAAATCTTTTTTCCAAAAATCTTTTTTGATTTGTATGATTGAAGCCATTTCATGAAATAATAACTTATCTGAAAAAATATTTCGTGGTTAGAACATAATGCGTTCCATAGAGGTTTAACTTTCATCCAATGACCTAGATACAAATTAGATGCAAGTTTGATTTGAAATGTTTCCACTTTCAAGCACTAGATGTCACTGTCACCTAGTTATTGTGGGCTGTTAAGATTGTTTTCACACCAGTTCAGTTTTTCTAATGGATTCCAGCACTGTCAGCAAGATTGTTTGTTGTTGCTATTGAACGTCCTTGTGAGATGAAACATAATTTACATGGTTAAAATGTATGACACCTCCTTTTGACATCTTTTTAAATCTGCTTGTATGATGTCTGTTAAGCACATAATCAGTCTAAATATTCAGTTTTGTACAAAAAGATAAGAGTCCTTTCAAACCTAAGTGCACTTGCGCCGTGCGCTTTAGACCATGCACTTAGATCGTTAAAATAGGGCCCAATGGGTTTAAATAATGGGCAGTTAGAGTTAGCTCTAATTTTTATATTTTCTCATGAACTTTGAGACAGGCTGTGTCTTCTGTAAAGTCTTTTAAATCAAGTAAATATCTCTGGCAGGAATTGTTGTTTATTTTTGGCCTCTAAAATCAGCCTTCCACTGAGTAATTGACAGTTCTACTTCTTTTTATAAAACAGATAGTTCCAGTCCATATGTTTGGCTAATTCACTTTCGAAGCCGTTGTAAAATACTCTTTATAAAACGAATATTTCTGGTCCTTGATTCTGATTGGTTGAGCCACAGACATACACCTGTGACCAATCAGTATTACTTTATCCAATATTTTTATTATAACCTTTTAAGGCCCGTGAAGCTGTGGTTTACTTAAGTTAGAACAAGGTGGTTAACCCTCTATGGTACGCAATATGATAGCGAGGAACAAAATATTTGTTATGTTTTTCCTGCTTAAAATTGGACACTATAACAATATCAATAAACATTATCATTATTTTTTTATTTATTTATTAATTAAAAGTTTGTTGCCTCAAGGCAACATTGTACCACAATGGACAAATTGAAACATTTGAGATTTTCATGAAGAAAAAAATTATAGATTTATTGAAAACATCAATTTCTTTAACTAAACACTTGAACAAACAGATTTATCAAGTTTTTAATGAATTACACATTTCATATTTTATAAAAAGTAACATTTATTATCCAGCTGTTGCCCTCAGGCAACATTGTACCATCGTGGAACGCAAGTACTACAAACCATCATATCAAGTTATCATATCAAAACATTACAATCGGTGTTGTTTCAAGGTAAAGCATTAACAATCACCATAACCTTATCCTAATATGAAGGCCAGGCCTCAACAACAGCAAGATCAAACATGTGGAAGACCTCCCTGGCCGACCTAATGACCCGTGTGAGGTCAGGGGGGACTGACCCCCCCAGGGTCCCGACGGGAGCACCCCAAAATCCGAGAACCTCTGAAGCAGCGCCGCCTTCATCCTGTGTGGCGCCACACACCCCTGTCCCACTCACGCACTATTTGTCTAATTGCCCACTATAGTGGCCAAATGACCTGTTGACCCCCGCTGACCACTCACAAGCCACACGCCCCCATCCCACGAACCCACTATTTGTCCAATTCCCCACTATAGTGGCCAAATGCCCTGTTGACCACCCCCGACCACTCACAAACTACGCCCCCGTCCCACAAACCTGCACTATTTGTCCGATTGCCCACTATAGTGGCCAAATGTCCCGTCAACCCCCGCTGACCACTCACAAGCCACACGCCCCCGTCCCACAAACCCACTATTTGTCCGATTACCCACTATAGTGGCCAAATGTCCCGTCGACCCCCCTGACTGGTCCCAAGCCACGCCCCCATCCCACAAACCCACTATTTGTCAGATAACCCATAGTGGCCAAATATCCCGTCGACCCCCGCTGACCACTCACTAGCCATGCCCCCGTCCTACGAACCCACTATTTGTCCGATTGCCCCCTATAGTGGCCAAATATCCCGTCCACCCCCGCTGACCACTCACTAGTCACGCCCCCGTCCCACAAATCCACTATTTGTCCAATTACCCATAGTGGCCAAATATCCCGTTGACCCCCACTGACCACTCACAAGCCACATGCCCCCGTCCCACGAACCCACTATTTGTCCGATTACCCACTATAGTGGCCAAATGTCCCGTCGACCCCCCTGACCGGTCCCAAGCCACGCTCCCATCCCACAAACCCACTATTTGTCCGATTACCCATAGTGGCCAAATGTCCCGTCGACTCCCGCTGACCACTCACTAGCCACGCCCCCATCCCACAAACCCACTATTTGTCCGATTACCCATAGTGGCCAAATGTCCCGTCGACCCCCGCTGACCACTCACTACCCACGCCCCCATCCCACGAACCCACTATTTGTCCGATTACCCATAGTGGCCAAATGTCCCGTCGACCCCCGCTGACCACTCACTAGTCACGCCCCCGTGCCACGAATCCACTATTTGTCCGATTACCCATAGTGGCCAAATGTCCCGTCGACCCCCGCTGACCACTCACTAGCCACGCCCCCGTCCCACGAACCCACTATTTGTCCGATTACCCATAGTGGCCAAATGTCCCGTCGACCCCCGCTGACCACTCACTAGTCACGCCCCCGTCCCACAAATCCACTATTTGTCCGGTTACCCATAGTGGCCAAATGTCCCGTCGACCCCCGCTGACCACTCACTAGTCACGCCCCCGTGCCACGAATCCACTATTTGTCCATTACCCATAGTGGCCAAATGTCCCGTCGACCCCCGCTGACCACTCACTAGTCACGCCCCCGCCCCACAAATCCACTATTTGTCCGGTTACCCATAGTGGCCAAATGTCCCGTCGACCCCCGCTGACCACTTACTAGCCACGCCCCCGTCCCACGAACCCACTATTTGTCCGATTACACACTATAGTGGCCAAATGTCCCGTCGACCCCCCTGACCGGTCCCAAGCCACGATCCCATCCCACAAAGCCACTATTTGTCCGATTACCCATAGTGGCCAAATGTCCCGTCGACCCCCGCTGACCACTCACTAGTCACGCCCCCATCCCACGAACCATCTATTTGTCCGATTGCCCCCTATAGTGGCCACATGTCCTGTCGAACCATGCTGAGTTTTCAGAGTGTAAAAATGCAGATACATTTAGATAATTCAAACTCTTTTCCTTACAAATAAAATATACTTGTGTTCAAACCTAGTATGCCTGGTATGGCCTTATGTGATGCCATTAAGGTACAATGTTGCCTCGAGGCAAATGAAAGCGTAAGCGTAAGTTCCAGAAAGACTCCATTGCACGTCACTAATTTATAATTCCACGCTACCAATCACAGCTCGACATTGAATATAAAAGACTGATCCTACCATTCCATGTTGTGGCCCGCAGGTGTCGTAGCAAAGTTTTCGATGCCAATTAGGTTTCCATTCAGTTCGCAGAAACAGGCGCTGGCGTTCACTTACTCGCGTTTTGATACCAAACATAACAACACAAGTCACATCGTTGATTTTGATCTCAGCAACTTTCGCGATGCGCGAGTGCGACACACTTGTGTAAGAAACAAACGTGTGGCAGCTTTAAATCTCATGAGAGTCGATCTCCACTCAGTGTTTTTCAAAAAGTTTTACTACGATTAAACTTCATTCAGGTAAGTATATTAACTTGCTACTCTTCTGTTCCCTTCAAGACGTGAAGTTCAAATGTGGTGATGTGGTAGCTTTAAAATAACTGCCGATACTGCAGTCTGCAACGCAACATACTGCAACGCTTTAAACAGTGAACAGTGGGCCGAATAGCTCATTGAAATGGTAAGTGTATGCAAAGATTCACGTTACGTTAACTACATCGTCACGCACTCACGGCCAGTTGCAAAATACTATCAACTGGGTTGCTGGGTTGGGTTGCCACATATATACACTGGGTATTCCTTTCGTATCGGAGCCACAACAACAGTAGCCGAATGCAGCGTTCCCGACTCCCCTATCCAAATGCTTGGTAGATGGTCGTCCACAGCATACAAGACCTACATCAGATCCGACACGTATGTTCTACTAAATGCTCAACAAGCCCTCTCAACCGACATTCGTGGTAAATTTCTTCGCTAGCTACTGGTGGTGGTTAACAATCCATACATCTATCATACGTCCACTTTTCACTGCTAATCTGTTTAGTTACACGCAGTCAATCGTGGCCTTCTTTATTTCGTTCTTTACCATCAACTCATCCCATAATTGATTAATGAAGAATAGCTTTGAAAATACCATAATAACAACGCTCCAAGGCTATTCGTATCCTTGCTTGCTTATGTCTATCGTAACTTTCGGTTCTGATTGCTGCAATATTTTTAAGCCTAGCACAGCTTCTGAAATTCTACGATTACTGCCATTTAATGACCAATCTTGGGCTATTTCATTATGTTATCGAAGCTTTCGACTTGATTTCGTTCTCGACGCACGAATTCTGCCTAACGAGGCATAACTTGTGTGAGCTTTCACGATTGTAATCCAAAGCCAAATATTTTATGGCTGATCGCGGGCTTCGTTCATAAATGCATATCGTAGCTTTCCTGGTTGAATCATCTTAACGTTATATCTCTGCCTATTGTGGCTCCTCGGAAAAGTCTTCCTGGCTTCAGCCTTTATCATAATAAATAAAAGGTCAATCATGGACCTATTTTACGAATACTGGTATCGTTTCATGGCTAAACGTAGCCTATTACATTATTGCTATCGAAGCTTTCGACTAATCTCAGTTCTGATGCATGAACTCAGCCAATCGAGGCATCAGCCTATCTAGGCTTCACTATTAAACAAGCTTTCATGATTGTACTCTAAGCCAAATATTTCATGGTCGATCGCGGCCTTCGTTCATAAACGCATATCTTAGCTTTCCTGATTGTAATTATCTTAATGTCATATCTATGCCTATCATGGCTCTTCTGAAAAGTCGCCTTGGCTTCAGCTTTCTATCATCATATACACTCACCGGCCACTTTATTAGGTACACCTGTCCAACTGCTCGTTAACACTTAATTTCTAAGCAGCCAATCACATGGCGGCAACTCAGTGCATTTAGGCATGTAGACATGGTCAAGACAATCTCCTGCAGTTCAAACCGAGCATCAGTATGGGGAAGAAAGGTGATTTGAGTGACTTTGAACGTGGCATGATTGTTGGTGCCAGAAGGGCTGGTCTGAGTATTTCAGAAACTGCTAATCTACTGGGATTTTCACGCACAACCATCTCTAGGGTTTACAGAGAATGGTCCGAAAAAGATAAAACATCCAGTGAGCGGCAGTTCTGTGGGCGGAAATGCCTTGTTGATGCCAGAGGTCAGAGGAGAATGGCCAGACTGGTTCGAGCTGATAGAAGGGCAACAGTGACTGAAATAACCACTCGTTACAACCGAGGTATGCAGCAAAGCATTTGTGAAGCCACAACACGCACAACCTTGAGGCGGATGGGCTACAACAGCAGAAGACTCCACCGGGTACCACTCATCTCCACTACAAATAGGAAAAAGAGGCTACAATTAGCAAGAGCTCACCAAAATTGAACAGTTGAAGACTGGAAAAATGTTGCCTGGTCTGATGAGTCTCGATTTCTGTTGAGACATTCAGATGTTAGAGTCAGAATTTGGCGTAAACAGAATGAGAACATGGAACCATCATGCCTTGTTACCACTGTGCAGGCTGGTGATGGTGGTGTAATGGTGTGGGGGATGTTTTCCTGGCACACTTTAGGCCCCTTAGTGCCAATTGGGCATCGTTTAAATGCCACGGCCTACCTGAGCATTGTTTCTGACCATGTCCATCCCTTTATGGCCACCATGTACCCATCCTCTGATGGCTACTTCCACCATGTCACAAAGCTCTAATCATTTCAAATTGGTTTCTTGAACATGACAATGAGTTCACTGTACTAAAATGGCCTCCACAGTCACCAGATCTCAACCCAATAGAGCATCTTTGGGATGTGGTGGAACGGGAGATTCGCATCATGGATGTGCAGCCGACAAATCTGCGGCAACTGTGTGATGCCATCATGTCAATATGGACCAAACTCCCTGAGGAATGCTTCCAGCACCTTGTTGAATCTATGCCACGAAGAATTGAGGCAGTTCTGAAGGCAAAAGGGGCTCCAACCCGTTACTAGCATGGGGTACCTAATAAAGTGGCCGGTGAGTGTATGTAAGGTCAATCATGGACCTATTTTACGATCACTGGTAATGTTTCATTGCTAAACGAAGCCTAATGCTATCGGAGCCTTCGACTAATCTCCTATCGAGGCATCGGCCTATCGAGGCATTGGCCTATCGAGGCATCAGCATCGAACAAGCTTTCATGATTGGAACCCTAAAGACAAATATTTCATGGCCGATCGCGGCCTTTGTTCATAAATGCATATCGTAGCTTTCCTGGTTGTAATCATCTTAATGTCATATCTATGCCTATCATGGCTCCTCGGTAAAGTCTCCCTGGCTTCAGCCTTTATCATTATAAATATAAAGTCAATCATGGACCTATTTTTCGATTACTGGTATTGCGTCATGGCTAAACGTAGCCTATTACAGTAATGCTATCGAAGCTTTCGACTTATCTCGATCTGATGCATGAACTCAGCCTATCGAGGCATCAGCCTATCGAGGCATCACTATTGAACAATCTTTCATGATTGTACTCTAAGCCAACTTTTTTCATGGCCGATCGCAGCCTTCGTTCATAAACTCAAATCGTAGCTTTCCCGATTGTAATCATCTCAATGTCTTATCTCTGCCTCTCGTGCCTCCTCGGAAAGTCGACCTGGCAACTGCCCCTATCATTTATAAATATATGGTTAATCACGGACCTATTTTACAATCACTGTGATCGTTTCATGGCTATACGTAGCCTATTACATTTATGCTATCGAGCTTTCAACTAATCTCGGTTCCGATACATGAACTCAGCCTACCGAGACATTACAATTGACCGAGCTTTCATAACTGTACGCTAAAGCAAATATTTTGCGCGTATCGTAGCTTCCCTGATAGCAGTTATGCCAATGTGTCATCTCTGCCTTTCGTGGCTCCTCGGGTAGTCGCCTGGCGACAGCCTCATTATTTATAAATGTAAGGTCAATTACGGACCTATTTTGAAAGAAAGACGAGGGCTGGTGCATATGCTATTTAACTTTGCTTTTATTTATTTTCTCCCTATATTCATACCCAGGATGTATGCATCTTAAAATCTCAGCCTATCAAGGTTTCATTTAAAATCTCCATCTCAAGTTTTGGGGGGAGACGTGGCTTCTGTTCATATTCAGAAGATGAGAAGTTCAGCTCACATATAGTGACATTCCCAATTTCGATCTTTTAAAGCTTCTAATCAATTATCTTTATCTCAGTATATCTCGTAGGTTTAATCTTTCACATACGGTTCTGACGCATGAACTAAGCCTATCGAGGCATCAGCATGAACTAAGCCTATCGAGGCACCAGCCTATCGAGGCACCAGCCTATCTAGGCATCAGCCTATTGAGGTATCAGCCTATCGAGGCATCAGCCTATCGAGGCATTAGCCAATCGTGGCTCATTTCATAAACATATTACATTTAATCTCGGTTCTGACGTATGGACTAAGCCTATCGAGGCATCAGCCGAGGCATTAGCCTACCGTGGCCTTAGACAATCGTGTCTTATTTCATAAACGCATATTACATTTAAATCTCGGTTCTGTCGCATGAACTAAGCCTATCGAGGTATCAGCCTATCGAGGCTTAATGAACAGTTTTAATGATTACTTTAAAGCCTACTATCATGGGCAGTCGAGGCTTTTGTATGTATGTATCTTAATAACTCAGCCTATCAAGGCTTCGTTAAAATTCCCATTTCAAGTTTTGCGGCCAGACGCGGCTTCGTTCACGTTTAAAAATAAGCTCTGCCCATATAGAGTGACATTCCTACTCTCGATCTTGCTGAAGTCTCTTATAAGTTATCTTATCTCAGAACATGTCGTAGTTTTAATCTTTTACGCTCAGTACCTGACTTTAAGATAAGCAATTAAAAGTCGTCTTATTGTCTTCCCTATTTATTAATCCTACTGTATGCCTTTCAGAATCCTCATAGGTATGTATGGAATCCATCACATTTTCCTTACTTTTTGGGGGTAGGCTCCGCCCCTGCCTCTAACATCAGGCAGGACCTACAAGCTAACCTTCAGACCCTGACGGAGGACGAGGCCTACGCCAAAGAACTCAGAGACGGAGCTTGTCGAGCATCTACCTTTATTTTTGTCTGTAAACTCCTTTCACAAAATAAATTCTATTTATTTGAGAATTCTTCTGAGTCTTTATGGTAGAACATGCAGTTTTATGTAATTTCCTATGATACATTTGATGATATATAATGTAATGTTTTTGAAAATACTTCTTTACTTACCAATGAAGGTGACTAAGATTTTTTGTAGTTGATTATCTGGACAGAAATTTGTGAAAAATGCCCTTTTCAGTGGAGAAAATATGGAGCCATGTGACATGTACACGTGTGCTGAAAGAGGGAACACAATGGACCCCACTGTGGGTCATGTGTCCACTCTTTTGCACTTTCATTGGTTAGTATTTGAGTTCCCCTCCCCTTAGAGAGCATTGACCAATAAAATTGTATTAATTTTTATTTAAAAAAAGCTAAAATAGACTATGTTGCCTGGAGGCAACACCGTACCATAACCATAGATATCCATATTAAAGGCTAGATGTCTTACGGCGGAGTCTCTATCGTCATCACCGGCGGCCATCTTGTCACAGGCAAGCTTTGTGGCGGGCTCTGTGGTGCCTGATGTAAGATGAGCACGAACAAAAAAATACTCTTATCTCATTGAAATCTTGACGGATTTACAAACGGTTTGGTTTCTTACAAACGTTATTGACGTGGCTATAATTCTGGATGATTATTTATTTATATACTTATTATTCATAAGTGTGCAGTGTCATAACTACATCTCTGACGTTTATAACAAACCAAACCGTTTGAAAATCGGTAGAAAATTGAGCAAGTTATGGCTATTTAAAAAGTACATGCACCATTAAAACACAATGTTACGAGTGAGCGAGCTGCCTGTGACAAGATGGCCGCCAGGTGCGGACATGGACCTCCATTGGCCAGCAGCGCGGACGAGACATCTAGCCTTTATTATGGATATCAATGGTTTTAACACCCCAGCTGTTCTAAATGCACTAAACCACGGCCTCACTGGTCTTATTGCTTTATTAAACACACACTGTGACCTCTTTACATCAGTATTGCTACATGGCTGTGTCCGAAATCGCCCCTTATACCCTTAAATAGGGCGAATACCCTCATTCACCATTCCATTAGTCCATATAGTTCACTTGAAGGAGTGAATGAAAACGAGTGAGTAAACTTAAACTGGTAGCTCCAGTATTGAAAGGATTTATCTTGAACTCTTGGCCGTCCCCTCAAATAGTCTTCCCAATAAAAAAACAACAGACTAGACTGCCCTACAAAGGCTAAGAGCAGTATCAGCAAAAACTCCAAACTGAGAAAAACAGCTTTTTGTGTTTTTCTTACACCAAATATAAGCATCGAATTAAATTTAACAACAAAGGGTACAATTAGATAGATCAAAGGGAGGTGAATATTAAACGTTTCGTTTTTTGACAGTTTTTTCGTTTTTTGACCAAATTTGGTAGTTTTATAGGCTATACTGCGCTTTGCCTTTGCATTACTGCGTATACTTACATGGCCATACAATAACATATAGCAGTAAGTGTAGCAAGTGATCATAATCACTTGCTTATATCATAAATCATAAATCACCAAAACCTTTGCACACAGCTGCAGCAGCTGCTTATAGTCATCAAAAGTACAGTATATGTTAATTATAACCAAACTATTAAAATTATGTGGCATATTATGTAAACCCCCGTTTTCTTGTTTTTTTTTTATTGACCGTTTTCTCCATCTTCATTCTTTCTGCTAAGCTGTGACTTTCCATCCCCTTTGGCATTATAATCATATTTTTCAAAAAACAAACAAACAAAAAACACGCGTTATTAGATTAATATATTTTAATTGTATCACAAAAGTGCTGTTTTTTTATGGCAATCATTAACGTATTGGTTTTATTTCAGTTTGGGATAGGTCTTCACATGTAATTACAAACAGTTTAAGTTTAATCATTCAGGGAATCAATATATCAATAAATGAAATATGAGCTATATACATATACAGTATGCTATAAAACCTGACTCATGCCACACAAAGGCAAACTGCAGTATCATAGTAAAACAGACTGCAGTACGGGCAGATACTGCATTCTGCCTTGGTTTTACTCTACTTTTCTATACAATACTGCAACTAAAAATGTAAATTTATATAAGAAATTTATTAGGCAGCCATATGAAATTTTAACAGATTGTAGAGCAGATCCTGCACTTTTTATTTGTGCAAAAAAACATTTTGTGAAAAATTGAAGATACTGCTCTTAGCCTTTGTAGGGCAGTAGAGTGCAAGGGCGTAGATTTGGTTTGAACATTGGGGGGGTTGAAGTTTGGGTATGCCTCCTGATATTGTGATCATGGTATAAATAATGTGGGGGTCGTAATGCATAGATTTAAATATTGGGGGGGGTTTATATCCCCCCCATCCCCCCCACAAATTACGCCCCTGCTAGAGTGTATTTGCACTGACAACTTGCGTATACACCTTCATCTTGTTCTAGCAGATACACTCGAACATTTCTCTGTTGCCCACTAGATGTCACTGCCAGATAATTACTGTGAGCTGTTGACTTTTATTATACTTGCAGTTTACAAAGTTCAATTGAAATCCTAATAATTGTATACCAATTTTTTTTTATTAAAAAATGTATTTTTCTCTTTATTTCCTGCATTTAACATTTGTTTTATATCACAGACATTGCACCACTTTTCTTCTAAGCGAAACAAACACACAATTATAGGCATGAATGTTCAGATAGTCATGTTTACATACACATTTTTTCTGCTTACATTTATATAGGCTCCGTTACAGTGCAAATAGCAAGTGTGGCAAACAGACACGTCTTTTGACTTGCAGTTGGATGTTACCACATTTCCTTGCTTGAGTACATTTTATTTAGGTAAAAACAGTGGCATGTTATTTTTAAGTTCTTGTTGAGATGGAAACAGAATCTAAAGCTGTTATTATCCTTGTTTTTCATGTCAAGCCCTGCAGTCCAGCATTAAATGAACGTTGTCTCTTCGTTTGAAGTGCGCCCACCTCGTTTTGCATTCAGCAATTTAGTTCTTTTTTTGCCTCTCTTATGCTCTCTTTACCCTTGCAACCCTGCGGTCATTTTCCATAACAATTTAATCTCTTGTATGTGTAGACCTTGATGCACTGGTGAAATTATGTAGGACAAATTATGATTATTTCCTATGAGGGGAAATAGTTTCCTGGAAGTGCCATGTCACTTGACGGGCATGTTATTGATGTATGACCACTTGGCATTTGCCATTTTTTTTAATGGGTTCAGGTGCTTCTTGGAAAATATCAACATTTTCTCAGAATGATTCAGATGAGCAGTCCTCAAACCACTTTGATCTTTTATTTTGATAAGTGGAATCAAAGACATGTATCAGATATTATATAGTCAATACTGAGACAAGCGTGAGACAAACATACGATCTTATGCCCTTTAGGTAAAGTTCACAGTGAATCGGTCAGCATGAGAATGAATGCCAAATGTGATTTTGAGCTGCAGGGTCTAGGGTGACTCAACTGGTTTTCCAATTCAATACATTCAGTAAAATGCAATTTGCTAACAGCTTCCCAAAATAACCTACAACCCCATCTCTATTCAAATTAAATCAAGGGAAGGTAAAATGTCTTATTTGTTGAATAGTACATGGAATTGCATTTTTCTCATAAACCCCTTATCAATGGGGCTTAACACCACACTAAATTGTCCAATTTAAATAGAATGGGATGTAAAGGGCTCTGGACAATGTTATTTTCACTCTCCCATCTAACTGTGTATGTGTGTGAAAGGGTTCGGGTGACTGAATGCAGTTTTCTCCAGCAAGGCGTTTCCCACGTCAACTTTAGAAGAACTGAAGATGCGTTCATGCCATACCGTAACGATTCTGAACTGTAAAAAGCCTTCACACCTTAAAAAATCTTTCTTTATTTAACGGTTTTCCTAAAAATCAAACATAAGTGAGACAAACAAGGGTGCTCCTATTGATAGGGTGCCAATCTTTATTGGCCGATAATAGCTTTATATAGTTTGTATTAAGTCGTGAAAGAGATACAGTACTGTGTGTTCCCTATGTGGCTTTCTGTGCACGCGTTTCGAGACGGACTACAACACGGGCAAGCAAAGTGAACTTTACGTGCCTAAACGGCTAAATACACGCAAAAATATGCCAAAATGCCAAGCTTTGTAAGTATTCATTTAAATACCGTTGGTTATGTCTTAAGTGAACATAAACAATTGGGAAATGAGTTGCATGTGTATCAGTATATTGGATCTGTGCATTCAGTCTTAAAGTGACAGCAGCCTAATATTGCTGCTGCCATCTGTTATATCAGATGTTTTATCAATATATTATATCATTATTGTTAATCAATCAGACAAAGAATCACTCATTGCTCTTTAGTAGATTTGTTAGGATTAATATTTATTTATGTTATCCAGTGAAGACTATGCAGACTTTTGATTACATTCTGTTGATCATTTTTATCAATATATTTTTAACAGGAATGCTATATTTGTTAAGCTCTACGCTGATCCTAACCACCCCTAAAAGAGGGAATGGAATATGTTGCACGTGTTGCTCGCCAATTAATAATTGTCAATACTTTCTCATGTCTTAATTTTTTTATACTTAAAATACATTGTTGTTAAGAATAGTATTATTTCGGCCTCAAAAATTCTGATCGGAGACACAAGTGCCTTTTGTTTGCATTAACTCATGGTTCTTCAAAATTCTTTATAAAATACTGGGTTTTTTTTGTATATTTAGTTTAGTTCAACTTTATTGTCCATTCGGTTTGTCGCAGGGCAGAAATTTGTCTTTGACACTGTGATATATATAAGTAAATACATTCACACGAATGTTCTTTACACATTAAAATGAAACAGAATTACACTAACCACAAAATCCTTTGAACATTTCCAAGAATCTCACAATAGCATTAAAAAGGTTTATCAGATTTTATAAAAAAAATTTATTAAATTTTTATTAATTATTTTATTAATTATTTATCACATTTTATTAAAATAGCACTATATGCCAACCATTCTCTTGTATTACTTTTAAAAAGTAGAGAGGTAAAAGTTTAGAGTGGTTTAAAATGATCACTGCTATTGGAACTATTTTTATATATTTTTTTTCTAGTCATAGGAATTTTGAGTCTATGCCCAGATTGGAGCATTTCAAAAGAAGAGTGAAGGGGATTAGTATGATCTTTAAATATCACGATTGCCGGGTTTTTTTCCCCATAAAACGAGCAAATATGTCCTGGAGTGAATGTGGTTTATGCCCAGTGATCTTATTTGCCTGGTTATTTACTTGTGAGAGTTTGTTCCTCTGTTAGATTGAATCAATCTTATATCTCATGTTTAAAATATGTGCTGATGTCTTGCCTTTTATAGATGGATTCAACATTACTTTAGAAGTTAAGTTCGTCGATAATTGTCCCAAAGTATTTGTTTTTCCTTATTTTTTTCTCCCTTTATGCTTTTACTATCTGCTGCATTGTCCTCAAATTGACTTTCTTATTTATTCGGTTTCAGTATTGATGTGAACAACTCGTCCCCTTTTTCTCTTAATTCTGCTCATGCTGTTTGTGCATCACCAACTGTTTTGCTTCACTCAGCAACACTTCAGTTGCAGATTATGTCACCACATGACTCGCCTCTCACACAGAGAAAATATGTAAAGAGATACTCTGTCTTTTCAGAGATTTGTTTAACTTTTAATGTATAAATGGTATTTTGGAGTATTTCATACAGATGTACATTTTTGTTTTTAACCATTTGCGTTTCTGTAGGATCAACAAGTATCCATATAAATTGCAGTAATCTAATGCAAATAAACTTGACATTTAACACTAATAGAGTACAAATGAAAAAGTATACAGTCAATCACACAACTCCAATGAGAGGGAACCAGTGTGAATAAACCTTAAGAAGAGGCAAAAAACAAACATCCAACATCCACGTCACACCAGTCCAATTTAAAAAGTAAAATGCAAATAAACTTGACATTTAGCATCGATATATCAGTTTTTGTTTTTTAGGGGGTTATTTAGTGTAATGAAAATGCGCCGATGCAACTCAATTCTTGAATTTGTCAAATTAAATGAAAACTTATTGCATTGCATGTAATCCAATTAAATCGGTAAAACAGAAGTTCACTTTATTCTGTACACAAATTAATTTGTTTTTGCATTAACTAAAAACTGGGTAGGGGATCCTTAGTTCCCAGCATGCTTTGTATGGCAGTTAATGGGAAGAATGTATGTTGAATATAAATTCAACATTGTATTTAAGTGTTATTTTATGTGTTTTGGAGAACGGGGAGACATGAACAGTATGATATTTTCTGACTTAATTGTTGAGAAAGGATTATTTAGCGCTGCTGTGTGTTATTAGCTAGCAGGCTTATTTTTTCCCCTCATCATCTGCGCCTGTCTTGTGTGGTGTGCCCCAGGGATCCATTTTGGGACCTTTTGTTTTCCCTTTTATATGCTTCCCTTGGCCCACATTTTTTAGAAATACTACATTTCATATCACTGTTATGTGGACGGTTCTCAGTTTTACCTTGAAGTAAGGTTTGACACCACTGTTTCATTCGATGTGGTATTGATATGAGTAAATAATATCAAGAGGTGGATGACAAATAATTTTCTGCAGCTAAATTAGGATAAAACAGAGGTTTTAATTCTAGGTTGTCCTACAGTTACACCAGTGTACACAAACAAATAAAAAACCGTAGTGTAATCTTTGACTTAAGTTCTGTAGAGGAAGCTTTTTTTGGTTACACTTTATTTTAATGTATCCCTGTTACAGTTTAAATATACATAAATTAGTAATAGTAATTAATTACAAGTACTTACTATAGGGTTAGGGAAGGATTAGGGTTTGGTTTATGGTTAGTTGCATGTAATTATACCTAATTTATAGTTATTATAGTAAATACATGTCACAAGGGCACATTAAAATGAAGTTATTGAATTGTGAAGTGAATTGAAGATTGAAGTTAATTTGATATACATGCACTTGTAATTTCATGATTACTGTAACTCTCTTTATGTCTCCCCTTTTTTTAGCATTCCTTCACTGGCTTTCCATTAAATTCAGAGTTATCATATTATCCTTATGTTTGTATATGGCATTGTCCAGCTGTGCACCAAGGTAAATGTGTGATCTTCTTGTGCCATACTGTCCTGCTATAGGGCACTTATGGCCCAATTGTGAGAAATAAAGTCAGAATTGCATGATATAAAGTCTCAATTGGATGCTATAAAGTCAGAATTCTGAGATCTAAACTTGCAATTCTGAGATATAAACTCACAATTGCGAGAAATAAACTCGCAATTCTGACATCTTTTCACAAAATTGTGAGATATAAACTCTCAATTGCAAAAAAAATGTGAAATTAAGAAAAATTGTCTTTTCTCAAAAAAGACTCAATTGTCTTCCGAATTCTGAGTTTATAACATGGAATAGCGACTTTATATCATGCAATTATGACCTTATATCTCGCAATTATGACTTTATATCTCCCAATTGCGTGTTATAAAGTCAGAATTGTGAGATAAACATGCAATTCTGAGAAAAAAATGTAAGAATTACGAGTTTATTTCTTGAATTTGCGAGTTTATATCTCACAATTCTGACTTTATAACATGCAATTGCGACTTTATATCACGCAATTGTGAGAAAAAAATGTCAGAATTGAGAGATAAAAAGTCGCAATTACCTCTTTCATTTTTTATTCTGTGTTCTGTAAACGAGCTTTCATAATTTAGCACTTTGTATCAATTTATATTGTTTAAATGTGCTCTATAAATAAATATTTTTGTTGTTGTTGTTGATGTTGTTGTTTTTGGAAGCTATGCAAAATATGATGTAAAAATTAAGATATGAATCATGTGCATGCATGCACTAAAAAAACGATTGTTGGTTGAACTTTAAAAAAGTAAGTTACCTGGTTGCCTCAAAATGGAGTTCATTGAAATTAAACATTTTAGGAGATTGATAAAATTTAACAGGAACTCAAAATATGATGTTATCTGAACCACATGTTCAGTGCATGGGTACTGTCCTTTGCGTTGACATTGAGGGTTTGTATACAGCAGGTTTGGACAGAAAAAGGCCAAGTGACACTACACTCCTGCACCCTGAGAGAGGGATTGTCAGTAAACAACATGATGATAGAGGTAGAGACAAAATTAAGAGAAAAAGGGGGCATGTTGACAAAAAGATAGAGTGTGGGATTACAGTGTTGAAACTTACAAACTGGTTTGTCAAGGCTGTGGTTGGTAAACGGGTCTTTCACATTAACAAGTCCACTGCAGCTAGTGGCTCCTGCAAATGAGTGACTCAAAACAAACACTAGAATACATATGACCAGAAACCCTAACGGCCAGAGCCTGTTGATGATATGTCAACAATAAACAGTCATTTTGAAAGTAATGAAACATTTTAAGAGAAGTAAAAACAAAAATTGAAAGAGTATCACTTGTAAAGACGGTACGATCTGTAGGTTTGCAGGAATTCTCCTGCGTGCCAGAAAGGGCAGAGCATTGCATTGCATGCCTTCGGTAGTCTTATAGAGTCCAAAGTGCAACAGTGACCATTTAATAGAAATGTCTTGAACCCTCTTACAGGTTGCTTTTTATTATTATGAATCACTTGAGCATATAGTATTTCAGAAAAGCAGTGAAAGGAATCTGGTCTGTGGGCATTTTAGTGACGCACGATGAATCTTTCTGCTTACTGGATAGTGATGTAATGTACAACCAGATCTAATCTTGCAACAGTTTCTTTAGTTGGAGAAAGTATCTGAGTTATGCATAACCATGTTTAAGGGTCAGTTCAAGCTGAAATTGAAATCCTGTCTCTGTCGACCCTCATGACTTCATTTTTACATAAAAGATATTTTGAAAACTGTCTTTGTTTAATGAAAGTCAGTCGGGTCCAGTGTTGTTTGGAACAATTGTTTGGCAATGTATTTGAAGTATGAAGTGCACACATAATATATACTGTATATATATTTCGAAGTTGTAAATAAAACAAACATCAGAGTACATTTACATTTCAGTGTTTCTACATCCGAATTTCATGTTTAATTCAATGTTACTTGCCATTTCTTTGTAATTGTTTGTGAAATTTGCTAGCAATTTCTGAGGGGAAAAGTTTCTATTTTTATTCGGTGAATGTTGACCGTCTCATCCATGTAACATTTTGTCTGTATGCTTCTTGTTTTAAGTATTCTAACCTCTGCATGTCTGTTTTTTTTTTTTCCATTGTACCAGCCCGGGGGATATAGTTGAAAATTGGCTAAACTGACCTATTACAAAAGTGTCTATTAATGTGTACGGTCTCTGTAAATCTAAAGCCAATAAAGTACGGAAAAGTCAGCTGACCTTTTGGCCCTGGACACAAAAATGGAATCAGATGATATTTAGGTGATTCAGAAATAAAATAAAATCTGTCTGCATTTTGTTTTAATCCTTCTTATTTTTGAAGGTAAGCAACTGTTTATGCACCCGACAGGATTATACAAATAAGCCCCTCCTACCGTTTTGCCAGGACCCCGATTGTTTACAATATACAGCACATAATAATCAGATAATATCCATGACATTGTATGATGTATTTTACTAGAATTACACAAGTTATGAGATAATATTATAAGATGCCCATGGTTGCATTTGAAACGGATTGTAATTCTGTAGCTCAGGTTTATTAGCAACGAGACAAACAGAGTCAACACTAAGGTAGCATAAAAGAGGTATACTTTTTCCACCCAGATTAAAGAAAAACATTTTAACTTCTGTCTGTGCAGCTTCCTACTGCTATGAGGACGTTTGGGGCATTTCTTCTCCTCCAACTAGTGAACCTCTACATCCATCATAAATAGGTTTGTTTAAAGACTTGAATAAATAAGCTATGGCATTTCCACCAAATTCATATGAAATGTAAGTCTGGGCTGGGGTATCACTCTACTTTAAGGGGGAAATCCACCTATTTTCAGAACCGCCACCAAATTATCAATGATCCATCAAAATGTAACAGCAGAAGGCACTTCCTCTCTTAAACGTCCAAATTGGTCCAAAGGTCGTGGACGAACAGATTCCCAGTTTCATTCATTCATGCTGAACAAAATGATGAGCCATTTGCCATTATAATACATATTTACAGTCACATATAACATCACTGATTTTTACAGTCACATATAACATCACTGATTTCTTCTCACAGAAGAATTATATTCATATGGAAACACATTGTCTTTGTGCACCAGAGAGTGTTTGTTTGCAGGAATGACTTCACTTAGACGACATACTTGAACAGAACAGAAAGCATTTATGTGTGTAAAATCCATCCAACTTTCCTGCCACAGAACATTTAAATGGACTGGCTGATCACATGTGGTCCAGGTCGCTGGATTTCTGTTTTGGCACAGGGGTCGGCCTCCAAACCAATGGACTGAAAAGGAAAAGGTAGGTGTAGAATTTCAGAAAGCAAGAACAATGGGAACAATAAAACGTTTCGCTTCGTAGCAGCTATTCTAAGAATTGTATTCTTCGAGTGCAGTTCGGATGTAATCTGAGAATTTGTTTTCCTTAAGATCTACTTTTAAGGGGGGTTTACTTGCAGAACAACCAGGGGAGTTGTAGGGTCCAAAATGCAATAGTGACCATTTAACAGATTTATTGTTTATTAAGGCCCCAACAAACTCCAACATACAAAGGTTCCAGCTTCCACGTTTTACACAATTCTAAATGGATTCTAATTAGAATGTTTGGAATGTTGGTGCTCCATGAGAAAAGAAACATGTACCTGGCTGTTTTGTGTTCATGGTTCTGAATCCCTTTGGGGATATTGTTTCATAATCTGATGTCTGAAGGTGTGATGGTTCAGACCTGTGTGATTCGAGAAGATTTAGTGATGTTCTACTCGTGATGTTCTCTGCTGTTTGCTCTGATAAGCCTGACGTTTATGACCGTAATCGATGAGCCATCCTTCCCTCTTTACTCACAGTGCTATCACTAATGAGCGATAAAATGAAGGCCTTAGAGAAACTGAATAATTGCAATGATTGTGTAGCAAGCAGAGCAAGGCCGAGAGCCATGGGAATGAAGTGAGAGGCTGACCCTTTACTTTTGTTTTCGTTGTTTACTCATTTTTGTTCTCGCCTCCCCCTTCCCTTAATAACGAACTTCGTTACAGATTGTAAATGACTAAATAATCCACAAGATGTGAATAAATATATGAAACATTTATATGTTAGATTATACTTTTACTTTTTTTTCTCCTGTCAGATGTAATCAATTTGACGTTGCTGAAAGTGTTTCCAGACTTTATAGCTTTACTTCAATTAACAAAAAAGATTTTTACTAGTTTTAGTTCACAATAACAACATTGACCATGGTCTTCATAATACATGAACGTCTATGCATTGTTTTAAACAATGTTATGTGCGCTAAGAAGGTGTTTCTATGGCCCTGTTTACACCTGGTATTAAGAAGTGTTTTCATCGATCAGATAAATATAGGTGTAAATGGGGTCTAAAACTTTTGAGCTTGTCCACTTTCTACCACTTCCAGAGGTTGTTTAAAAAACGCATTCGACTGGATTGATTTCGTGGTGTAAACGCTCATGTGGTCAAATGTGTTCGAACAGCCACAAAAGACCGCCTACTTAACGCGTGAACATTATGGAAAGCGCGCTAGACAGACGGGATTTAAACTTTAACGGCTAAAGATCCAAGTTTGGTTTGAAGACGAAAAACGTACCAATCACAATGTTCTCTCACCATTCTTCTCATAAACCCTCCTCTCGAAGAAATCAGGACAGAAGTGGATGAAAGTGGACAAAAGAGATGGATTAAAACACCAGCTGTAAACGGGAATGTGTCTCCCTCGTCTACCTGTGATCCGATCAACCAAAACGCATCTTAATACCAGGCGTAAACAGGGCTTGGGTGTTTTAGAAACACAATAATGATAATATACTGAATGAAAGGAGCTTACTTGATAGCTCTGGACATGTTCGTTTAGGTCGAAGCTCCTTGGAGGGATGAAGGGCTCATTATGATGGTTCCTGCTCAGGCGTGCGCGACTAGGGAGTCCGTCGCTGACCCCGTTGACTCTGTGGATGCACAGCACTTTCTGGAAGCTCCTCTTGAAGTTGTCCGACAGAAACCCGTAGAGCAGCGGATTGGCGCAGCTGTTGACGTAGGTCAGGATGACGGTGAGAAAGTACACGCCGGTGACGACGCCGTTCTCCGGGAGCGTGCTGATCACGTTGATGATGTTGAGCATGAAAAACGGCAGCCAGCAGAGTACGAACACCACCACGATGATCACCACCATCCTCGTCACTTTCTTCTCGGACCTGCGGCGCTTGGAGAGTCCGGCCCGCGCCCCGGCCGACTTCACCTTGATCACGATGAGCAGGTAACACAGGCAGATGACCATCAGCGGACAGAAGAAACCTAGTATGGCGGTGTAGAGGATGAAGGCAGTCGACCACACATCATGTGGTTCAGGCCAGCTCAGGTTGCAGGTGTTGAGCTCCGGCTGAACGTCACAGTAAATGATGACTGGCAGTGTCAGCAGACAGGACAGTGCCCATACCATGCTATTTATCACCTTGGCAACACTGGGTCGCCTCCACCTTGCACTGCGGATAGGATGTACCACGGCCATATAGCGATCAATGCTCATTACTGTCAGACAGAATGTGCTAGTGAATTGACTGATGGAGTCCGCCCACATCAGAATACGGCAGAGGAAGTTTCCAAACGGCCAGTAGCTGAGCACGTTGTGGGTGGTGAGAAATGGCAGTCCCAGAATGTACAGCTCGTCAGCCACTGCCAGGTTTAAGATGTACATGTTAGTGACCGTCTTCATTTTGGTGTAGCGCAGGACCACGAAAATGGCCAGAGAGTTTCCTGTCAAACCCACGACGAACACAACGAGGTATATTACGGCCAGGATCTCCGTGCTGTTTTCGTCGACCTGCGAGCTTTCATTCAGGTGATGGGAAATATTGGTTATTTCATCGGACAGGTTTGCGTAGTTCAAGATTGACGTGTTGCACATGGGCCCCAGTGTTGCCATATTTAGAACTGGCAAAGGAACGTCTGATTCCTGAGTCACTGACGGGCTAAAAACAAGAAAATGAGAATGGCAAAATAGTGAGTTCCCTTTCGTTGTCACTCCGAGTTCCGTCGGATGACGACGAATGGGGGTTTCGCTTAGAAAGCCAATCGACTTCGAGTACTACAAAACGAGCCAATGGCAAAGAAATGCCATGGGTCTGCGGAATTTGCATAGCGTAACTCCGCCTCACCTCGTGGGTATTTAAGGAGGACGCTGGCAGCAAATAGGCATGTTTTCGCTTCGGAGCCAAGGTGATCCTTCGCTCCACAAGCCATTCCTGTACTGTCAGTTCTGCAGACGAGCGAGATTCTCTGGTGTTGGTGTGACGGCGATCTCCGGCGAGGACGCGCTTCCTGCTTTTCTGTCCGTGATTCGACAGCGAGTGTGTTTCTCCCCGGGCGCTTCAACACAGTCAGAGTTTCTTTTTCTCACAAAAGAGCTTGCACGCGGCACGTCTTTTTAAAGATGCCTCGCCCGTGCACTTCTGGTTGCGGTAGACTCGTTGATGACTCTGATGGGCACGAGTGGTGCATAGTGTGTTTGGGCATTAATCACGCTAGAGCAGCACTCGTGGATGACTCATGTTCTCTCTGTGGGAACATGACCATCGCAGCATTACGATCAAGACTCGGTGATCTCGCAAGAGTGAGGGTCCCCTCATCCACACCCCGATCTACTGACTCTAGAAATAGAGCTAGTACTTCGGCTGGTGGCCAGGGTGATCTGAGGATGACGGTTTGGAACAAAGCGCCGACTATCAGTCCGTGCCCAGCCGCATCCTCTCCAGTGCTGCAACCCGTGAGTGTTCGGGGGATTCCGGCGGGATCATCTTCGGGTGTCCCGCGGGTTTCCTTTGACGCTCCAGAGGATGACGCGATGTCTATCGCAGCATCACAAGGTGGGTCTGAGTCTTCTGGAAGTGAAGACTCATCACAGCTGCCACCTTCGGGTGTGAATACAGTTGTGCTAGAGTCTGATCCAGAGATGACGGCCATGCTGTCTCGAGCCGCCGCGAGCATCGGGTTAGAGTGGAACCCTCCGCCCTGCCCCGAGCGCTCGCGGCTGGATGACTGGTATTTGGGTCAGGCTGCAGACCCCCGTCCGCGTCAGGCCCCGATACCTTTCTTCCCGGACGTGCATGATGAGATCTCGAAGTCCTGGAAGACTCCCATGTCTTCCCGTGACCGCTCGCTGATTTCATCCGCCTTTCCTCCCCTCGATGAGGCCGCTGCCCGTGGGTACACTGGGCTCCCCCCGGTTGAACGCTTTGTTGCGATGCAACTGTGTCCTCAGAGCGCTTCTTCTCGTGGTGAGCCTAAGCACCCATCCAAAGCCTGTATGTACTCGTCTGCGTTAGTGGCGAAGTCCTACAGAGCTGCGGGACAGGCAGCCGCCTCTTTGCATGCCATGGCCATTCTGCAGGTCTACCAGGCCCAGATGCTCAGGGACATGCACGAGGGCAGGACAGACCCGGGGCTCTTCAATGAGCTGCGCGCCGCCACCGACCTTGCTCTCCGAGCGACGAAGGTGACCGCACGCTCCCTGGGTTTGGTGATGTCCACAGCCGTGGTCCAGGAGAGACACCTCTGGCTTAATCTTGCTGATGTGGAGGATGCCGAGCGGTCCCGGCTGCTCGACACCCCCATATCGCAAGATGGCCTTTTCGGCGGTGCAGTCGAGGATTTTGCCCAACAGTTCTCGACTGCCCAGAAACAGACTGAGGCTATTAAGCACATTCTGCCCCGACGGCCCGCTGCTGCCTCCACTCAGCCGACCGGGCAGAATACTCAGTCTGTTTCCCGCCGAGGGCGCCCTCCTACGGCTCCCACCCCTCCCGCCCGGCCCAAGCAGCAGCCTTCACCCGGGCCCGGTCGCGGAGGAGGCCGTAGGAAGGCGCCCCAGCCCTCTCCAGTCCCGCCCCCCGCTAAATGCCGGGTCAAGCGGCGCTCCTGAGACGGGCTGCTCAGGGATGATGTACACTTCTCAGGAGGTGGTAGCAGGACCACTCCTTCCCCCGGTGGAGGGCCGGGGGAGAATCTTGAGAGAAGTGACACATTCATCCCTGAGCATACAGAGTTCTTGGACGACACGGTGCGCCGCCCCCGGGCCGTGCACCCCTCGTCCTCCTCTGTCCCAGAGCCGGATGACAGTGCGCGCCGTCCCCGGACCATGCCGCTCTCATCCCCCTCTGTCGCCAGACCCCTGGCAGAGCAGACCCCCGTGGAACATTCGTCCTTCCCTGGTCTCCTCTGTCAGGGCGCGGTTCATGACTGCACCCCCACATCGGGCCGCTATGCCGTCCACGTCTGGGTCAGTCATACCGCCTCGCTGCCCCACCGACGGGAAGTCTGTGGTTCGCATGACCCCGCTGGTTCAGTCCTTGGGAGCCTGGCTAGAGCTTCCCAACCTGTCCCGCTGGGTCGCACGAACGATCAGGCTCGGCTACGCGATTCAGTTCGCGCGGTCTCCTCCCCGCTTCAGGGGAGTCCGCTCCACTTTGGTCGGTGGCAATGCCCCTATCATGAGAGCGGAGGTTGCTACCCTGCTGGCGAAGGGTGCGATCGAGACTGTCCCTCCAGCCGAAATGAAGACCGGCTTCTACAGCCCGTATTTCATTGTCCCGAAGAAAACCGGTGGGTTACGGCCAATCCTGGACCTGCGCGTTCTGAACCGCTCCCTTCACAGGCTGCCGTTCAAGATGCTCACCGCCAAACGCGTTTTCGAATGTGTGCGGCACCAGGATTGGTTTGCAGCGATCGACCTGAAGGACGCCTACTTTCATGTCTCCATTCTCCCTCGACACAGACCGTTCCTTCGGTTTGCTTTCGAGGGTCAGGCATATCAGTACGCAGTTCTCCCATTCGGGCTAGCCCTGTCCCCTCGCGTCTTTACGAAGGTCGTCGAGGCAGCCCTTGTTCCCCTCCGGGAACACGGGGTTCGCATTCTGAACTATCTCGACGACTGGCTGATTCTAGCTCACTCTCGAGATCAGCTTTGCGAACACAGGGACTTGGTACTCCGCCATGTAGCCCGTTTGGGCCTTCGGGTCAACTGGGAGAAGAGCAAACTTTGCCCCGCGCAGAGGATCTCTTTTCTCGGTATGGAGATCGACTCGGTCGCCATGTCCGCGCAGCTTACGAGCGAGCGCGCGCAGTCACTGCTGACTTGCCTGAGACAGTTCGAGGGCAAGAGTGCGGTTCCACTGAAACTTTTTCAGAGGCTCCTGGGGCATATGGCATCTGCAGCCGCGGCAACGCCGCTCGGATTGCTTCATATGAGACCGCTTCAGCTTTGGCTTCGCGACCGAGTCCCGAGGTGGGCATGGCAACACGGCACGCTCCGAGTACCAGTTACTCCGACCTGCCGTCAGACCTTCACCCCGTGGGGGAACCTCAGCTTTCTACGGGCAGGAGTGCCTCTGGAACGAGCTTCCCGGCATGTTGTTGTAACGACAGATGCCTCCACCACGGGCTGGGGTGCCATGTGCAATGGACGTGCTGCCGCGGGCTCCTGGACAGGACCCCACCGCTTATGGCACATCAATTGCCTCGAGTTGCTGGCTGTACAGCTCGCCCTGCGCCGCTTCCGAGCCGTGCTCTCGGGCCAGCATGTACTAGTCCGATCAGACAATACCGCGACTGTAGCGTACATCAACCGTCAAGGTGGTCTGCGCTCTCGCCGTATGTCGCAACTCGCCCGCCACCTCCTATTTTGGAGTCAGAAGCATCTGAGGTCGCTTCGTGCCATCTATATTCCAGGAGCTCTGAACTGTGCAGCCGACGAGCTCTCACGGTTTCAGCCCCTCCCGGGAGATTGGCGACTCCATCCCCAGTCGGTTCAGCTGATTTGGGACCAGTTCGGGGACGCACAGATAGATCTGTTTGCCTCTCACGACTCGACCCATTGCGCCCAGTATTATTCCCTGACCGAGGGCACGCTCGGCACGGATGCTCTGGCGCACAGCTGGCCGCGGGGCCGCAAATATGCGTTTCCCCCAGTGAGCCTTCTTGCGCAACTCCTGCGCAAGGTCAGGGAGGACGAGGAGCAGGTCACTCTGGTCGCGCCGTACTGGCCCACCCGGACCTGGTTCTCCGAACTTGTACTCCTCGCGACAGCACCTCCTTGGCCGATTCCTCTGAGGAAGGACCTCCTTTCTCAGGGACGGGGCACCCTATGGCACCCTCGTCCCGATCTGTGGAACCTCCACGTGTGGCTCCTGGACGGGACGAGGCAGGTTTGAGTACCCTGCCACCAGCGGTGGCGGCTACCATCACTTCCGCTAGAGCGTCGTCCACGAGACACCTCTATGCGTTGAAGTGGAACCTCTTCGTCAGCTGGTGCTCTTCTCGCCGAGAAGAGCCCCGGAGTTGTTCGATCAGTGTTGTGCTTTCCTTTCTTCAAGAAGGGTTGGAGCGAAGGCTGTCTCCCTCCACCCTTAAGGTCTATGTCGCCGCTATTGCCGCACAGCATGACCTTATAGAAGGTAAGTCTTTGGGGAAGCATGACCTGATCGTCAGGTTCCTGAGAGGAGCGAGGAGACTGAATCCTCCTCGCCCTTCTCTCGTACCCTCTTGGGACCTCGCAGTGGTCTTAACCGCCCTGCGTAGTGCTCCCTTTGAGCCTTTACAGTCAGTCGAGCTTAACTTCCTGTCAATGAAGACGGCACTTCTGACTGCATTGGCCTCCGTTAAGAGGGTAGGGGACCTGCACGCATTCTCCGTTGACGAAGCGTGCCTGGAATTCGGGCCGGCGTACTCTCACGTGATCCTGAGACCCCGGCTTGGATATGTGCCCAAGGTTCCTACCACTCCCTTTCGGGACCAGGTGGTGAACCTGCAAGCGCTGCCCCAGGAGGAGGCAGACCCAGCCTTGGCACTGCTCTGTCCAGTACGTGCTCTTCGCATCTATGTAGACAGAACGCAGTGTTTCAGGACCTCAGACCAGCTCTTTGTCTGTTATGGTGGGAAGCTGAAGGGAAAGGCTCTCTCCAAGCAAAGGTTGTCTCACTGGATAGTGGACGCCATTGCTTTGGCATACCAGCAGCAAGGTCGACCGTGCCCCCTTGGTGTGACTGCCCACTCCACCCGGAGTGTGGCATCCTCTTGGGCTCTAGCGCATGGCGCCTCGCTAACAGACATCTGCAGAGCTGCAGGCTGGGCGACACCTAACACATTCGCCAGATTCTACAATCTCCGAGTGGAGCCTGTGTCCTCTCATGTACTCGCTTCAACCAGCTAGTACCGGACCCGCTCAGGTGTCTTCGCTTGCTCGCCATTCCACTCTACGGACTGGATACGTGCGATATTCTCCTCAGGTGAGCTTCTCCGAAAGCCCTGAGTTCCTCCAGCACTCCTGACGTCGGCGCCAGTGTCTCTTGCCTGCGCGTCGGCTAGGTGCCTCCCGTGTGCATGGTACCTCCCTGAGCTACCCCCACATGTGTATTCCCACTGTAAGCCTCTCTGAGCATGTGTCTTTCCCTTGGCAAGCCACCTTGCCACCCCTGGGGTTGAAATATTCCACCTGCGGCTGGACACCCCAGTGATTCCCCATATGCATCCCTCGGGTCATATGTGTATTCTTAAGTCCCCCCCTCTGGGTTGGCAGTAATTGCATACTTCCCTAAGATCTGGGATATGCTCCCCAGTGTACCTTGGTATTCCTGTGTTAAATAGGAGTCCTTCGTCCGTGCTAGTCTCACGACAGGGATCTCAGATTTACGCAGGGCACTGGAAGACAGCTGGGAAGGTGGCGTGATTAGACTGGTATCCCCATTCGTCGTCATCCGACGGAACTCGGAGTGACAACGAAAGGGAACGTCTCGGTTACGGATGTAACCCTCGTTCCCTGAGTAGGGAACGGAGACGTTCCGTCTGTCTGCCACTTCCGCTGTACCGCGGGGATCGCCTGAGCTCAGTCTTGGCTCCTCAGCGAAGAAAACATGCCTATTTGCTGCCAGCGTCCTCCTTAAATACCCACGAGGTGAGGCGGAGTTACGCTATGCAAATTCCGCAGACCCATGGCATTTCTTTGCCATTGGCTCGTTTTGTAGTACTCGAAGTCGATTGGCTTTCTAAGCGAAACCCCCATTCGTCGTCATCCGACGGAACGTCTCCGTTCCCTACTCAGGGAACGAGGGTTACATCCGTAACCGAGACGTTATTCTCTCAAATGCACAACATTAAAAATGTGAAATTAAACTTGTATGCTTGACTCTTATGCACATATTATAAGGACGTAGTATCACAAGCTCTTTCACTATTAAAAGGTTCCTCAATGTTTTTTTGTTTTGTTTTGATTGTTTGGTTTTTTTTTTTAAGTTTATTGATATAGGTTCTTAAGATCAGCATATGATGAGGTTTTCGAAAGTTCTAGAGAATAAACAGCTCTTTGTGGATTTGAAAGATTCTTCTAACTTTTATTTGTAAATGTAAAACACTGGACATTTAAAACTGCCTTATTGTTCCCCACAACACGTGGGCTACAGCATGTAGTTTGGTGTTGCAAGGACTTTGGACAAGAACCTTTTATTCCGATTATTTAAAAAAATGGCAAAGGCTCGTTTTGCCTTATTTCTCATTTTTTTCAATTAATTTGTATCGTATTGTTAAAAATAACATGCATATGCTGTGTTGCAGAATACAGCATTTTTAGTCATTTTCGCGAATCCGTGTTAACGGGACTGTTTTTACAATGTTGTCGTCTTTATGCAAAAAACACAAAGGAAATAACTTTTTTTTTTTTTTGAGTTTTTAGTACATAATTCTTGTGTAAACGTACCCTCAAAAAATGGCTTTCTGAAACACAGATTAAATACAGATTATTTGCACTTGGACTGGAGTCCTGAACTAAAATAAGCAAGATTCATTTAAAACCAACTGTGTTAATCTGAATGAGCGTGACTGAGGTTACACATGGAATGAACCAAGAAACGCTTACAATTGTGAAGTGTGTGGCCTTGTAAATCATACATTATGGGGAAAAAATGTTCCCAGAAAGATGGTAATATATCCAAAATCCTTGTCCTTGTGGGAACATTTTTTTGGTCCCCATGAGGAAAACCGATTATAAATCAGACTAAATGATGATTTATGAAAATTTAAAAATGCAGAAAATTTTCTGTGATGGGTATGTTTATGGGTAAGGGGGGAGAAGATACAGTTTGTACAGTATAAGAAATTAAACCAATGTGTGTGTTTGTGTGTGTGTGTGTGTGTGTGTATATATATATTGATCTTCACTGACATATAGTCCATCCATGTAATCCACGTGTCTTCATTAATCACAACATTAAACTGAAGTTAAACCTGCCTCAGTCATGATAGGTTTAATTTAATCCTCAATAAATCCTGGAGTAGCTCGAGTCTTCCTCCAGGAAATCAGTTTATTAAACTCTAGACTAGACTAAGTCTAGGACTATTTAAAACCATGACAGAGAAAGCAGATTTTTGTTAATCTGGCCATTTAAATCTAATCTCTGTCCGGGAAACTGCCCCTGAGTGTACTGCATGACCTTGACTTTAAGTGGCACTCGCGCTGGATATGAGCCGTGCAAAGTGAGCAGCGACACATTGTGTTGCACAAATAAAGCACTGCCTCAGAAATGCACTGAACCATAAATCGAAAACAAAGGGTAACGATGTCACTGTTATGAGTACAAACAGTCCAGCGGAGACTATTCATATGAACTGTCTGCCTTTCCACCGCACCGGTGAATATTTAACTGGCCTTCTATGCCACACGCTCTCATTATAAGTAAGTGACAAAAGACCATGTTGATGTGCAGACACATCTATTTATTTTCCATCTTCTATCTCCATTCCTTAAATGACAGCTGTAGGGGAGAATGGGAACGGTTTTAACATGGCTTATTTCTCCAATCAGGAAAGGGTTAGAGAGATGATACTCATGACATATGCTCAGTTAGCCCGCCTTCCTGGAAGAAAGCAGCCACATGTGACCAATCCTTCTGCAAAAAATCAGAATATTTTTGCTAAACTGTTTGTCATGTCTTTTTGTAAAGTCATGTCATTTTGATCAGTGTTTTCTTAGATGTTAAAGAATGATTTTATTACATTTTAATGAATGTTGCAACTGCCCCTGTGGACTGTTGCAAATGTTCCCTGTTAGTGGGTCAGTGGCAACAGACATTTGACTTTGTCTATTCAAGTATAAATAGGCCTAGTACGTATATTATCATATTTGAACATGTTGGATGGGTGGGTAGCTGACAGATCTGGGTATATTGTATTAACATTTTGGCTTTTCAATACAAACAGTTTCTGAGAAACTCAAGGAATTGCAAAAAGTGTTGCAACCGTGTACAGACTGTTTATTTAATCACAAGCCCTTGTGCTCTTTTGCTCAGATTATGACTCGCATCAGTGAGCAGAATCTCTTTGGTGGTGGTCTGAATTTCGCATTGTGATAAGGTTTCGTTAACTACAAAAGTTAGGCTACCTGGTGCGGATTTTAATTTGCCAGTGAATCGCGTTCGCTGAGGCAGTAACCATAGCAACAGTGCGCAGCAGCGGTACGTCGACAAAAAACATGTCAAGTATACTAATTTTATTATAGTTTTACATAATCTAAATACATTTTTTTATTACAGAATATAAAAATGTATAGTAACTGGCTTTTAGATTCTGCTATTTTTTTATAACAACTCGGTTGCGTTACGTGGCCCACAGAAACTCCGTAAGGAATTATATCGCCTAAATATTTAAATCTAAAACAAGTTAATTGTAAAATAATATATTTATATATGGTAATCCAACTAAGTCACTGTACAAATGACAGTCTTCATTGGGAAACTAACGGAATGTTATACTGCTCAATTATAATCAAAATGCAGATTTAACTGCCAGTTCTTGTAGCCTAAAATGATTTTCATATCAAATAACCGCTTAACGTTACGTGTTTTTGTTGTAAAAGTTTTCAGGGGAAAAAAAGACCATTGAAGGGTTGCAGTTGAAGTCGATGGTATTTAATGGAAATAGTCTTGTTAAATATTAATCAGCAACAGGTAAAATGTTTTCACTGTTTAGTTATCTGTGTACAATCTTACCTCAAACGCAACGCATCGTCCTCTGGGCTTCAGGCGCTCTTCCACTATTTTCCACTCTTCCCAGTCTCAGTGATCAATAAAGATTTAATGACTGAATGTCTCTTCGTGTAAGATCCAACATCAAGAGCCAGCACATCACCTTCATCCCCGATTTCAGTTTAAAAGAGCGCACTATAAGGCGAGCGCACACATAATCCGCATAATCAACTTTTGTATGGCTAAAACATTGACATAAGACAACCCATTTAAGCAGCTATCGGTTCCCAAGTACCTAATAAATGTAAAACTGTGCGTGTCGTGTTGTCCTCCGTGAGAAGGTCGCGTTGTCCAGCTGGGTTCAGGTGGAGAGGTGCTGCTCTCTCCATGCGCGCGCGCTGTAATGGGTTTGGCTGGTCATCCGCGCGCGCAACAGGACCCGAGCAGAGGACTTCGCACGTCACAGACACATGCTTTCTGTTTTTTGACCTACACTATATCCTTCTAGACATGCATGGATCTGCCCGCTATACGACGTCCTAATGCGGGATTTATTGATTAGATTGGAGTATATTAATGCGTCAGGATCACTCACAGCTGTGACCGCACATAAAACTGTCTTGCACGAAAACGTAGCAGTGTAAAGTTTTATTGTCTTTTTATGATCCCTATGCCTTTGAAAACACACTATGCACACCATACTTCCAGTGTCATGTGCATAAAAAATGTGTTCTCCTGAATTAGGCCTACACCAGAAATGTGTTATTCTGGATGCACTAAGAATGAAAACCCTTTTTTTTGGTGCCTCAAATATCAAATTGGGCAATAAAGTGACTTCAATATTTATTTATGAAGTTCCTCAGAGTTATTATACTTGTGTCATAGTGATGGAGTCTTTAGAGTTCTTGCAGGGTTCAGTTTTGTAGGTTCTTCAGTGATTTGTCGTTTCTGAAAGGGTGAATGCCTCAGTAAATCTTTACTACCAGGGTGAACGGCCCCGGTGCGCAAAACCAGTGAAAAACTCTATTGTCTGAGAACTTTAAGGGCATATTTTACTGGTGTAATGAAATGACAAGGGTGTGTATGTCTGCATTCCAGGTTCACAATACAGTTCTAATAGCAAATATGAAGTTTAATATATGCAGTAAAAGAGAAATGCTTTTTTTTTTTTTTTAGTTTAGTTTACAAAGCTTTGATGTCAGTTAAAATCATAAGATATATATATTTTTTCAGTTGCATACGGAATGTAGTTTATTTATATTTTCTGAATGGTTTTCAGTATTTTCAGTATGGAACCTGCATCTCCATTAATTGTAGCCCAAGACCGGATTAAACCCGGTTCATCCATGAAACTGCATTCAAATGTTATTGTTGAGAATCAGTGTTGGGGAAAGTTACTTTTAAAAGTACTGCATTACAATATTGTGTTACTCCCCAAAAAAGTAAACTAATTGTGTTACTTTTATGAAAAGTAATGCGTTACATTACTTTTGCGTTTCTTTTTCTCACCTGGGCTGGGCTTGCTTTTTTTAAAAGTGAAATTTAGCTATTTAGCTATGCATTTACTGAATGAGCACTGTGCCACTGTTCGTCCGACTGTTTTTACTGTACTTTATTTTATTTTTTATTCTAAACTGTTTTAATTATTCTTATTTGTTTTGATTATTTTAATTTCTTCTATGTAAAGCACTTTGAATTACCATTGTGTATGAAATGTGCTATATAAATAAACTTGCCTTGCCTAATCATCATCAGGCTGAAGGAAATGCACATTTACGCCTGTACAGTAGAGGGCGCCGCTCAAACAAACCTGTCAGCTGTGCTGCTGTTTTGAACAATAGGACACAGGAGAAGGAAGTTCAACACTCTTATTTCTAAATCTAATCTAAAGTAAGTATTGCTTATTAGTCTGGCTGAATTGGATCACTGAAGAACAGCAGCAAAGACACTGGATAATAAAGTGAGATTAAATACATAAATTATATTTGTTTTAGTTAATTATAAAAGTTTTGCGTAAAATTCTGAGATTGCATTTTACTGTTTTTATTCTTTTTGAGCAATACTGAATGTTTTTGTTCACATTTGTTTAAATGCATGTTCACATTTAGTCTAGAACTAAAATAAGCATCATGTTTACACCGCACACACAACCCCTCCTCACTTTATTTCTCTCAACATGAGAGCCCAGGAGAGCTGACAGTCAAGAAATGTGAACTATTGCGTTACTTTGAAAAAGTAACTTAGATATTTTGTTGTAAATTGAAAAAGTAATGCGTTACTTTACTAGTAACTTGAAAAAGTAATCTGATTACGTAACTCAAGTTACTTCTTGGCTTTTAATCTCACAATTTCGACTTCTTAATCTTATAACTATGACTTTTTAATAGCATATTTATGATTTACCAAAGCATTAAAAAATGATGGAATTTAATGATTAAATGATGGAGCATTTAAAAAAAATGGAAGGCATTGTATTGTAAGTGATTTCTAGACAAATCAGCACATGGATAGTTGCTAAATGCCTAAATCCTCCAACATGTCCAGTTTCATGAAAAAGCACCTCTGATCGACACACTATCATCACAGAGCTGTAAAATGTTCTCTGCCTCGGGTTTTTCTTGCCATCTGGGATTTAAGCTCAGCGTGTGGCTACCTGCAGTTACTAACACTTATATGTAATTTGTGCACTTTGACGCAAGTCACTTTGACAAGAGTCTGACCGGACCACTGATGTAACTGTGCTTTCAGAGTCTCACATCCACAGATGCAAAGACATCATGGGGTTCAAATCGTGAGGAACATGCTCTTAAAGCCTGCCGATCACACACACCATACATTAGTCTGTTCTTTGCTGAAAAAGAAAGTCCAAGAAGTCCATGTCTAAAACTGCAGGTGCAACAATCACAAAAACTGAAAAACTATTAGGGAGAATGTGTCACGAAACACACATGGGAACGATAGATCCAGTTGCAGTATTTAATTTAGTGTAATCCAAATCGTAGTCATCCAGACAAGGTCAAAGTCCATATATCAATCCAAAATACAAAACAACAAGAAACAGACTAGAAAGACAGACCTCAGAAGTGTAGTGACAATTAGTGACGACTCCGTGACAAGGACTAAAACAGACAGGGTATTTATACACAAAAACTAAACAATGTAATAAGAAACAGCTGCATGCAATGATGAGTAATGAGGACAGACAAAGGATCGTGGGAAATGCAGTTCCAGAATGAACGGTGATAGTAAGGGAGAGAGACCTCTAGTGGAACACCCGGGGAAACACAAACCAGACACTGTGACATAACACTGTGACACTGTGGCTCAGGCACAGGAGCAGGCACCGGCTCAGGCACAGGCACAGGAGCAGGCACCGGCTCAGGCACAGGAGCAGGCACCGGCTCAGGCACAGGAGCAGGCACCGGCTCAGGCACAGGAGCAGGCACCGGCTCAGGCACAGGAGCAGGCACCGGCTCAGGCACAGAAGCAGGCACCGGCTCAGGCACAGGAGCAGGCACCGGCTCAGGCACAGGCACAGGAGCAGGCACCGGCTCAGGCACAGGAGCAGGCACCGGCACCGGCTCAGGCACAGGAGCAGGCACCGGCTCAGGCACAGGAGCAGGCACCGGCTCAGGCACAGGAGCAGGCACCGGCTCAGGCACAGGAGCAGGCATCGGCTCAGGCACAGGAGCAGGCACCGGCTCAGGCACAGGCACAGGAGCAGGCACCGGCTCAGGCACAGGAGCAGGCACCGGCTCAGGCACAGGAGCAGGAGCAGGCACCGGCTCAGGCACAGGAGCAGGAGCAGGCACCGGCTCAGGCACAGGCACAGGAGCAGGCACCGGCTCAGGCACAGGAGCAGGCACCGGCTCAGGCACAGGAGCAGGCACCGGCTCAGGCACAGGAGCAGGCACCGGCTCAGGCACAGGCACAGGAGCAGGCACCGGCCAGGCACAGGAGCAGGCACCGGCTCAGGCACAGGAGCAGGCACCGGCTCAGGCACAGGAGCAGGCATCGGCTCAGGCTCAGGCACAGGAGCAGGCACCGGCTCAGGCACAGGCACAGGAGCAGGCACCGGCTCAGGCACAGGAGCAGGCACCGGCTCAGGCACAGGAGCAGGCACCGGCTCAGGCACAGGCACAGGAGCAGGCGCAGGCACAGGAGCAGGCACAGGAGCAGGCACAGGAACAGGAGCAGGCACAGGAACAGGAGCAGGCACAGGAACAGGAGCAGGCACAGGAACAGGAGCAGGCACAGGAACAGGAGCAGGCACAGGAACAGGAGCAGGCACCGGCTCAGGAACAGACACCGGCTCAGCAACAGACACCGGCTCAGCAACAGACACCGGCTCAGCAACAGACACCGGCTCGGCGGCGGTCATCTTGTCCGGAGACACAGGCTCGGCTGACGTGACGTGAACAGTCTCTGGATCGGCAGACGTGACGTGAACAGTCTCTGGATCGGCAGACGTGACGTGAACAGTCTCTGGATCGGCCAACGCGACCTGAACAGTCTCTGGATCAGCAGACGTCCTGTGTCTCCACGCATGGAATACCGCCACTGCATAAAAGAGGAAGACAGCCTTTTTGGCCGTGGCAGGACTGACGGTGGGCAGCTCCGAGACGATCTCAGGGCTGACAGCGGGCTGCACAGGGACGACCTCCGGTATGACATCGTGATGCACGGGAACGACCTCCAGGATGACAGCCTGCTGCACGGGAACGACCTCCAGGATCACCAGACTCGGGACCACCTGGACAGTCACGGAGGAAGTCTTCCTTCTCCTCCTCCGTTTTGGGACCACCGGAACTGGAACCACCGGAACAGGGACCACCGGAACCAGCGGTGAAGGACGCTCGGGGCTGAACATCACCGGACCATGGTCAGGTCAGAGAATGACCGAAATGGAGAATGCTGTCGGTGCTCACCTCTAGTATGTCCTCCCCTACGTCCTCCACAAGTTCCCCTAAACTTGACCAGACGGGTTCCCCTAAAAGGCTCTCTGTCCCAGGTGGAAGGCTGCTCAGGGGACTTGACCGCCACGGCCTCCTCAGTCTGGCGGGTCCATCACGCCAGGCACTGAAAAATGTTCATACGAGGGGGAACCTCTTCAACTCTTGAACTCCCCCTCTGCTGCCTCCTCTCTGACCTCGTGGTTGAGGAAAACCCGCAAAAATCCATACTGCTGGATCTTGTAGTGACGGAGTCGTTCTGTCACGAAACACACACGGGAACGATAGATCCAGTTGCAGTATTTAATGAAGTGTAATCCAAATCGTAGTCATCCAGACAAGGTCAAAGTCCATATATCAATCCAAAATACAAAACAACAATAAACAAAACAAGAAACAGACTAGAAAGACAGACCTCAGAAGTGTGGTGACAATTAGTGACAACTCAGTGACAAGGACTAAAACAGACAGGGTATTTATACACAGAAACTAAACAATGTAATAAGAAACAGCTGCGTGCAATGAGGAAAGCCAAAGGATCGTGGGAAATGCAGTTCCAGAATGAACGGTGATAGTAAGGGAGAGAGACCTCTAGTGGAACACCCGGGGAAACACAAACCAGACACTGTGACAGAATGACTCAAAATTAATGATAGTGTATAACACACACGGACAACTTTACAGGCATAAATTATCATACTAACTCATTAGAATATGAGATAAAAAGTCAAAATTACAACATGTCAGTTATGAAATTGTCAAAATTATGAGAAAAACAGTTAGTCAAATTATGTTAGTCATCATGTGAAAAAAATCATTGTACTAATACATATTAAGTCAGTTTTAAGATTTTCTCATATATGACTTATAATTAGGACATACAAAGTTAAACTTATTTAAAAAAATAATCATAATTGACTAAATATTTTTGTCACAATTTTTACTATATTTTATGACATGTCACAATCTCCACTTTTTATCTCATAATTTTGATATTTTATTGCATAACTTTTCTCAACTATGAATGATCATTTTCTTAACTATGAATACCAAAAGCATGCTTTTTTAGTTTATAAAAAGTTGAAATTGTGAGGGAATAAAGTCTAAATTGTGAAATGAAAGGAAGTCAATATTTTTTCATCATAAGTCAAAATTATGATTAAATATCAAAATTATGAGATAAAAAGAGGAAATGGTGACATACTGTACTAAGTCATAAAATAGCCAAAATTCTGACAATTTTTTTAATCATATTTTTTTTAAATCATGAGGAATTAGAAAAAAGTCAAAATTGAGACAATTTCTTATGTGACATAATTGTGTTTCCATAGGGACAATGGTAGTTGAGTCTAAACTAAAAGCAGAAAGTTGTAGAGTATGGCAGACAGTTAAAGGGATAGTTCACTTTGAAATTAATTTTTGATATGTTTTAGCTTACCTCAAGGGCATCCAAGATGTAGGTGTCTTTGTTTCCGCAGTAGTTTCAATTTTGATATGTTTAGGTCAAACCGTTCTTGTCTGTCAGTCATATAATGCAGGTCTATGGTCACCACCTCAAAGAGCATGCACAGAGAAGTCCAAATTAAACATGATTCAATGACTCGTAAATGCAATAGCCTAAGCGGTTTGTGTGAGAAAACGAACAGTATTTATATATTTTTTACCTCTTGTAAACACAGCCACGTCCAAGTGATCTGAGGGCGCAGGCGCTTCGGTCTGCGCAAGCGCCGGAAAGCGCCGGAAGTGATCTCTCGCTCGTGTACGTCACTCATTGTTTACACAGAGATTTCGGAAGTGTTACCTTTCACTGTGAAGATCTAAACATTTTTAGATACAGGAAATCACAATGGAAGACGATTTCGATTTACCAACAGACAACGTTGAATTTTTTCACAATATTTAGATCACTAGAGGTAAAAACGATATAAATACTGTTCGTTTTCTCACACAAACCGCTCGTTTCGTGTCTTAGGCCATTGCATTTACGAGTCATTAAATCATGTTTAATTTGGACTTCTCTGTGCATGCTCTTTGAGGTGGTGACCATAGACCTGCATTATATGACTGACAGACAAGAACGGTTTGACCTAAAAATATCAAAATTGAAACTTCTGCGGAAACAAAGACACCTACATCTTGGATGCCCTTGAGGTAAGCTAAAACATATCAAAAATTAATTTCAAAGTGAACTATCAATTTAAGGAGGAAAATGAAGTTTCATATCATCCATATGTCGGCAATACTGTGGTTTCTAATCAGTCTGTATTGACTTGGAAGTCTTAAAGGGATAGTTCACCCCCCAAAAAAATTACATTCTCTCATAATTTACTTTTCAAAAAGGAAGTCATAATGTGGAAAGACATGATAGTTCAATGTTCCTTTTATTATGTTCTCTGGTACTCGGTTCATAAACGTTCATAGATCCGTAGAGTTTGTTTTGTTTAATATAAAACAGAAAGACAGACGCATCTGTGGAGCTTCCACAGATCAATGGAGAAATGGATAATAAAGATGGTCAAATAAAATGCAGGATGACCAAAAGAAGGATAATGAACAGATACAGGAAGAGGAGGAGCAGACAAACACACAAACAAAGGACAAACACACCTAAATCACCCTGCACCGTGTATGATCACAACACGACCTCATAGTCCAGTCAAATTTATTTGTATAGTGTTTTCTTCACAATACACATTGTTTTAAAGTAGCTTTACAGAAAATCATTACGTCAAAGTTTATAATATCTTAATATGCAAAAATGAAAGCTTCTTTATTGGCATGTATGTTTAACCTTTAACAACGTGGAACCTTTCCGTTCCACAGGAGGTTCTTTTTTATTTTATTTTTTTTTTTTATTTTTTTATGAATATGGTTTATGTCATGGTGAATTAAAAACTATTTGAAAGTTTTTTTTTTAATTATTATTATTATTTCAGATTAAAACCAAATCATTACAATAGTCCAAACAGCATCATCCTTCATCCAGTAGTAGGTCCAGCGCATTTATAGAAAGGTCAAGTTTTTTTAAACTGCAGAATGAGGATGTAAAAGACATGAAACGGCAGAAACTGAATCTGTCTCTCCTCCTCTTTAGTGAAGGACTCCGTGAAACTCTTCTGTATCTCTCCTCCGCTCAAATGTGCCAACGGGCTAGTGTTGACCATGTTGACACAGGCATAAAAACATCATTAGAGCCATTCTGAGCTTATCAGTTTTTTTTATGGCATTGTTCACATTATCATTGGATGCTGCACTGCTTTTGTCCTGCATCATTCCAAACTATGGACTCTCACTGCGGCTAATGTTGCTTAAATGAGTTCAGTCCCGCCTCAGGAAACCTAAAGGACATTAGTAAGGTATGAGATGATGGCAGACATGAAGCTGTCAAGAGTGCTGATAAGAGTATGATGCTCAGTTTTGCACGAGTGTAGTGTAAATGCAGAATGTTCGTAAAATAAATAAATACATTTTCAAATTTATTATGTAGAATTGCATAGCGCCTATAATATCACTATTTTCATTTATTGTGTTTTAGGATGGTCTCGCATGAGACTTTCTATAATCTAAATCTCTTCTTTGATGTTCTATCATGAATTCCTCTGTTAACCACTAGATGGCACTATAAGATTTTTTTTAGTTCACCAAACTTTACATCAATCAAAAGTTCATCCTTATTAATATGAGTTACCGTTTTGTTACTCTTTAGCACTTAGCAGTGTAATATAATTACAGATTACGATATCAAGAACGATAAATATTTATACATAGCTATTTTATTTTGTACTAATAGTTCATTGGTATTTAAGTCAGTTAATTTGAAACTAACTGGACACAATTTTAAGGAGTTTGAGCAAGCTTTATCTTCCTAAAATTCTAAATCTAACACGTTGCGCAGTTTATTTTCCTCTTACATACAATTTCCTCAAGCTGCATGCATATGCCTTCAGTCTTTTCTTTCTTTTCTTTTTTTGGTTACCGCATCCGGCCTCCCTCAAGGTTTCACAACAGCATCTCAACTAAACGCTTTCACAACTGAGATCCATCCGAAATTGTTTTTTTTTTTTTTTTTTTACCTTTAGGAACAAAAATGATGAGAGTTTCGTCAGAAAACATTTGAAGATGCACTTTCTGCACTCCGTTTTCATGTTCATGTTCGTAATATCTGATGGTATGTAGCCTCTACGTTTATGTTTAATGCAACAGGAAAAAAAACTCACTTTACATAACCCTCTTTACAATTATTTGGTATTTAAAAACAAAATATTTATTTCTTTATTTTTTTTGTGGTGACCGCGTCTCTTCCCTTGACTTTTCAACATGAAGTCCACGACATTAGAAATGTTTAAATGTCGTTTGTCGATATTTCCGGAAGTAATAACTGTTTGACACGCGCGGCGTACTTCTTAAGACCCTTTAAACTACTAGCAGCTACTACTACTACTACTACATGTAGCCTACTACTACTAGCTACTACTACTACTATTATTACTACTACTCCCTCTACTAGCCTACTACTAGCCTACTAGACCTACTATTGTTATTGTTATTACAATATTATGAACTATTGTTGTTTTAAACTGTCTTCTTTATCTAGAGTTGGGTGAAAAGATCCACATCTTTTTTTCCTCTTTTCAAAACATCAACCTAAAAATGTAGCCTTATTATAAAAAAAAATCATGTATTAAAATATATATATATTTAATTTTAAGTTGCAATTTCTATTATAAATTATCTTATAACTGTACCCGTATATACTATATCTATAAATCTAAATATCTTGCCTTATTTTTGTTTGTTTGTGTTTTTTTTTATACACATTGGTTGTAGTGTGATTGGTCTCTTACTTTTTAAGCTACTGTGTCTTGTTAATTTGTGTTTTTTTTTTTTTTTTCAATAAAAAAGACTCTTTAAACCCCCAGAGTAATTCACAGCCTAATTATATTTTTGTATAAATTGTATTTAAATAATTTGTGTTAAAAGCTCTGACATATATATTTTTATTTTAAGAAGGTACCCTGGAGTTTATTGTTTGAGGTTCTGGTCCTCTGGTTGCTCCGCTGGGAGGTTCAGTGGTACTGCCCTGTTATACTGAGATACCGGTAGAAACGGAGAAGCTGAAAGTTGTATGGAGAAGAACAGACTCAGAGTCTCTGGTTCATCTGTATGAAGATGGTGAGAGTCGAGCAGAGGCCCAGCAGCAGGATTATCAGGATAGAGCTCATTTCTTTACTGATCAGATTCAACATGGAAACTTCTCCCTCCGTCTGGACAATTTGAGAACAGAAGACAAAGGCGTTTACAGATGTAAAGTTTACAGTCAACAGTTTGCTGACAAAACTTTAGTTGAAATAAAAGATGTTGGTGAGTGTGAATCATTTCCGCCCTACTTTAAATTTGTTTAAAACAAAAACAAGGCTGAATACTGAATGTATGTAATATTTTATTCGGAAACACTTCTTTCTTTTAGAGTACTTGCAAGTATCAGGATCGAGTCGCTCCATATCTGCGTCTGTGGGTGAGGACGTCACTCTGAACTGCTCTGTCGACTCTCACATCAAACCTGAACACATTGAAGAGGTTTCATGGAGGAAAACAGATGAAGATGAAGATATTCTGGTTCTGCTCTACCAGAACAATGAAGCTTTTCCAGATTCATCAGATGAGCAATACAGAGACAGAGTTGAGTTCTTCACTGATGAAATCCCCAAAGGAAACTTCTCTCTCAGACTGAAGAGTGTCAGAACTGAGGACAAAGGAGTTTACATCTGTCAAGTGTTTGCTGGAGTACTTTCAGCCAATGCAACTGTGCTACTGGAGAGACTGGGTGAGTCGACAGATAAATCAGAAAACAATGTAAACCTGAAAACTTGTGTTTTTAATGATTTTATTCTCTTTGAAGAAATGTTTATACATAGAACTAAAGGGACTGATCACACACACCTCATGTTACAGGAACCCATAAACAATAGTTTAGAAAGACGAAATTAGATAAACCTATAGCCTGTTCTTTGTAGCCTAATGTGTATAATCTTTCAAAGGCTCCAAACATGGTACCGTAATAACATTTAATGTATTTTGTTTTTGTTAAATGAATAGGCATATGCATTTTGTGGTAATAATAATACAGTTTAATTTTTTTGCTGTACCGTATGTTACATTATTGTTATGGAGGGTTGAAGTTTTTGTTTATATTTGTATAATCAATAATTATGGAAATTGTTAGGTCACTTTATTACAGAGGCACAGAGCCCCTAAAGAGATGGAAAATATTATATGGGAGGAAAAAAATATATTTCAAAGTTTTGCATTCCCCCAAAAACCTTGCATTCGCTCGCAAAACGTTTGTGTTCTTTACAAGCGAACTCAAAGTTTCTCGGGGGAACGCAAACATTTTGCGAGAGAAAGCAAAAAGCATTGACTTAAATAACTTACTTATTCTTATTTTTTTCTTTGCCATGTCCCTTTAGAGGCTCCAGACTCCATCAATGCAAGAAATGCTCAATGTAAACTTGGGGCCTGAAGAAAACAAAATCATTGAGAAACATTGACCTAGATTAGAACCAATAGACTTAGAAACATTCTAAATAGAACCGTAATCAAACTTTTCGAGTGATACAGCAGCAACAAATTCTAAATAAGCTTACTCCTAAAATTCCATTTGGCCGTTTAGTTGCACACAGTGTCCCATAATGCTGTTGTGTAACTGATGTCTGTGTTTCAGGTTTCTCTGTTTCACATACAACGGTGTTGATTCTCTGTATTATTGCATCTGGATATGCACTGTTTTTTTGCCTCAGACGAGGAAATGGAGGTATGTATGCTTCAGAAAATGTATTCAGAATTTTTTTTATAATTAATTTTCATTTCTTACTGGAATTGCTGTGTATCTCTCCACTAGACACAAGGCTGTATCTTCAAGTTTCTTTTTTCCTTTGCCCGAATATTACTATGCTGTTGGCTTCTATCATCTGGCGTGTTTTGGAAGGTATTTCATCAGAACTATTTTATCTAAGATCTATTACATTCACATCACAACATAGACCTTACATTTAATTTAGTTCTGTTAAGGTACAGTATCTCTTAATCGTTTTAGAATGACTTTACAAATGCTCCACCAGACTTGCTTCACTGTCTTCATGATATTGCTGAGTTATACAGTATTTCATCACAGAAATGATGTGTTTCAGGTTCTTTGTATGAGACCTTCTGTTGCTGTGTGCTCTATATTCTCAGCCCTCTGAGGTCATTTTGGGTTACACCATTAGCCACAGTTGTTCCAGGTTTGTTTTTTAAATCAAATATATAACACACATAGCTGTGTCTACTGAGATTTATTTACATTTCTCTAACAGAAGAAAGGGATTAATAAAAAAAATACATTTCTGTTTTAATACTGTTTTAGTGCTTTGCATGATTTTTTTTTTTTTTTTTTTTTTTTGCAGATACGATTCTGAAGTATATTATGATTCCACATGCTAACCATGCAGTATGTCTGGCGGCAATGTATTCAGGTTGGTAAATCCACAATTTGGTAAAGTAAAAACTGTTGGTCTCGAAATGTAATATATTCCATAATAATTTTACAACAGTGTAAAATAACAGCTTTTCCCATTTATTTGTCACTGTTTTGTATTTAAAATTGCACCTAATTTTCCGACAAGAATTTATTTTGGTTCTGTTGTAATACAGAAGTAGTGTATTTGTTATTGTTCATCATTCAAGCTCATTTTCCAGTGTTTAAATTAATAATATAAATTTCTGTCAGTCCTTTTAGCTGAACATTTCGAAGACATCGACCCAGTCATCAGAACACTCTTCTTTTGTACACTTGTCCTGATGTGTGTCCTCTTCATCATACGTGAGTGGTTTTCCAACATCCTCAGCTTGCTTTACATGCACAGAAAAGTGAAAACACAGCATTAACAGTGTTTTTTTTAAATAGCATTTTTACTGAGAAAACCTCAGTTAATCTCAATACAATATTGTACAATATGCATATTTCAGATCTTAAAATGACTGTATCCATCATTTACACAACCACATCATTGGTCTTGACGTTTAATAATAATAATAAATTGAATTTGTAATGCACTTACATGAAAAAAGCATGTAAGTGCATGAAAAAAGCATGAAAAGAGCATGAAAAAAGAAGAAGACACGTTTAATGTCCATAGAACATTATTTAACATTAGTGCAAAACTGACTTTCAAAAGATGGTGAAACATATTTCTTTAGGACATTTTCTTATTGGTGATATGCAGTAAGTGTGTAGGATTTTTGTTTTAGATTTATTGCTATATATTGAATTGAATTCACATTTGTTTTTATAATTTATTTATTTTTGTACAGAATTGGCTAAAGAGAAGATGTTGTCATGCTCTGGAGAGTTATGCAGAAGGATGTACAGTAAAGTTGTACATTCTTGTAAACCACTTGTAGCAACTTGTAGCTTTTCATTGCTGCCTTCATTGCAGCTCGCCCTTCTGCTCTACACTCGGGTTTCCTCCAGTACTGGTAAGTAAGAACACTTTTGAGCAGATACTGATTGAGAATTAAGTGATTAACCTCCTAAGATACAGTAAAATAAATGTTTTTGTATTTAGTATTTTTTCATGTCATTACATTTGTTTAGAGCATAAAAAACAAAAGGAAAAACAAAAACAAAAAAATATTATATTATTTTTTTTTTAAATATTTTATTCATAATTATGTTTTGTCCTCTGTAGAGGACACCAGATCTCAGATGTTTAACAAAATAAAATATGAAATCACATGTATAGGCAAAAACAATGGGATTTTTATTTAATTTACCAATCAGTTTTTATATTTCAGGATTTTTTTTTTTAACCAAACTTTGTTTAAAGATTATTCTCAACTATATTATAAAGGATGTAACGGAATTAATTAATTTACCATTTTACTTTATGCAATATGTGGGTAAAATGGCTATAAATGGGTTTTACACTTTATCTAATTAGTCCTTTAGTCCTTCGGATGAGACGTTAAACCGAGGTCCTGACTCTCTGTGGTCATTAAAAATCCCAGGATTTCTTTCGAAAGAGTAGGGGTGTAACCCCGGCATCCTGGCCAAATTTGCCCAGTGGCCTCTGTCCATCATTGCCTCCTAATCATCCCCATATATATATATACACTAATTGGCTTCATCACTCTGTCTCCTCTCCACCAGTAAGCTGGTGTGTGGTGAGCGTTCTGGCGCAATATGGCTGCCGTCGCATCATCCAAGTGGATGCTGCACATTGGTGGTGGTTGAGGAGATTCCCCCTTCCATGTGAAGCGCTTTGAGTGCCTAGAAAAGCGCTATATAAATGTAATGAATTATTATTATTATTATTATTATTATTAATAATTAGCATATTAATGTGTTTTTGGATCAACGTGTGTAAAAATGGGAGTAATATTTGGCAACATTTAAAAAAAAAAGATCTAATGTTTCATAGATGTAATTTCTTTCCCTTCACTTGTTGTGTCTCAGGAAATGCCTGATAAACATGATTCAAGTCCTGAAGTCCTCTACAGTGGACATGTATGAAATGAATGCCCTGTTCTGTAATAGAAAGTCATATTTTGATTAGAAACCCCAAAACATTTTCCTGAGATGTTAATTTATAACAAAATTTGAAAATGAATTTTTTTTTTAAATGATTATCATATTTCCATATGAGGAAAGTTTTAAAGACCAATGAGAAGTTGTTGTCATGGTGAAACATCCAAACATTTGGTATCTCTGAAAAGCCCTGAATGTGCTTTTATATAAAACTGTGACACAAAACTTGCATGGTGTCAGAGAAATTCACTAAAATATAATGTCCTCAACTGAGGACAGTGGGTCCCAGGAGGTTAATATGCTTGAGGTGCAGTCATCTTTGTCTGCTTCTTACATATTCATTATCATAAATAAGAATGAAATAAGAAGCCGCTAATTTTGTTGTGACAATTTAATTTTGGTAACACTTCACAATAAGGTTCATTAGTTAACATTAGTTAACTACCGTATTTTCCGCACTATAAGGCGCACTTAAAAGCCTTTAATTTTCTCAAAAAACGTCAGTGCGCCTTATAATGCGGAGCGGCTTATATATGGATGGTGAACACACGTTCACCAAGACGCGGAGACAGCGCCGGCCGACTTACGCCACTACCTGGCAATGGATCGTGGATGCCTGGGCTGATATATCAGTCTCCTGTGATCCGAGCTTTCACGAAGGCTGCAGGCAGGAATAATCTCTTTATTCAGCCAGCTCATATACCCGTATTTACTTCCTGTTTTCGGCCGAAGTCCACAGTAGTTGATTGTCGAGTTCGCGCGCGCGCGATCAAACCTCCTCCACGTGTTCAACATCTGATTCGGATGAACTATCCGAATCCGAACTATCCATTTGAGCTGATATTCTCACATAGAGAACACCACACAGCACCGTCATCGGCTGACAGTCTGAGTCTCCACTGTTGCTTAGTTACCAATGATCGCGCGCGCGCACTCGACAATCGCCTACTGTGGACTTCGACCGAAAACAGGAAGAAAATACGGGTATGTGAGCTGGCTGAATAAACATCATTTTTATTCATATCTTTCACATTTACTGGAGTCAGATTCACTGTGTTCACTCACATGGCTGTGCACTTGTAATGACACATTAAGGTTGTTAAGAGGCTAAAAGCAGGTTTAAAACTTGTCCCGTTTAAGTCAACAGGGTGCAAATTTTAAAAAGAGGATAACACGGTGTAGGCAACACCGGTTTTTGTCGTTGTTATCTGTACTGACAGCACTCCAAATTTACCAAAAATGAGCTCAATGTTAAAATTGACCGGAGTTTTCCTTCAACGTTTGAACAACGTTACCATGGGAGTGAACGGAGTTGTCAGAACGCTTAATAAAGTTTGACTTTATCTGACTGTTTTGTTGACATTTGTTGACATCTAGTGGATGCATAACGCAAACGCAGTCAAACGTTTGACTGCAGTATCTTATGCGCTTTATAATCCGGTGCGCCCTATATATGAAAAATGTTCTAAAATAGGTCATTCATTGAAGGTGCGCCTTATAATCCGGTGCGCCGTATAGTGCGGAAAATACGTACCTTAGTTAACATGAACTAAGAGTGAACAATACTTCTGCAGCATTTATTAATCTGAGTTCATATTAATTTCATTTACTAATACATTATTAAAATCATAAGTTGTATTTGTTAACATTAGTTAATGCACTGTGAACTAACATGAACAAACAACGAGCAGCTGTATTTTAATTAACTAACATTAACAAAGATTAATAAATACCGTAAGAAATGTATTGCTCATTATTAATTCATGTTAGTAAATACATTAACTAACTTATTGTAAAGTGTTAATTTAATTTATTTTCTCTAACTATCTCTGTCTTTTTTAGTGTTTATCATTACGGTTCTTCCAGTGCTTCCTGTGATTCATTACTTTATTAACAGAACAAGTTGGATAAATCGATGCTGTAAGTGTGAGACATTATATCCTGCTCTGTTATAACTGCAGAAATAATTAATATATATGAAAAGTATTAGATAAATGCATGTCATACAGTTGAATATACACGTAAATGTGTTAGACCTGGTTCTGTCCCTCTGCACACTACATCAGTGAAAGGTAGTAGATCAGTGTCTCCATTATATATCAGCTGTTTTAAAAGGCCAGGCCGGTCTAATCTGAATTATGGCAGTCACATTTTTGGTTCTACTGAAAGTTGTGGCATATTTTTTACTCTTTCTTTCATCTTTTTAGGTCTTGGTCTATCTATATTAATATGGTTAATGATGATTGTGATGAGTGGAACGATGGTGTATTTGTACATTATTCTCTTGAGAATTGAAAAAGGTATATGAATATATTTCTAATAAATATATACAGTATAATATATATATATATATATTAAAAAATTCTAAGTTTCTAAGACCTTGTTTACACCTGGTATTAAAACACAATTTCCCTCGTCCACTTGTGATCCAATCGACCAAAACGCATCTTAAGGTGTAAACAGGGCCTAAGTGTACATCTGTCTTTGCCAAAGTTCATTTTTCACATGGGTTTTATCATATATTAGTTCTCTTTCTAATAAACATGAGCACTAAATAAGACTTTGCAGCTTTTTAATAAAGACTTGATCTTTAATCGACAGAGGGAGCAGGACTGGTCTGTGTAGCAGGAATCCTTCAAGCATTGTGGATGCTCGCATTTTCTGAAGTTCCAGTCCATTATCTGAGTAAAGTATCGATCATCTCCTTTCTTCTTCATGTGTTGTTTTTCCGTCCCCCTGCTTTATTCACATCAACAAATTTTAGGTCTGGATGAGTGTCTGAGTGATTATACTGCAGAAAATAAGAATTGCTATTGAAACTCGAAATCACAGAGCAAAGAGGACACTGACAGACAAGACAGAGCAGGTCACTTTTGGTATGATCCACACACAAAGTCTCAGTTTATGTTATTTTTTAAAGGGGTCATATAATGGTACATGCACTTTTACAAGTTGATTGTACTGAAATGTGTGTTGGCAGTGCCTGTACACAAACATCATATAATGATAAAAATCCATCCAGTGGTTTTGTTTTAATCTCCTTATATGTTTTTTCCCTGCCTCAAATCGAGCCGTTAGTTTTTGTGACGTCAATAAAACGGACGCCCCTCCCACGATTGTTGATTGACAGGAGTGTTTCAACACAGACCCGCCCTCGCACATGAGGTAGCTGTCAATCATAGTCTGCGCAGCGCGGACCGGACCGGCGCGGTCATTGTTGATATGCTGGAGCACTGTCTATGAGCAGAATGGCGTCTAAGCGATTGTGGTGTTCTGTTCTTGGGTGTAATAACGAACACAGTCATTTTAATGTTCCTGAATCCGAACCGCTGAAGACGCAGTGGCTGAGTTTGTTTTCGAAGGGAATATTCCCCACGAGCAACGTCAATGCTCTCATGTTTGCGCGAATCATTTCACACACCAGACTGCTTTATAAACGAGGATCAGTATAAAGCTGGATTTGCTAAGAAGCTTTGCTAAAAAGGATCGGTACCAGATATTCGTGTTCCTGCTGAACCTCCAGAAGAACGGAAGTGAGTGAAACGTTTTATTCAACTTTATATTAATATATTAATCTTTGCAAATCGCTAGCTGCACGCTTCACAATGAATGCGTCTAAGGTTTACACTCAGGGTACATTACGGCATGTTTTCTATGTATGACGTTCTCAATATAATTCATAATTCCACGTTTATACTGAACAAGCGTTATGGTTATTGTGTTATTGTGTTACAAACGGTGTACGCACAGAACAGAGGGGCGGAGTGAGCGCAGCTCATGATCATTTAAAGTCATATGCACTGAAACGGCGTGCTGAAAACAGAGCTGTTTTTGACCAGGTAAAATAAGTGTTTTCTTACAATACTAATGAGAATTTTTAATTAAAGTATATTACAAACTTTTAATTTAGACCCTAAAGAATCATATTAGCTTGTACAAAAATGGCATTATATGACCCCTTTAAGAAATTTAAACAATAAATACCATTTTGTGTCTCTTTAATGTGTCGTGACAGATTGCTGTAGTTAAATTAACTCTGCTCAGAGAACATATGGTCCCACAAACGTGATATGCATGTGCATGACGACAGCGTTTTCGCAGGTTTGCGTTTTTGAAGTTTGTGCAGAGATAACCTTATTTTTAATTTTTCAAGGCATGCACCTTGGAATAAACTTGAATGAACATTAAAAGTTATGTTGTTTCAATCAAGGAAAGACGTCAATACTCACCATTTGTCAAGTTCAAGTCCACCGACGTTAATCTACTAACTCTTGTCTGGTTTGTTTGTCAGACAAAATGGTATATTCAGCGTTATGATTGGTCAGATTGCATGTCAGTCAAACTCCTGGTGAAGGCCTGAAGGGTCAATTCTCTAATGAACTACACATCTGAAGAAAAAGAAAACTGCAGGGAACGTGCATTGTAATGCCTTTTTACCAAGTATTTCTGTGAAAGATATAACGCAACAAACACGAAACGTGACACAGTGGTCCAAGACATCTATCTAGTGCATGTTTGTGCCCTTTATTCATATGACACTGCAGCACTAATTTAATTTTACAGGCAAAAAAGATACTGAAGATTACCTTATATGCAACTTGTATTAATTTCCTTATTCGGACAGGAAATGCTATACAAGCAAATATACGTGTGGCCCTAAATTAATTCAGTACAATAACTTTTGTTTAAGATTTTTTTTTTACTTTGCAGATCTTCCCAAGAGGAAAATGTTCGTGTTTGGATCAGCTGGTCTTGTTTTAGTGAACTCTGTTGCACTGATGATAGAAGTGATAATAAATGCAGGTGAGTTCACACAAACTTTTAATGAGATTCATAATAAGATTTACTGGCTTGGACCCTGATTTCATTATCAAAACATGTTTGTTAAAAATGAATCTCCATCCACAGTTAATGGTGAACGTCTGATGGGAGATTTGAGAGTCGTTGCCGTCCCATCCGAGTGTCTGTTTAGCGTACCACTGCTGGTTTCATCCATGTTTGCACACTGTGAGTATGAACTGGAATTGACTTTAGCATTATGTACTATCATGCTTTCAGTGTGTGAAATTATCTAATGTGTAGGCTACACATAAATAAAGGTATTTCTTTTTTTTTTCGCCTACAATTTCATTTCTCTTCTATCTGTCTAATATTTTGTTTTGCTACTTGAAAACTGGTATGGTGGCACTGGTTCTTGCTCCTTATTTGTTCCTTATTTCCTAATTTGTAAGCCACTTTGGATAAGTATGTTATTGTTCATAATGTTCATAATGGCTGAGAATGACTTTGGACACATGTCTGACCCATCTCTATACATGCAGCTTTCACTAAGGTAGTTGTGTCAGTGTCAAAAGTCTGAAATGTGACATGCATCTCTTTTTGTGCACGTTTGTCTGAGGTTATTTACTAGAAACAAAAGATTAATTTGAGGGCTGAAATGATTCTAATCTGAACACTCACGTTGAGATCAGCACATCTTGTACTGTACATTCCTAATTTCTAAGAGAAAGTAAGAAATATGAATCATCCATCTTTCTGACTTTTGCATTTGGTGCCTCTGTGCTTTATCAGAGACTGATCAGTTGTAACTAATTCTAATCTCTCTTCCTCTCCCACAGGGAAACCTGACAGCACAGAGTTTCTGGAGGATTCTCAGGTGAGTATTTATGTTTTCATAAGAATTAGGTTACATTAATACAATATTTTATTAAATACACTGAGATTGAAAATGAACAAACTAAAAATCTGATTCCTTATCAAAATCAGTCATCCAGATACTGTTTGAAATCTAAATATGTTTTATTCTAAATTCTTAAGTCACCAGATTCTAAAGGAACTCCCGCTAGATACATCTTTATAGAAGTGAACGAGAAGAAAGGAGAATCCCATGAAATGGAAACTCTGGGAGAAGTAGCTGAGAACTGTGAAGAGCAAGAGGAGGAGATTAACTTATAGCTAGGATTCAGAAACACCTAGTGTGAATAGTGTATTCACACTGAAAATTTCCAAAAGAAATTAATAATGTACTTAAAAATTCCTGGATGATGCACTTAGCGTGTGGAATGTTGTACACGTCATGCACTCAACTGTCGCAGCTTTAATTATCAGACTGTTAGATGACAAAATAACCATATAAAATTATGTACAAACACAGTTGAGTACGTTTAAGTGCATTGTGTTTGCCATTTGGGACAGCACTTTTCTCCCTCATCAGGAACAGATTACTTTCAAGGTATGAAACATTTCTTTCATATCTGCCTTATCAAGGTTATGACTGGGCATTTATCTTTTCAGACAGTATTTATACATTTGCTGATACTATTATACGGAAAAAAAATAAGCAGGAACGAACTATATACATACCCTATATTGGATATTAACATCCAATAGGGTAAATCGCGGCAGCAGCTTCAGGTTGGTAGTCCAAGCATTGTTGTCTATCTGTACTTCCGGGGTTTTTTTCCCACCGGAGCCTCGCTTTCGATTTCAAAATGGCGGCAGTGTGAAATCAGCGTATTGATTGATACTGCAGTATGTTTCTGCAGTATTTATTGTTTCCATGCAAAGTCGAGTCAGAATTAGTGTCTTGGCAATGCAAAGATGTGACTTTATGAAATAATCCATTTTTATGGAAAAAATAACCATTATGTTGACTACATTGTTTTGTGCACACGATTTAAATTTTTATAACTGAACACTAAAAAATGCCAGTCATCGCTGAAGGTGGAAATGAGTGGCATATTTTACCTTCTAATGCATGGCTACTTTATGAGTCAAACTGGTGAAAAAACGAGAGCTCAATTCGCTATATCTGCACGCTTGACAAGCAGCTGCTCGTTTCTTCCAGTTGTGTGAAGAGCTCTCCCAGCTGGGGTCTAAATGCACTGAAGGTCGTTTGTGCCCCAAGTGAATGTAATGAAGGAAAAATCTGACATGTGCGTAAGTTAGGACTTGTATAAATTCCTGCTACCTGTTGTTATTATGAATTATTTCATTATCATTAAGCAGTATTATTTTAATAATTCATTGTTGTTTTGCTGTATCATAAATAACTATTTTATTGTTGCGTTTGCTGATTTGTCTCAAAAAAAATGTTGGAACACTTTCTAGAGACTAATTTTTGCAGTGGCACCAAAACTGTAATTTCACTGTTACTATAATAATGTTGACTACTATTACAAAGGTTGTTGGCTAATAAGCTGAAAAGTGGATCCATTGTTGAATATATGATATTTCTTCTTCTTCTGTTTTTGTTCATTGACATTTTTACTGTAAAACATGTTCTACATTTTCATTGTTGTGTGAGATGTTATTCATAAACATTGTTTTTTTGCAAATACATGATGTCACTGTAAATCTCATTCTGTAGACTAGAGAAATAATTTGTATTATGAAGACTTGTTTTCCAGCTGTAGAATGTTGTTACAACGGTGACCAGAGGTGGGTAATCCATGGGCCAAAGAGTAAAAGTCCTGCCATAAGTTTATTCCACCCATGAACTCAGTCAGCTGATTTCACTAATTAGTGAGTGTCCTGTCTGAATTAGCAAATCCAGGTGATTGGAACAAAATACTGAGGAGGACTTTTACTTTCTGAACTTGGACTTTATACCTCTGGCCACATGTCAGCCAAGAGCAAAGAGTCTTAGATGAAATCCACTGAAGATAAAAGAAGACATTAAATCTGTGAGGATCTCAGCAGAGGAGGATTAAACAACTCCACAAACAGCATTACCAGCTTCACTTATTACTAACCAGACTGACTTTATTTCTGTCAGACGTCTACAGAAGTTTTATTGAGAATTAACAGAGGTATAACTGTTTAATTTGAAGTCACCATAACAGTGATTAGTGTTTCCCTTAGTTGGGCTCTCAACTCTTAATATATATTTTGTTTTGTTTTTGGTTCCTGTGATAGTGTGTGTGTCAAACACATTTGCAGCAGCAAAGAAAGCTAAAGTGTAATGAGATCAGGTGATGATGGTTTCCTGTTGATGAATTTATGCTCATCATGAAATAGACTGATTCATTGAGGTTTTGATAATCCAACAGTTATATTGTTCCATTAATATATTCACATCTACAGCATGAGGATCTTTTCATCTTCGTCAAATAAGTCTTTTAACAAACATGAAAAAAAAAAACCTGGCCTACATTGACATACACATAGGGCTGGGCGATATATCGCACGATATTGTTATGCGCATCTCGTCAGTAAAGCCGGTTCCTTGATTAGTAGTAAATCGCCTTCACCTGCTTTCAGATGGAGCGGAATTTACTACAAAGAGCCGTAGTTAACTGACAAGCTGAGCCATATCGCATTAATATCGCGGACGTATCGCCAGCGATATTTAATGCCATATGACTCAGCTTGTCAGTTAACTACGGCTCTTTGTACACAGCAAAAACTCCAGTGTTAAATTAACACTCCTGGGAGTGTATATGAGTCCACACTCAAGAGTGTTAAAGTTAATGAGATAATTAAGTTATTAATTGAGTGATGATTGAGCATCTAAAGGAGAAATTCTAAAATTGTAAGCCACCGTTATGGCGATCATTGTTTGCTTTAGTTGGGCTCTTGACCCTTAGATTAATAACTTTAGATTTTGTTTGGCTGTTATATCTGAGTTATAACTGCCAGATGTTCAAAGAAATAAAGTGATCTTTCTTTTAGGCACACACAGACGTCAAGATTCAGTCAATGCATCTCAACAATGGTGACGAGCAGAATATTCAATTAGGAAAAGTAAATTACATAGACAATTCAGATCATAATTTATTCATACCGCAATGCATGATGGGAGCCATTAATGAGTTGTGATTGGTGGCAGCCACTGCAACATGCATTATTATTTTCACCATTGTTGAGATTCATAGGCTGATTATTGATGTCTGTGTTTCTAAATTCATTTAAAAGGGTTTTGATCAGAACAATGTTTATTAAATATTTTGGATTATAAGAAAAATACCGATAATCATATGCTGTACGATCACAAAGCTGTTGCTAATGAGTTAAACGGAACTATCTCAATAAGTTTAATTTTTCAGATCACAGCATGATTATGCCAAAACAAAACCACCACTACCAGATCACACGTTTCTTTGTTCATTTGACTGTTATAAATCAATAACAGCAGACAAATCAAAATTAAAGTGAAAGTATAAGGGTCAAGAGTCCAACTAAAGCAAACACTGATCGCCATAACGGTGGCTTACAATTTGTGATTTTCTCCTTCAGTGATTCTGCTTGATAACATCAGGTGTCTTCAATAATGCTCAATCACTAAATTAATCACTTAATTATCTCATTAACTTTAACACATATCTGCATCATATCTTCCATCTGAAAGCAGGTGAAGGCGATTTACTACTAATCAAGGAACCAGCTTTGCTGAAGAGATGCGCATAACAATTTCGTGTAATATATCGCCCAGCCCTACCTCAGTGATTGAGTCTATTTCATGATGATTATAAAACCATCATCACCTGATCTCATTTCACTTTAGCTTTCTTTGCTGCTGCAAATGTGTTTAACACACACACTGCCATAGCTGCCAAAATAGACATTAGATGAAATAAGAGTTAAGAGCCCAACTAATGGAAACACTAATCACTGTTATGGTGACTTCAAATGAAACGGAGTTAAACCTCTGTTAATTCTCAATAAAACTTCTGCAGACCTCTGACAGAAATAAAGTGAGTCTGCCAGTCTGGTTAGTAATAAGTGAAGCTGGTAATGCTGTTTGTGGAGTTGTTTAATCCTCCTCTGCTGAGATCTTCACAGATTTAATGTCTTCTTTTCTCTTCAGTGGATTTCATATAAGACTGTGTCTGAAGTCAGTTGTAGTTCTTGTGTTTCTGCTCGTCTCTTTTTCTGTTCTCTTCTTTCCTTCAGTGATTCTGCTTGTTAACAGGCTTTATTAAGGCTGCAATTACTCTATATTTAATATACACAGATTATTTTGGCTACGATAAGATCCAGTTCTGGTTCATTTCTTTACTCTTGGCTGACATGTGGCCAGAGGTGTAAAGTCCAGGTTCAGAAAGTAAAAGTCCTCCTCAGTATTTTGTTCCAATCACCTGGATTTGCTAATTCAGACAGGAGAGAGAACTAATTAGTGAAATCAGCTGACTGAGGTCATGGTTGGAATAAACTTATGGCAGGACTTTTACTCTTTGGCCCCTGGATTACCCACCTCTGGTTAAAGTTTACCACAAAGCGCACTGTAACAAGAAACTAATTCAGTAGTTTCAATTCACCTGACCTTAAGTTATTCAAGACAAAAACTGATGTCTGCACTGCATTCTCGCTTTGCTTTTGGTTTGTACGGGTTGCTGTTTTGGTTCGTGTCATTTCCTGAAATGAGATGTCAGAAGATTAGGCTACACTAACATTGTAGTGTGTGTCTAATGTATAATGCCATGATTATTATATGGTATCTGATCTGATGTGAGCTGGAATGATCCTGCACCTGACACAGTCTTTCAGATTCAGATAAACATCTTTATCTGAGGATTGACTGATCTGGTCATTTTATTTCTCTGATCTATGGGTGAGAATAGGCCTTAGTAGACAAAACCTCTAAAGAGATACATTGGGGTTAAGTTACAAATATATGAATACTTAAGATATTTCCACATAATTTGATAAAGATTTTTTTTTTACAACAATACAGAAAATCGTAACCTTCAAGACAGTGATGGTGAGAGACATGTAGCCTATGACATTTACACGATCGCATCAGTTCTCGAGTCACCACTCACTGAACCGATGGATAAATTTGCTGCCGTGTCGAAGTCAGTCACTAGAGGTCACTGTTTACTAAGTTTTCGTGCGAGAACGTGCGTGGCGCTCTTTCACGTTATCGTGCGTCCGTGGAGGTAAAATAGCAACCAGAAAGCTAAAAAACACAAACAAAAAAGATATAACAATAATAATGAGCAAGTAATACCATTCTGAAAACCTTTAACTCTTTTAAGGTTCATTTAAGGAAATTATCCTGTTTTACATTATGCAAATTGCATAACAGAATATAGCCTATAATAAATATATGCTTCATTAGAAATAGTTTCGTTTTCACAAACGCCTTCAAAGGGGCAGACCTCGTAATAAATATTAAAGTTCCATTTCAGCCAATCAGTTTGGTCAACTAGGGCAACGTCACGATAAGTAATTAATATTTATAAGTATACACAGCTGGTTGGTAGATTCGTGTACGGGACGGAGTCACGGAGACTGGCCGTAGGAGAACCGAGGACTGAGATATGTGAAAACATTTACGTGTTTGCTTCTCAGTTTTTTAAAGTAAGTGTTTTTGTGTGCGTATGAACATGCAATACCTCTCCCCAAAACCACATTGTTAGTATGAAAATGCGTGTTACTAGTGTTGTTTACAACTTGACATCCGCTTGTCACGCTGGTTTGAACGGTGTTGAATGAATGCTCGCGACTGTCTGTTGTTGTTTTGGTTTTTTAAGACTATGTTTTTCTGTTTTATTGAGCGGTTTTTATGACTTTTGAGTAGTTTAGACGTACATGTGGTCGTATCTAGATAACTAAACAAAAACCATAAAGTAGGCTATTTCTTCACTAATACTCCTTCACTAAAGATTTCGATAGCACGTGGAAATAAAGTCACAGTTGCAATTGACTTGAACCTGGTTATTTGGATCAGCAGTTTATCATGAAGTTGTCGTGTGCCTGTTGAAAGTGTGAAGCCGATGGTGTTTGCCCGGTTGTCCTAATCCCTTTATCCCATTAACACACGAGCTGCCCTGATTCCCTTTCAAAGTCAGACTGATGACGCCACATATTTCACACATGATCTGTTTCACCACAGCACAATGACAACAACATGGCAATAATGTGCTATCGGTCTGAGTTGCATTGCCATATTTCTCATAAAATCACTTCATATTAGTTTCACATTTAACAAAACTTACTTCTAAGCCAGCAAATACATGTATCTGGCAACTATGCCACTATAAACCCATAACTAGAATTAAATATTGCACTACAGGACATTTTATGAGACGAGTATATTGTTCACTGTGGCTTTAAAAAATGTGATCTTGGGTCTTTATATAAAATTCTGAGCCTTATTTTTACACTATGGTCATTTTAGGCAGCTTTTTTTAGATTTTGCAGACAGGAGAGGTTGACTATAAGTGTTGCTGGTAGTTTTCTATAACAGGATTGTTTCTTGTTGTTTATTGTTGCTCAACTTCATTTGTTCTCGCTCATTGCGGTTTCAGACTAAATGTGCATTTCTTCAGAGATTTGCTATGGCGGTAAACCAGATCTCATGTGCCTGAAGGTCAGTTATCGATTGACTGATCAGAATGATTGACTCTCTTTCCATCCTTTCAGAATGGAGAACTCATCTAAAGAAGATTACAAGATCCAGTCGTTTGATTTGGAGACTCAGAAACTCCTCAAAACGGCTTTGAAAGGTCAATATGTTTGATATGCAGTGGTTTTGCATGACCTGGTTTACTGTTCGGCTCAAATGTTGTTAAATCAAATCTTTTTTTTTATTTTTTTTTGCTTTCTTTTTTTTTTTACTTGTCAGACCCAGGTTCAGTTGACTTGGAGAAAGTGTCCAGTGTAATAGTGGATCAGTCTCTGAAGGACCAGATCTTCAGCAGGGAGGCGGGACGCATCTGTTACACTATTGTGCAGGTAAACGAATGCAATGCACCACATGTAAACTTTAATACAGTATGTTTATCAGTTTGCATTGTCTTCAATGCATGTAAAAGTAAACCTTTAGCTTGTAGTTTGTTAGGACTGACTTGTAAGCAGTTGCCTCGCTCGATTCAGGCCGAGGCCAAACAGAGCAACGGGAGCGTGTTTCGACGTAGCCTGCTGACCCGCTTGCAGCAAGAGTTTAAAGCCAGGGAAGACACGCGGACGAGATCCACTCAGGAGTGGGTTTGCCTCGTGTCCTTCATCTGCAACATCTTCGACTACCTCAAGGTGAACAGTTGTCTTCGGTTTTAATGGTGAAATTCACAGAGTAAGAATTAGGAAGGTAACTGGTATTTAAAGAAATGCATGCAAGTTGATATGAAGTGCTTAATATGTGTTTCCTTTATTCTGTCAAGTGCAGGTGAACAACACGCACATGATGGCCCTGGTGCCTCCCGTCTATGACTGTTTGTTCAGACTGGCTCAGTCTGACGCCCTGAAGAATGAGGAGGAGGTGAATCTTGAACATTATTACTGGGGTTTGACTGAAATGGATCAACTAAATAAGTGAACAGTGAGGCATTCGGCAACCCTAGATATTCGAATGAAAATTGCAAAAAAAAGTTTTAAAATAGTTTTGTAGAGTCATAATCATCAAGAGTGACGCTTAATTTGCTCTTGACACGCTTTGACCGTGTCAGTGTCTATTTCATGAACACAACGTGGATGAGCTGCGGCAGATAAACAGGTCAGCAGTGTGGACACACTTTACACAAATTATGCCAACGCAACCGTTTGTAAAATTTGTTCAGCTGAAATAGTCAAACCAAAATGTATTCAGACACCTTCAACATTTCTCACATTATCACAGTTTATTCACTATAGTTTAGAAAATGGTAATAAAATATGACAAGAAGTCAGAGTTATCAAATTAGTTGATATTTCACTGGTTTTGGCCATCCTTCTGTTACACTATCTCGCAAATGAATTAGGTTGAATATCTGTCAGCTGTTAAATTTAAGGACACAATTAGATAATACCCATTTAGGTCAACCAATGACCAAGCAATGCTTCATTTTGTTCAGTCTGGTGTAGAAAGTTCACATTAGCAATTAAAGAAAAAAAACACTTAAGCAAAACATGGTCAGGTCAAAGTGTCTGAATAATATTTAGTCCCAAAATTTTATACATTTTACTGGTAGTCCACCGTATGAAGAATTTTTGGGTATAATATATCACAGTTTACTTTATTTTGCAATCTTCACTTGCATAAATGAACTATAGTGTCCTGCACCCACTAGTAAAAAAATATCAAAAATTATATCTGGTGTCTGAATAGTTTTTGGTTTGACTATCAAGAGGTGGCTAGTTGCTGAAAAACTTTGCTATGCCTAGTTTAATTTATCATTTACATTTAATCATTTAGCCGAAGCTTTTATCCAAAGTAACCCAAGTAATTTTAGGTACCTAAACTACCTAAATTCAATTATCAAAACACTTTTTTTTTTTTTTTTTTTGGTTTTCACCATTCACAAATTAAATAAAATTCACTATTAGTTTTGTACAAAAATTCCTGCATAGGCACAATTTATTTTGCGTAAGAATTTTTTGTGAATTTTTGTGAATTTAAGTTTTTTAAGGCACATACATTCTGCCAGACTCTCAGTAAATTGTTTCCTAAAGTTTCGACCGCTGTGCTTGACTGATAAATTGTTCTTTCAACAAGTATTACTTGATTAGTTTTCTCATACACTTCAGCTCTTGTGGATCTTAGTTTCTATTCACTGGCCAGGACACACTGATGTTTTTCTTTTAATATCCATATGATTTAATAGGGGTTTAACAATACATCGTGTCACAATATATCGTAATGCAAAAATGCAACAATATGTATCGTGTATAGTTCACCCAATTACTGTGTGAGAAATGTTTATTTTACAGAGTTTTGGTGTTGGTACTAAATTAAACTACTTTATATAATGTTGAATATAATGTATAATAATGCAGTGGGGGAATATTTGTGGGTCCTGATAATGCCAAATGTCGTATGTTACCAGTAAAAAGTGTCCTACATTACTAACCAGTGCAACTTTATTTCTGTCTAAGAAGTTCTTATTTTAAATTTCTCTAGTGAGTGACCGAGTGAAAGCATATTCGTCTAAAATAATTCAGAATTTTCAGCTTCAGAATCATGAATATTTTGATTCTGGTGTCACTATTGTCCTGTGCATTGGGTTACCAGCACCAAGTCCAAGCCTATTCATTTCCACCCTCTATGTAATACCAAATTTTCCATTTTAATCAACAATACATTTTTGGTTAACTTTCCCCATATATCTTGGAGTATCGCAATAATATCGTATCTTGAGTTCAGTATCGTGATATGTATCGAATCGTGACATGAGGGTATCGTTACACCCCTATTATTTAATTGTTCAGATACCAGAAATATTTATCACCTCTCCATCATTCATCTGTTGGTTTTAGCAATGTTTGCTCTTACTTAAAGCTCTCTCTCTCTCAGCTGGACTGTCTGGTGTTGCAGCTGCATCGTGTTGGAGATCAGCTGGAGAAGATGAACGCGCCGCTGATGGACGAGCTGTTCAATCTGCTGAGGGACGGGTTTCTCCTGCAGGAGGACCTGAGCTCCATGGGTCGTCTGCTCCTGCTGGAGATCCTGGAGTTTCGCGCGGGAGGCTGGACTCTCAGCGACACAGCGCAGAAATACTACTACAGCGAAGTCACGGACTGACGCCTCCACCAGTCAGGACAGAGAAACACAAGAAGAAATAGCGTTCACAAGGAACCAGGAGTGGAGGTTTTATTTTTATAATGAGCTTTGATGAGGGCTGGGTGACTCAGTAGGTCTGAGGATTGAAAGTTAGAGGCAGTTCTGGGTTTTGGTGGCGTTTTCACATGGTTAGGGGAGTTTTGGTCTTTTGATGACCATTTTTAAAGTCAACATGAATTCAAAATTGATCTTATTTACTTTTTTAATACACATTCCTTCTAGTCCTTGTGTTAGTTATCCACATTATTAAATGCTCCAAAAACCTTTCCAAAAACATCAGATAGCTTTTGGAAAGGTTTTTGGAGCATTTAATACACATTCCTTCTAGTCCTTGTGTTAGTTATCCACATTATTAAATGCTCCAAAAACCTTTCCAAAAGCTATCTGATGTTTTTTTGTTTTTTTGTTTCTAGTTGAATATCCTGCTTTTCTTGTAAATGTCAAATGACTGAAATCAGATTTGATTTGTTTCATGTTGACTTTAAATCCTGATATGGAGGAGCCAGACAACACGACCTACATGCAAAATGTAGTTCATGTGTTAATGTTACAGAGATATGTTAACGTCCCAGCATTCCCTTGGGCAAACTATGAACATGTGCAATAATGCAGTTCGTTCATGGTTAAGCAACATTCCTCCAATTCTAGTTTTTTTTTTTTTTTTTTTTTTTACAAATATGATACCTTTAGTGATTATCAGTCACAGATCTTTAAACATTTGTTTGGTTAATGAGTTTGAAAGTGAATGGAGTTCAAACAATCTCCATTTGATCTTTTAAGTATTATAATTTCAGCATTACAGTCACGATTTATTAATTTAGTTATTTTGTGTGTCAAAGTTAAACACAAAGGGCTATTATCGTAACATTAGAGGTGACAATTCATTTTAGACGGTTTTAACATCAATATATTTAATTGTAGTTGTTTGATTTTCTAACCAGTTATTACTAAATAATTATATTCACCTTAGAAGGAAAAGCTATTTTTATTGTATAGTGCATTATTACTTTATATAACTATATATTTATGCTCTGTAATAGATCTTAATATAATTCAGTGAAATAACATTTATAAGACACCCAAAAACAGTTTACAAGAGTCACAACATTTAAATACAATGTTTCCTTATAAGGGATAATAATTGTATAGTATGAAAAGAAGAATGGATGTATATCTGACAACTTAAACAGGTGCTGGATGAAGGAATAAAGCGTTGCAGTAAGTTTGTATACATTTGCACAGTTGCAATATTTTGTGTTCCTATTTTGCATCATTTCTATCTGTGAATTCAGACATATTTATTTTGTCACATACCGTTTTTCGCCTACTATATAGTAGGGAAGTATGCGATATCGGATGCAGACGTACCTTTAATAATGTCTGTAAAATGTATATTTCTGTAAACGTATTTGCACTTTTTTTTTATGTATTTACGTAATCACACCATCATAAACCCTTAATAAAATCCGATCACAAGTGATAAGAGACAAATTCATACAGGTGTGAACAGTGTCTCAGCCGACCACTTATCACCTGACATAGATATTAATATCAGGTGTAAACAGGGCCCAATGATTGGAAAACAATACATGTTAAGAGTCCATCAGTCTGTCAATAAATAATATTTTAATTAATCCCTGTAATATTGAGAAGTCACACAATGATGTTCTTTTAAAACAGAACATTTCTAAATCCTCTGGTAACGTAGACATCAAAGCGTAGACATATCTTTAGGAATCAAATTGTAATATTCTTGAATTAAAAGTCGTAACTGACTTTTTTTTTATGGTTTTGAAATAGAGATAGAGTATGACATGACTTTTCATTTAGGCTCTAAAATGTAAGGTGTAATATGCAAATAACTCTTGAGTTTCCTGCAATGTGAGTCTACACCATGACTGCTGAAAATGTTTATACTCTCAAACAAAGACCAGAAGAACTGTTTCAGTCGTATTCTTCACATTCAATAGATTCCCAGTTAACTCAGAAATGTTTTTGAACGACTCTTCACCCCTATAGTAATGAAGAAAACTTCCTTCAAAGTAAGTTTGGATCCTTTCCATTTGGCCTAAAGGGAAAGGTGATCTTATGAAGAATGCCATGCCCTTTGGCTTTATCTGTGCCTTCACTTTAAATTTCCTTGTTTCATGTATTTATTCCTTTGGCAAGAAATTAACAGAACTGAAAAATAACAGTCCTCAAAGAGTTTAGACTTATTTAGAAAACAAGGCAAAAAAAACATAAAAGTCAAAAACCTTGTCTGGAAAACTCTTTTAAGCTTTATTATTATGGGGTAAAAATCTCCTTTGCTTAAAGGCACAATCCAAAACGTCTCTGGTTACTGTCGTAACCTTGTTTCCCTGAGAGGCGGGAACGAGACATTACTTCAGTGTGAAGTAAAGTGAGGAAAATAAGTATTTGAACACCCTGCTATTTTGCAAGTTCTCCCACTTAGAAATCATGGAGGGGTCTGAAATTGTCATCGTAGGTGCATGTCCACTGTGAGAGACATAATCTAAAAAAAAAAAAAAAAAAATCACAAATGTATGATTTAACTATTTATTTGTATTATACAGCTGTAAATAAGTATTTGAACACCTGTCTATCAGCTAGAATTCTGACCCTCAAAGACCTGTTAGTCTGCTTTTAAAATGTCCACCTCCACTCCATTTATTATCCTAAATTAGATGCACCTGTTTGAGGGCGTTAGCTGCATAAAGACACCTGTCCACCCCATACATTCAGTAAGAATCCAACTACTAACATGGCCAAGACCAAAGAGCTGTCAAAAGACACTAGAGACAAAATTGTACACCTCCACAAGGCTGGAAAGGGCTACGGGGAAATTGCCAAGCAGCTTGGGGAAAAAAGGTCCACTGTTGGAGCAATCATTAGAAAATGGAAGAAGCTAAACATGACTGTCAATCTCCCTCGGACTGGGGCTCCATGCAAGATCTCACCTCGTGGGGTCTCAGTGATCCTAAGAAAGGTGAGAAGGGAGGTGTACACGGGAGGCGTGGGTCAATGACCTGAAAAGAGCTGGGACCACCGTTTCCAAGGTTACTGTTGGTAATACACTAAGACGTCATGGTTTGAAATCATGCATGGCACGGAAGGTTACCCTGCTTAAACCAGCACATGTCAAGGCCCGTCTTAAGTTTGCCAATGACCATTTGGATGATCCAGAGGAGTCATGGGAGAAACTCATGTGGTCAGATGAGACCATAATAGAACTTTTTGGTCATAATTCCACTCGCCGTGTTTGGAGGAAGAAGAATGATGAGTACCATCCCAAGAACACCATCCCTACTGTGAAGCATGGGGGTGGTAGCATCATGCTTTGGGGGTGTTTTTCTGCACATGGGACAGGGCGACTGCACTGTATTAAGGAGAGGATGACCGGGGCCATGTATTGTGAGATTTTGGGGAACAACCTCCTTCCCTCAGTTAGAGCATTGAAGATGGGTCGAGGCTGGGTCTTCCAACATGACAATGACCCAAAGCACACAGCCAGGATAACCAAGGAGTGGCTCTGTAAGAAGCATATCAAGGTTCGGGCGTGGCCTAGCCAGTCTCCAGACCTAAACCCAATAGAGAATCATTGGAGGGAGCTCAAACTCGTGTTTCTCAGCGACAGCCCAGAAACCTGACTGATCTAGAGAAGATCTGTGTGGAGGAGTGGGCCAAAATCCCTCCTACAGTGTGTGCAAACCTGATTAAAAACTACAGGAAACGTTTGACCTCTGTAATTGCAAACAAAGGCTACCGTACCAAATATTAACATTGATTTTCTCAGGTGTTCAAATACTTATTTGCAGCTGTATCATACAAATAAATAGTTAAAAAATCATACATTGTAATTTCTGGAATTTTTATTTTTTAGATTATGTCTCTCACAGTGGACATGCACCTACGATGACAATTTCAGAGCCCTCCATGATTTCTAAGTGGGAGAACTTGCACAATAGCAGGGTGTTCAAATACTTATTTTCCTCACTGTATATGGGAACTCCTCCCTTCTCCACTTTCACTGAAATCTAATGTGCTAACGCCATGTGGGGACAGCTGGCCAATAGAGTGCCGAAGTTATGAAGTCACTTTGTAGGCCAAAACGCGGAAGTGAGTTAGCATTTTAGCACTTCCGGTTCCCTCGCCCTAAACTCTATGGTTTTTTTTTAATGGGTTTGTGCTAAATTGCCTGAAATAAGGTCTGTGGTTAACAAAGCCTCCAAATATTTTCATGTTTTGATCTATGAAATAAAACACACCAGTTATAACCTGCTTGTGTTTTTTTTTTACTTTGTGTCTGCTTGTGTTTTTTTAACTTTATATAGGCTTCAAAATGTATACATTTTGGATTAACTTGTAAAGATTATCTTGATAGACAAAACGTGTAAGGGTCACAACTCTTTGTTGAACACAGATCTTATTTTTTGCGATTTTCCCCAAGTCTTTGGGGAAAATGCATAGCTTTTCGATCGAGGGAACCCATGCGCTAACCTGACTCCGCCAGATGGATTTGCTCCGCATATCCATCTGGAAACCTTCCGTTGAAGTAGTTTTGGTAAGGGGCGAAAATACTGGTTAGCTGATTGGCCTATGTTGGTGATAGACGGGCCAAATCAACCAATCAGATCAACGAAGCATATGACGTACTAACAGAGCGTATCTTTTCCTCTGAGAAAAGCCTCCAGAGCAGTGTTTTGCTCTTCTGTCAGTGAAGAAATACTCTGTAATTCCGATAAAACTTGCTCGATAGCCACGCTGATGCTAGTTTCATCCGCTGAAGCCGACATGTTCTTTAGACTGAACTGACGCGCTTCTCGTTGCGTCACACCTCAACCCGCCTCAAAGCCAACGCTGATTGGACGTTCGTTTGGTGAACTGCTCCCAAATTTTCTTTAACGGAAAGTATCCAGACTGATCTGCGAGTGAAACCTTAAAAGCTCGCGAGATCAGGATGGTCTCACGAGGCTACCCATGCGCCGCTAACTTCCGAGTTGTCCTACAAAGTTACGTCATAACTTTGGCACTCTATTGACGCGAAGTACGCAAATACTGACAGGTTCGTGGGCAGTATAAAATGCATGGGCGCGACAATTACGTCAGAATCATGAGTCTGAACGCCAGCACAGCTGACCAAACAGCGAGCACGGTAGCAAACGTAAGGTTTCGTTCCCGCCTCCCAGGGAACCGAGGATACGATAGTAACCGGAGACGTTCCCTTTCGAGGCGGTAACTTCAACATTACGTCAGTGTGACGTATATGGGAACTGTATTAAATCCAGCAGTGAGATCATAGACAGTAAAAGAAATGGACAGAGCCATCTCATTGGAACTCAGTTGAGACAGTTGAATCCCATTTTTAGCGATTTTTGAGCACTTCCGTTCCTGACGCGCAGACTCAAACCGACTCAAACTAAGCTTGATGACGTGAGCAACCTGTCTGACAGACGTTAATCTTCTAGTAGCTGTGCCAAGAGGAATCTGAATCATTCCCTTCCGAAACTTGCAGAGCCGGAGATCGTGAGTATTAGCTGTCCATGAGCTCGCAGCAGGAGCAGCTTTACAACTCTCTATGGGCTTCTCCCTTGACTTTATGCCTCGACGTCCCCCCGATTGCGCGCGAGTTTCTACTTCTGTCTAAACGGTAATTTCTGTACAGCGCGACAGAGAGTCGAGTGGTTATGACGCAATCGTTAGCCTATTTTTACTAAATCTGTTTCTACGGGGCCATAACGTAACATAGAAGGTAATGGAGCCTTTTATACATTGTCGTGTTTCTTTAGAAATAAATAATGGACAAATGGAGTCTTTAAACGCCTCAGATGTAAAGTTATTCGCTGTCAAAGTGACGCCAAAATGAATGGGAGTCAATGGAAATGCTAACGCAAGTGAAGTTCTGCTACAAGATGGCGGCACCCGGCCGACTTCAACTTCCGGTCGATGGATTACCCCCTTGAGTGAGATGAGCACTGAATGGGGTAAAAACCACACCTTCACACGTAGCAAGACAGTTCTAGCCAATAGCCGCGTTGTTAAGAGTACTCTCATCTGATAGGTTGAACTAGACCAATGAAACGCCTGTTCCGACCTCATCAAAATTTGCATATCTCAAAGCAATGAAACTGAAGGCTGCACTGAATAGGGCAGACAACACAATAAGCATTCAAGCACGAGAGTTAAATGCAGTGTCGACGGTGATTGCGGTGACAGCTGTGTCAACTTTATCAACCATAACACATTATTATTATATGTCTAAGCAGGGATAGTAAAGGGATGTACAGTATCAACTAGTCAATTACTGAGTGAATATGCTAAAAACACAACATAAAATCACAAAAGTAATAAGAAAAAGACAAAAAGTCCAGGGTGCTCAAGGAGTTCAAAAAAAGTATTAGAAGGTGCTCTTTGGGGTCGAGAGTTCAATGTCATGTAGAAAAGGGAATCCAAGGCACTCTTCTTTAGAAAATTAAAAAGCCTTTATTAAACTGGCTCTATCATGATTGAAAAAATTATTAAAACATGTGGGGGGAAAATACAACCCACGCGTAGCGGCACAACCAGCCTTCTTCAGGGTATATTTTCCAAACAAACAATTTCCTCATTTATAGATGCTAATTGGGAACACCTGATTGGCAAATAGCCTGCACATACAGAGAAGGTCCACTAGGAGATAGTAAAAAAAACAAAAAAAAAACATCACAGAAAAGGGCTGAAATCTATTTCTTCATTTAAACCAGGATATACTGTGGCCTGTAATTCATATATATAAAATGTTTCTCTCTGTAGAAGTAATTTTAATCGGTCACCACCCCGAATACTCTTTTTGATTGTTTCTAAACCCTCAACCATTAGACCTTCTGGGTTGTTATTGTGCACGTTTTGGAAGTGTTTTGCCATAGGATAATCTAAATTGGCTTTTCTAATGGCATTCTTATGCTCAGCTACTCTGTTTTTAAGACGTCTCTTGGTCCGGCCTACATAAAAGCATCCACATATGCATGATAACCTATATATCACGAAAGTGGTATTGCAATTAATGAATGTCTTTATGTCATACTTTTTATCTGTCTTAAAATTAAAGAATTCTTTACATACTTTAATATTAGAGCAATGATTACAAGACCCACATTTGTAAACTCCTTTTAAATGTGTGTTAAGCCAAGTGGTCTGTTTTTCGGCAGGAAGATGGCTAGATACTAGCCTGTCTCGTAGAGTTGGAGCCCTCTTGAAACTTATTTTTGGAGATGCAGAAAATACTTCTCTAAGAACAGGATCACTCTTAATAAGATTCCAATTAGAATGTATAATTCTTTTTATGGAATTGGCCAAGGAGCTATATTCTGTCACAAAATAGGCCTGATTTTGTAAAGCGGACGGTTTTTTCTTCTTCTGGATTAACTGGTCTAGAGATGGCCTGGGCTTTCTTATAAGCATTTTGTATAATTTCTGTATGATAGACCCTTTCTAAAAATCGGTTGGACAGAATTTTAGCTTGCACTTCATATTCGTTATCTGTATCACAAATCCGTCTAAGACGTTGAAACTGGCCAAAAGGTATGTTATTCTTTAGCCAATTTGGATGGAAACTATCTGCTTTTAACATGGTGTTCCTATCAGTTGTTTTGCGATATACAGTAGTGTGGAGTTTCCCATCTTTACCAATAGAAATGGTTAGATCTAAGAAGTTAATAGTCGTTTTGGAATGTTCCATACACAATTTTATATTCCTATCATTATTGTTCAAGTACTCATAAAATTGTAGCAATTCATCAAAAGAACCTCCCCAAATCAGAAGAATATCATCAATATACCTCCCCCACCATTTAATCTTGTCAATATACCTGTGTGGATAGACGAGATCACTCTCCCACAAACCTAAAAAAAGGTTAGCATAGTTGGGGGCAAAACATGCACCCATCGCAGTGCCCCGAACTTGAATTTACATTTGGTCCTGGAAAAGGAAAACATTGTTCTTAAGTCTCCATTCGGTAAGCTGAACGATGAACTCGGAGGGAGGCAAAGAGTCTGTAGGTCCATTGGTCAGGAAATGTTGTAAAGCTTTTAGTCCATCATTGTGAGCAATATTTGTATAAAGAGATTCCACATCCAATGTGACTAGGAAACAGTCATCAGGAACTTTCATATCATGTAATACCTTCAACACATGAGTGGTATCCTGTATATAGGAAGGAAGTTGTTGAACCAATGGCTTAATATGAAAGTCTATAAATTGTGAAGCTGGTTCTATAAGGGACCCATTGGATGATATGATAGGCCTGCCTGGAGGAGATTCAAGAGACTTATGGATCTTTGGGAGCATGTAGAAAGTAGGTATTCTAGGATGTTGACATAGGAGGAAATCATGCTCGTGTTTAGAAATCCATCCAGCATCCTTAGCCGTGAGCAACAAAACTTTTAATTGATCTCTTGTGTCGTCTATTGGATTGGACCGCAACCGTTGATAGTAATCTTGATTATTAAGTTGTCGCAAGGCTTCTTCAACATATTTGTCTCTGTCCATTATTACCACTGCTCCTCCTTTATCAGCAGGTTTTATGATTAACGACTCATTCTTTGTTAAATGATCTATTGCAGATTTCTGGGATTTGGTCAAGTTTTCCCTACTTCTTTTATTTGATGCTAAGAATAGTCTTTCAATATCATAATCCACCTTCTTTGTAAAAGCAGTCAAAGTCACATTCGAGACTGGAGGCATGAAATATGATTTTGGTCTAAAGAAGATCTTTGTTCTGTGCAGTCATTTCTCTGATTATATTGATGATACCAAACTTTAAGGTGAAGGCCTCGGTAGAATCTAAATAGATCCACCTTGGTGTTAAACGCATTGGTATGGTAAGTGGGAGAAAAGGAAAGTCCTTTAGACAACACACTCACTTGGTCAGGAGTAAGAGATGTTTTTGATAGGTTAATTACCGTCTGTTCTTGTTCCGGTCCCTGAGAATCCATGGTTGTTGTCTCGGTTGTTGTCTTTGTCCTTGACCGTTTTCTGCCTCTCCTTGTTTTCTTCTTTTTATGTTGGGTTTGATGTGTTTGGGTCTTACGTCCAAAAAATCAGACGTGGTGGAAGCAGCTGGTGAAGACATGTTAGAGATCGAAGTGGATTCTTCATTCTTAATAAATTTAATTGGGGAGCCATAATCCAAATCTTTAGAATCATTACAATTGTGAAGACACAAATTCAAGCCTCTATTCAATGATCTTTGTCTCCATTCTCAACAGCCGTAAACATCAAATCTTGTGCTTGTTATAAATTCAAAAATGAAAAAAAAAGAAGCTTTACAACATGTTTTATAGTCCGTCGAGGATGGAAATCATGTCTCTCTCCAAGCAGAAAGGTCTGAATCTGTTGTTGGCCTACACCGTTCTCGCCATCCATGCTCATGAAACTGGCGGCATACAGGGTCTTTCTTTAACTCCTGTAGAAAGTTTCCAGGCAGCTCTTTGAAGCGGGGAAGCTTTTCTCCATTTGAGCGAGATAAATATTTGACTCTTCCATGTCTTCAGTTGAGTCAGCGACCGTTAGATCGCTCATGTAGGGCATCCTTGATAGTGTGTCTTGAGTTGTGAACTGTTACCCTGGAACATGGCTAATCTCGTAGGAATATCTCATAAGTCTCATTCTCAAGCGTTGTAGCTTTGGTGGTAAGTCATCCAGATGTTTTGTGTCCAGACCAAAGGACGATGCATCTGCTGCGACTCTGATTTCCTAGCTTGGATCGAAGAGTGCTAAAGTTGGTGCTGTGATGAGCTCTTTTTTCAGAAATGTATTTTGTACTTTAAATTTATAATTGTAGTTACATGTATTTTGTTAGTTCCCAACCCTGTCGATTGCTCATGTGCCTCGACTGCTCATCGGCCTGGTGTTCTTCCAGTGCTGAAGACTGCTCATAGGCCTGGTGTTCTTCTGAAGACTGATGCTCAGTGTGGGACTTCTGTTTGTATAGCTCACAGAAGAGCTCTATGACGTTAAGCACAAGTGAGACCAGAGAAACCACCAGCATGATGAGAATAAAGACAGTCTTCTCCGTGGGTCGAGAGAGGAAACAGTCCACCCGATGGGGGCAAGGCCAACGCTCGCAGGTGTACACAGCAGACAGGCTGAAGCCATAAATGTACCACTGGAGGACCAGGAAGACCACCTCAAAGATAGACTTGCTCAATATGCTAATGATGTAGGTGTACAGGATGGCACCCTTCTTCATCTTCTTCTTCTTGCGGGTCTCTGAGCCTTGATTTGTGTTGCCACCATCAGCCTCTCTGGTCTTCTCCTCTCGACGGATCGTGTAGATCACATGGGCCAGGTACAGAATCGTAGGAGTGGACACACAGATAATCTGAAGCACCCATAATCGCACATGTGAGATGGGGAAGGATTTGTCATAGCAGACATTTTCACAACCAGGCTGCTGGGTATTGCACTTAAAAGCCGTCTGCTCATCATTCCAAGCAGACTCCACTGCTGTCCCCAGAAGTATGATCCGGAAGATGACGAGCACAGAGAGCCAGGCCTTCCCTACAGCTGTGGAGTGGTCATGCACACTCTCAAGAAGTTTTACCAATGTACCCCACTCACCCATCCTGAGGGAGTTCTTGCTAAAAAATAGAAAGCTGAGATGTAATATATACAGTGAACCCCCAAAAAAGTATTTGGACACTTAACTGACATTTAAAAATTGCATTATTTCCATTGCAATTCCAATTAGGTAAGAAAATATCAAACCAATATTTTTTTCCTCCCCATTAACTTCATCGTTTATGACATCAATGAAAATGTTCCACTAATGTTGAAAAAATACTGTTTGTCTTAGTTTGTAACCATAAATTGTAAACACGTTTAAATCAACATCATATGACCGCTTTAAAGTAAATCGTACTTGCTGTTAGGGTTTAGGAGTTTCTCTCTTTTGCTTTATAGCATAAAGATTCTCAAGCAAATGCTATCATGACACTTTTTACAGAAAGTGAGTTGACCTCTGATAAACGCCTCTTTAACATGAGGAAAACATGGTACGCAGGTATGACATTGATTGACGCAGACCATTATTGATTTATTTATTTAGCAAATGTCAGTTCTTCCAGTTCTTATATTACTGCCAATTTGGAAAAAAGTTGCAAGACTTTTTATAAAGCTTACCTGGAGAGAAGTAAAATGAGGAGAGGCCTGTAGGGACTTACTCCATTACTCCTGAAGACCAGTCACCAAATCCAAAGCAAAGTGACTGAGTAAACTGAAGCACAGCTGTCAAACATTCCCTCCTTATAAGACACTCGGAGGTATGAAAGTAGAAACCACATGCATGCACAAAATTTGTAGACTCGCATGACTGTCATAACTAAGAGTTTTTAGGTCCTGCTCAATCACTTTCTTTCTCTACAAGCTTCTTCAACTTAGTAGAGCAAAACCTTATGAAATTGTCTAAGTCGCTCTATTTAGTGTATAGTATTAAGTTTGATTACTCCACCTTTCCACCAAGGCACTTGCAAGTTCTCGAACACATCTGGGGGTACATATGGTCACATGTGGTTTGGCATATCAAGGACGATCTGCTGTCCTGACTGTCTCCATGTAACATTGCCTTATGCCTTTTACATTACAGGCATTGCAGTTTATTGCTCTGTTCACATGTGCAGTCCTCAAGCCTCCTGAAACAGGTCAATGGCATGATCAATCAGGGGATCAGAGACGCTGGACATCTTATCCTGGAGTTTTTCCAGAGTCAGTAGAAATGTCTCTTTAGTGTTATTGTAACTAGCCCTATTCGGACTGGATTCGTTTAACATGGAGAGGTGGAGTCAAGTTATTATTACCAGAGCTTCTCAGTGATTTTAGTCCCGTCCGAATGTGCCATCTCAGTAATCATCACGGACAATGTCAGTAAAGATTGACTTACCTTCTGAAATAAGGTCCGGAAAAATGACCTCAGGTAATACTAATCCCGTGCGAATAGACCCACTGTATATATGTACGTAAATATTCCCTTTATTTCCTGTTTAAAAAGTACTTTTCTGCAGTTTTTCAAGTATGGAGGCACTTGAAGAAATATTCAGTTGCGTTAGGTGCAATAATCATTTATGGTTCATCGAAAAGCATGAAACACATTGTTTAAATGCTTCCTAATAAAGATCTGTAAATCTTATTTGGATTTTACAAAATAATCTTTATAATACAGTATCCTGAAAAGGGGACATTTCTTTTCTTTTCTTTGTTTCTGAGTTATAATACACTGCCCGGCTAAAAAAAAAAGAAGAAGAAAAGTCGCAGAAGAAAAGTTTGGATTTAGGCAAATGCTTAATGACTGGGTCATTATTGCTGTGATTATTATGTTTCTAGCATGTTATATGTTTATGTTATATGTATCAGTTCTTTTGACCCTAAATTATGCAGTGTGTAGCTTTTCATTTCTTAAACATCCATGGAAGACACATCATGGCCATATTCCAGAAGGACAATGTCACGATTCATCGGGCTCAAACTGTTAAGGAATGTTTGGGAGAAGAATGAAGAATCATTTTCACTGAATTGGCATCCAGACATTGAATTCATTCAGGTTTACTCCCCCAGGTGTTTTACCTTTTTGTTTATTTTGGCATTTCCTCTTCCTGAAGCCATTACTTCCTTGTAAGGATTTATTTTATTATTTGTTTTGTTTTTTAATTTTTTTAATAGATAGTTTTTTTGTTTGTGGTGCTGTGGCAGGGCTCAGACCAACGACCTTTAAAACCTTTATTTTTGTCGCGGCCACCTATAGCCTAGACTAATACGGGACTTAATGGGATGTGGGAGAGCGGGGCACAACCTAACACTTTGATTTTTTCAGTTTGTGTAAATCCACTTGGGGTTCAGTGAGTTTCTTTTTTACCACATTCATTTCACAAGTCTAGTACAATTATGTGTTTTTGTTCATTCAGCAGTGTGTGCTTTTTTCTTGTTTTCCCCCCGAAAGAATGGAAGTAAAATGTGACAACATGCTCCATACATTGTAACATGTCCACATAACATATATACAAGACAAACTAAAATATTTTGTCAATATTTTTTTATTAAATATATATTTTTAATAATTTAAAATAAATGTAATTTTTGAGTTTGACAACAAACAGACCACAAAACACAGCTATACAGCATAGTTCAAAACATAATACTAATTCATAATTTCTGAACATCTGAATAATTTCTGACACTCAGTCTTTATTCACCTTTTTCTCATGGTTTCTCAATAGAATTCATAATAGAATACCATAGTTATAATATGGGCACATTGTAACGCAGTGTTACAACATTCCCCACCTGTGCAACTGGGATTTAAACCTGGCTAGTGTTGTCTGCTAGTTAGCGAAGCATTAAAGAACAATATCAACTGTTAAATAACAGATTTAAGATTAAAATAATATCAGATTTGTCTAATTAAAAAAAAAAAAAAACAGAGATGAAAAATTACCATAAGTAAGAAATTTACTTTTGCTTTATGGTTAAATAAATGTTCAGTGATATCTTCTAAGGATCTTGTAATTTTGCCGCAATTTTTTCTATGTATAGTGTTGATGTGGCAAATACACTTCGTCATGTTGTGGAACATTTTAAATCATGTGACTAGCCATGTGTTAGTTTGTGCCCCCCTCACCCTTTTAACTGGAAAATAACTTTAATCTAGAACTGTCATAAAGCCAAAACAATCTCTGTTCCCTTTCGTAGTCACTCCGAGTTACGTCGGATGACGGAGAATGGGGGTTTCGCCAGAAAGCCAATCCTCTTCGAGTATTAAAAAACGAGCCAATGGCAAAGAAATGCCATGGGTCTGCGGAATTTGCATAATGTATCTCCGCATGGGCGTAGGTTTGGTCTCAGCTTTGGTGGGGACAAACCCCCCCCCCCCCCCCCCAGGAATTATTTTGTTGTAAGATAAGTAACAGTGCTTTAATGGCGATGTCCTTTGTCATTTCAGACTGCTGGCAATACAGAATATCACATAAGTGAATCTACTTCATCTCATTATATTGTATCCTGACCCCGACACCATCCTGTATACTGTCAATAAAGAGCTAATATAACTGTATAATCTCAAAAATACACTCTCAAACAATAAAAACCTGAGACTGTGTAATGCTGAACAACCAAACATTTTATTTAACATAAATTATTATGTACATTAGTATTTACACTAACAAAAAATACTGTCACAAGGAAGTACTTTCAGAACTTGTGGAGCAAAACAAATCTAAATAAATAAATATAATAACCTTTTTCTATTATAAACACTTTTTACCCTCCAGTACCTCTAACAAATACTCATACTCACACTCACGTTAATACCTGGGTGATACACATGTGTGATACGCACATGTCATAGCATTCAACACATCATGTTTATATTTCAAAGCAATTTAAATATGAAGGTGACATGGTTTTGTGGATTAACAAATCCATTATTATTATTATCCATTATTACAGTATTCTATTAATACTAAAATTGTATCTTCTATTCTATATCAAATTCTATTGATATATTCTATTCTTAAAAAAAAGTACATTAGATTAAACTGGGAAGGGTCATAAAACTTGCATATTGTTATCCTAGGTTTACTGCTTCTATTGTTCTCAATTGTAAGTCGCTTTGGATAAAAAGTGTCTGCTAAATTAATGTAAATCTGTTGTGGTTTGATGCTGTCTTCCCTGCATACAAAATGGTTAATTAATTTTGTAGTCTATCCTGGCTAGCAAGTTTAACCCTCCTACCAGATATTGTTATTTGGATATTATCAATCAAATAATGATTCATTATATTTGAATAACCAACAGTGTTAACTTTTGCCTTTTTAACATTGCCAACATGTTTTTCCAGCACATGTGTCTAGCAAGTAACTTAGGCTACACTCACAAATACATTACATAAACAGAATGTAGAAACGAAAAATGTCTCAGATGATCCACTGTTTATGACTGCAAGATTCTAAGTTAAGGTAGGCTTATTAACATTCAGTGACTTGCTAACGTAGCATTCTATCATGATAGCGCGACTTCTATGAGTCTATCCGTGCTGCACACCCTAATGCTCCTAACCTTGAAAGATTGCAGAAGCTAGGTTTAACTGTAACAATATCCTGGGTAACCAGGATCACCAGTTAATACTATTTTCCACAGTAGAATCTGCATTTGAAAGCCTGGTCAGTCACTATTTGTGTGGCTAGTTATTTGTGCCTACTTACACTCTGCTTTATGAAAAAGCTTCGTATGTCCCTTTTCTTATTCTTGGGTGACATAGCTGGTCTACAAAATACAAAAAGGGACAAAAAAACGGAATATTAAAATGCTTTACTCTGGCCTTTGTATATGGCAGGCAGAGAGCCCTGGTAACTTACCGTCGGCGTCGTCACGCGCACACACACGCACACACACCACCCGCTCGCTGCCAGTGAGTGCAAGCATAAAAAGTAGTCCCGGCCCGCGCGTGTAGCCTGCCTGTCAGATACCCCGCCGCCAATCAAATTACGGCGTATCTTGTACTGTCGTCGTCCTGGCCGTTGGAATCGATCCAAATAGCAGCGCAAAGATCCAAATGCAGCGCATATATCAAAATAGCAGTTCAAAGGAGCTTGCTAAATATTGGTGGGGACAAATTTGTCATCTCAAAATATTGATTGGGACTAGTACCTAGCGTCCCCCCCTAAACCTACGCCCTTGTATCTCCGCCTCACTGCGTGAGTATTTAAGGAGAAACACCTGCAACAGCAGATCATGTTTTCGCTTCGGAGCCAAGAGAACCTCTTCACTCCACAGCCACAACTGAGTTTACAAGTGACTCACCTCTTCGAGACGAGCGAACTCTCCAGTGTTGGTGTGACGGCGGTACCCAGCGAGTCTTCACATTGCCTGCGATCTGTGCAGTGGTCTGCCTGACTTTGTGTTTTCTCCCTGGTCGCCTCAGCATTGCAAAGTTTTTCCTCTCCTAAAAGAGCTGCACGTGGCACGTCTTTTTAAAGATGTCTCGCCCGTGTTCTTCTGGTTGCGGTCGATATTTGTCATCTTCTGATGGGCACGAGCGCTGCTTTGTGTGTCTGGGCTTTGATCACGCTAAAGCAGCGCTCGTGGATGACTCATGTTCCTTCTGTTGGAACATGGCCATCGCAACACTAAGATTAAGACTCAATGATCTTTTAGTGAGAGTCCCCGCGTCCACCACCCGTTCTGCTTCCTCCACGAGAGGTGGTAGTTCGGCTGGGGGACAGGGTGATCTGAGGGTGACGGTGTGGAGCAATCCGACGATGCGTCCTCGGACCACGCCCCCCTCCGCTGTGTTGCAACCCGCGAGTGCCGCGGTGATTCAGGCGGGCTCTTCTTCGGAAGCCCCGCGTGTTTCATTCGGCGCTCCAGAGGATGACGCGATGTCGATCGCGGCATCACAAGGTGGGCTTGAGTCTTCAGGAAGTGAGGATGCGGCTGCGTTGCCTCCTTCGGGAGTCCCAGCGTTGCCCGTGTCGGATCCTGAGATGACAGCCATGCTGTCCCGGGCAGCCGTGAGCATCGGGCTAGAGTGGAACCCTCCGCCCTGCCCCGAGCGCTCGCGGCTGGACGATTGGTTTTTGGGTGCGGCTGCCGCCTCACGGCCTCAGCCAACCCCAATTCCTTTCTTCCCGGAGCTGCATGAGGAGCTGTCGAGATCATGGAAGGCTCCTTTGACCTCCCGTGAACGCTCGTCAGCTTTCTCCGCCTTTCCTCCCCTCGATGGCGCAGCTGCCCATGGGTACACTGGGATTCCCCCGGTGGAGCGCTCTGTTGCGATGCAACTGTGTCCTCAGAGCGCATCCTCTCGTGGTAATCCTAAGCACCCGTCCAAGGCCTGTAGATTCTCGTCATCAATGGTGGCGAGGTCTCACAGAGCTGCAGGACAGGCGGCTGCTGCCCTGCATGCGATGAGCACCTTGCAGGTCTACCAGGCCCAGCTGCTCAGAAACATGCACGAGGGCGGGACTGACCCAGGGACGTTCGACGAACTGCGTGCCGCCACTGACCTCGCTCTCCGGGCGACGAAAGTGGCCTCACGCTCCCTGGGTCAGGTGATGGCCACTAATGTGGTCCAGGAGCGTCACCTATGGCTGAACCTGGCCGATATGCGGGACGTTGAGCGGACTCGTCTGCTCGATGCTCCCATATCCCAGGCCGGCCTCTTCGGCGGAGCGGTTGAAGACTTCGCCCAGCAGTTTTCGACCGCACAGAAGCAGTCTGAGGCGATAAAACACATTCTGCCCCGACGGCCAGCTGCTGCCTCCACCCAGCCGTCGGCACAGATGCCTCAGCCTGCTCGCCGCCGAGGGCGCCCTCCCGCGGCTCCCGCCCCTCCCGCACGGCCCCAGCAGCAGCCTTCACCCGGGCCGCGTCGTGGAGGAAGCCGCAGGAAGGCGTCCCAGCCCCCTCAGGCCCCGCGCCCCGCTAAACGCCAGGCCAAGCGGCGTGATGGTGTCTGTTTTTTCACAGGAGGCGGTTGCAGGCCCCCTCCTTCCCCCGGTGGAGGGCCGGGGGAGAATCTTTTGTTCTCCACTCCCCGCTGCTCACCCACGGGTGGGCAGCACCCTAATGTGGTTAAAGAAAGAACCGAAATGTCCATCACTGAGCACACAGAGCCGGATGACAGTGCGCGACGCCCCCGTGCCTCGCCACTCTCGTCCTCCTCTGTCTCTGAGGGCGAGGATGACAGTGCGTGCCGTCCCCGGACCACACCACTCTCATCCCCCTCTATCGCCAGACCCCTGGCAGAGCAGACCTCCGTGGAACGCTGGTCCTTCCCTGGTCTCCTCTGTCAGGGCGCGGAGCTTGGCTGTGCACACGCTCAGGGCCGCTATGCCACCCTTGCCTGTGCCGGTCACTCCGCCTCGCTGCCCCTCCGGGGGGACGCCTGTGGCTCGGATGATTCCGCTGGATCAGTTTTTGGGGGCTTGGTTAGAGCTCCCCAATCTGTCCCGTTGGGTCGCCCGAACTATCAGGCTCGGCTATGCGATTCAGTTCGCACGGTCTCCTCCCCGCTTCAGGGGAGTCCGCTTTACTATGGTCGGTGGCAATGCCCCGATCATGAGAGCGGAGGTTGCTACCCTGCTGGCGAAGGGTGCAATCGAGGCTGTCCCTCCAGCCGAGATGAGGTCAGGGTTCTACAGCCCCTACTTCATTGTCCCCAAGAAAACCGGTGGGTTACGGCCAATCCTGGACTTGCGCGTCCTGAACCGCTCCCTTCACAGGCTGCCGTTCAAGATGCTCACGGCCAAACGCATTTTCGAATGCGTGCGGCCACAGGATTGGTTTGCAGCGATAGACCTGAAGGACGCCTACTTTCATGTCTCCATTTTACCTCGACACAGACCGTTTCTTCGGTTTGCTTTCGAGGGGCAGGCATACCAGTACGCGGTCCTCCCATTCGGGTTGGCTCTGTCTCCTCGCGTCTTTACGAAGGTCGTCGAGGCAGCCCTTGTTCCCCTACGCGAACACGGGGTTCGCATCCTGAATTATCTCGACGACTGGCTAATATTAGCTCACTCTCGAGATCAGGTTTGCGAACACAGAGACCTTGTGCTCCGGCACCTAGCCCGTCTGGGCCTTCGGGTCAACTGGGAGAAGAGCAAACTTTGCCCCGTGCAGAGGATCTCTTTTCTCGGTATGGAGATAGACTCGGTCGCCATGTCCGCGCAGCTTACGAGCGAGCGCGCACACTCACTGCTGACTTGTCTTCGACAGTTCGAGGGCAAGAGTGCGGTCCCACTGAAACTTTTACAGAGGCTCCTGGGGCATATGGCGTCCGCAGCCGCGGCAACGCCACTCGGATTGCTTCATATGAGACCGCTTCAGCTGTGGCTTCGCGATCGGGTCCCGAGGTGGGCATGGCATCGCGGTACGCTCAGAGTTCCAATAACTCCGACCTGCCGTCAGACCTTCACCCCGTGGCGGAACCTCAGCTTTCTACGGGCCGGAGTTCCCCTAGAACGAGTTTCCAGGCATGTTGTCGTCTCCACAGATGCCTCTGCCACGGGCTGGGGCGCCATGTGCAATGGACATGCAGCCGCGGGCTCCTGGACAGGACCCCAGCGCCTCATGCATGTCAATTGCCTCGAGTTGCTGGCAGTACGCCTTGCCCTGCACCGCTTCCACGCGTTGCTCCTGGGTCAACACGTACTTGTCCGCTCGGACAATACCGCGACTGTAGCGTACATCAACCGTCAGGGTGGTCTACGCTCTCGCCGTATGTCGCAACTCGCACGCCACCTCCTCTTATGGAGTCAGAAGCACCTGAGGTCCCTTCGTGCTATTTACATTCCAGGAGTGCGGAACCTTGCAGCCGACGAGCTGTCACGGCTCCGGCCAACCTCTGGCGAATGGAGACTCCATCCCCAGTCGGTCCAGCTGATATGGGACCAGTTCGGGGACGCACAGATAGATCTGTTTGCCTCCCTCGACTCATCCCATTGCGCCCTGTATTACTCCCTGACCGAGGGCACGCTCGGCACGGATGCACTGGCGCACAGCTGGCCGCAGGGCCTACGCAAGTATGCGTTTCCCCCAGTGAGCCTTCTCGCACGTACTCTGTGCAAGATCAAGGAGGACGAGGAGCAGGTCATATTGGTCGCCCCATACTGGCCCACCAAGACCTGGTTCTCCGAACTGGTACTCCTCGCGACAGCACCTCCTTGGCCAAATCCTCTGAGGAAGGACCTCCTTTCTCAGAGACGGGGCACCCTATGGCACCCTCGTCCCGATCTTTGGAGACTCCACGTGTGGCTCCTGGACGGGACGAGGCAGGTTTGAGTACCCTGCCACCAGCGGTGGCGGCTACCATCACTTCCGCTAGAGCATCGTCCACGAGACATGTCTATGCGTTGAAGTGGAACCTCTTCGTTAACTGGTGCTCTTCTCGCCGAGAAGACCCCAGGAGATGCTCGATCAGCGTTGTGCTTTCCTTCCTGCAAGACGGGTTGGAGCGAAGGCTGTCTCCCTCCACCCTGAAGGTGTATGTGGCCGCTATCGCCGCATATCACGAAGCAGCTGAAGGTAAGTCTCTTGGAAAGCACGACCTGATCCTCAGGTTCCTGAGAGGAGCGAGGAGACTGAATCCTCCTCGCCCTCCTCTCGTTCCCTCTTGGGACCTCTCAGTGGTCTTAAGTGCCCTGCAGAGGGCTCCCTTTGAGCCTCTGCAATCAGCTGAGCTTAAGATCCTGTCAATGAAGACAGCGCTCCTGGTTGCACTGGCCTCCATCAAGAGGGTAGGGGACCTGCACGCATTCTCCGTTGACGAAGCGTGCCTGGAGTTCGGGCCCGGCCTCTCTCACGTGATCCTGAGACCCCGGCCCGGATATGTGCCCAAGGTTCCCACCACTCCCTTCCGGGACCAGGTGGTGAACCTGCAAGCGCTGCCCCGGGAGGAGGCAGACCCAGCCTTGGCACTGCTCTGTCCAGTACGCGCACTCCGTGCTTACGTAGACAGGACGCAGTGTTTCAGGACCTCAGACCAGCTCTTTGTCTGTTATGGTGGGAAGCTGAAGGGAAAGGCTCTCTCCAAACAAAGGTTGTCTCACTGGATAGTGGACGCCATTGCTTTAGCATACCAGCAGCAAGGTCGACCATGCCCCCTTGGTGTGACCGCCCACTCCACCCGGAGTGTGGCGTCCTCTTGGGCTTTAGCGCGTGGCGCCTCGCTAACAGACATCTGCAGAGCTGCAGGCTGGGCGACACCTAACACATTCGCCAGATTCTACAATCTCCGAGTGGAGCCAGTCTCCGCCCATGTACTGTCTTTTTCAAGCTAACATGGGAGCTGTTAAGTGTCTCGCTTGCTCGCCATTCCACTCCACGGACTGGATACGTGCGATATTTCCTCAGATGAGCCTTCCCCTATGAAGCCCTGAGTTCCTCCAGCACTGTTGACGCTGGCGCCAGTGTCTATTGCCTGTGCGTCGGCTAGGTGCCTCCGTGGGCATGGTTCCTCCTCTGAGTAACCCCCACATGTGTATTTTCCACTGTAAGCCTCTTTGAGCATGTGTCTTTCCCTCGGCATGTCACCTGCCACTCCTGGAGTTGAAAGTAGATGCCACCCTACGGGCTGGTCACTCCAGTGTTCCTCCATATGTAGCCCCCTTGGGCCATATGTGTATTCTTAAGTCCTCCCTATGGGTAGGCATGCTGCGGCATATCTCCCCCGAGATATGCTTCCCAGTGTACCTTGGTATTCCTGTGTTAGTAGGACTCCTTCGTCCGTGCCTATATCACGACAGGGAGGTCAGACTTCGCAGGGCACTGGAAGACAGCTGTGAAGGTGGCGTGATTACACGGGGACCCCCATTCTCCGTCATCCGACGTAACTCGGAGTGACTACGAAAGGGAACGTCTCGGTTACGGATGTAACCCTCGTTCCCTGAGTAGGGAACGGAGACGCCTGAGTTCAGTCTCGGCTCCTCAGCGAAGACATGATCTGCTGTTGCAGGTGTTTCTCCTTAAATACTCACGCAGTGAGGCGGAGATACATTATGCAAATTCCGCAGACCCATGGCATTTCTTTGCCATTGGCTCGTTTTTTAATACTCGAAGAGGATTGGCTTTCTGGCGAAACCCCCATTCTCCGTCATCCGACGTAACGTCTCCGTTCCCTACTCAGGGAACGAGGGTTACATCCGTAACCGAGACGTTTCCTTATCACTGAAGCAGCTTTGGAACAATCTACATTGTTAAAAGCGCTATAAATGAAGATGACTTGACTTGACTTGACCGTAGACTATTTACATCAAGAGGTTGCAGGAGTGTTTTTTAATTAATTTTTTTATCTGGTTTGATCTTGAGACAAAACAGCGACACTGACACATTTTAAGATATGCCAGTGCAAGTAGCTTTGAGCTAAAACAGCTCAATAAAGGATTTTAGTCTGGGACTACTCTTTAAAGAGACTGAAGAGTAAATGTGTTTATGCTGCCCCCCAGCGTCGCAAATTTATTTAATAATAATAAAAAACTCTACACAAGGTTCAAACAATCTCATAATAACGTTGTTACGTCTAGTATTTAAAAAAAAAAATCATTACATGAGTTTTGACAAAGAGATTGTGATGAACTGCTCGTGTTGTAACAGACATTGCTTATAAAGTCACTTTGAAGAAAAGTGTCTGCTGCTATTTTAGCAAAACAAATACCAAACTATTAAAAAATATATATTTAAACAAATGGTTTAAAATGCTATATTCATAAAATGCGAATATTCAGCTTTATGCAGTTAATTGTTGATTTGCTTGTGCTGAAATCTGGGAAACTATGTTTTGGGTTAGAAATTGTTTAATTTTTACAATGCAAACTTGCAAAAAACACTCCTGGTTAAATGTGGATACCCATGTTTAGTTTGGTAAAATACTAGGCCTACAGAGTGTTTGCTATCTTTATCAGTTTGGCAAAAAAAAAAAAAAAAAACTAGTATAGCCTTCATGTTCACATGTGGAAAGTTAAATACAAATATATAACACAGAAATCATATTTAAATGATTTATTACAAATATGTAAGATTTTTGTCAGCAACAATAATGCAAGTCAAAGACTAAAATTAATTAAACTTTGGAACATGGAATGTCTCAAAAACTGTTATTAAATTGTATGGAATATAGGACATACAAAAGCATGCATTAAGCAATTGTAATGTTAAAAAAACTTCATGAGTTCATAGGTGTCCCGGTTTAGTCAGTATCCCACTTTACACTAATCCACCCCTACAAAGTTTTTATGTTTGTAAAATATCGACGTCTAAATTTGAAAGCTGAATATACAGAAACAACAAGAGGAACTTCGCTGTGTCTTTTAAACACGCATTCATTCATATTAGCCTACCATTTCTTTTTTGTTTGTGTGTAATGTAGTAAGCTAGTTGTTATTGTTCAAGTATAACAACAGAAAGCGCGCTAAAGAGCCAACAGAAGTGACGCTTGTCTTTGGATTAGAGCAGGTCTGACGCGTCGCGCGCATACTTTAAGAAAGCGAAAGTAAGCTGAAAGCGAAAGCGATAGTTAAGACGAGGCCTCGTGTGAAAGACCGCGGACAAAAACTCTTATGTTCATGATAAAATTATGATTTTATTATAGCTCTTTTTTGTGTAAACCATGTACATTAGGTTTATTGTTGTAGTAGCAATACTCCTGGTATTCGCTGATGGTTCGTATTATCACTTTATGTTGAAACGCGGAAATAGCCATCGAGTTTGTCTTTCTCATTTATTAAAGCTATCAGTTTCTCTTTTATTTCTCTATAGGCTTCACTGTGCACGGTCCATCTGGTCCTCTGGTTGCTCCCCTGGGATCTTCAGTGATTTTGCCCTGTTATGTTGATAAACCTTTACCAGTGAAGGGTCTGGAGGTGCAATGGGGAAGAACAGACTCAGAGACTCTGGTTCATCTGTATCAAGATGGTGAGAGTCGAGCAGAGGTCCAGCAGCAGGATTATCAGGATAGAGCTCATTTCTTTACTGATCAGATTCAACAAGGAATCTTCTCCATCCGTCTGGACAATCTGACTGCTGAAGATCAGGGAAATTACACATGTAAAGTTTACAGTCAGCAGGATTCTGGAGAGACTGTGGTTCAAATAAAAGATGTTGGTGAGTGAAAGCCACTTGAATTCTGTTGAAAATTTCAATCAAATGCCATTTTTTGTATTTATGTGTATGTTAAACCATTATTCTTTCAGAGCGTCTGCTGGTATCAGGATCGAGTCGCTCCATATCTGCATATGATGGTGAGGATGTCACTCTGAACTGCTCTGTCGACTCTCACATCAAACCTGAACACATTGAAGAGATTTCATGGAGGAAAACAGATGAAGATGAAGATATTCAGGTTCTGCTTTACCAGAACAATGAAGCTTTTCCAGATTCATCAGATGAGCAATACAGAGACCGAGTTGAGTTCTTCACTGATGAAATCCCCAAAGGAAACTTCTCTCTCAGACTGAAGAGTGTCAGAACTGAGGACAAAGGAGTTTACATCTGTCAAGTGTTTGCTGGAGTACTTTCAGCCAATACAACTGTGGTACTGGAGCAACTGGGTGAGTCGACAAAACATGGCAAAATAAATAATGCAGTCTGTTAACACTAGCCAACCTTCCTCAAAGGCTATTGTGTAAACAAGATGGTACTTTAGCTATTTACACTTGGTGTGAAAAGTATCTACCTTTTTATACATTTGGGACCAGATTTAATTTAACAGGGTAAATTAGTGTGAGATAGCATTAGCAATGCCATAAAAGCGTCAATATGAGTGTAAAGTTATGCGGCATTCATAGTAAAACTAGGCGTTGTAAGCTCCATATTTTTGTTATTTTGGGGAGGAGACGAGGTGAGGATTCATGCAAACAGAATTTTCCGCTGATTAGCATTTCTAAAGGGGATTTTGAGCAGGTTCTGGCATACGCATGGTTTTACAAATTGGAAAACTTTTCATCTATAAAACATTTTCAGAGAAGAATTGTTTTCATTCATTTCTATTGCCAAATGTTTTTTTATTGTTTTAAACAAAACTCATTTATGCAGTTTCGCCTATAAAATAAACATATTTTAGAATGTTTAGATATTTCTACTGGAAACTGAAGAGGTTGTACTTTGTGTGGTAACTTTATTTTACAGTGTCCTTGTTACATATCTGCCCTATAAAGGCAAAAGACCTTAACTCGCTACCCACATAGCAACACTGTTTCAGCCCAGATCCGGCCCACATCTGGCACTTGTGGAATACTGATCTGGCCCACATGCAGTGTTGAATTAGCCTGACTACGTCAGACTTCGTACTTCCGCTCAATTTCAGTTCGCTTCTGTACTCAGTCTGAGACATCGACATGTCAGTTTTTTCACATTGTTTCAGTTTTCCTCCGGCCTGAAAACAGCCGGCCAATCAACGAACAGAAGGCGGGCTGAGAGCCGTGATGTAAATGCTAAGCACCGAGTTTAAGATTGACCCCGGACATGGAGACACGGGATGCAATTCGCTCTGTTGTGGAGAATATTCCCGGCATTTGCAAACTGAAGCCGAACAAGAAGAGTGTTTGTTAAACATTTTGAATGGAGGTGATGTTGTGGCCCTACTCCCGACAGGTTTTGGGAAAAGTTTAATTTATCAACTATGACCGATCGTCAGCGAGAAACTGGGGAGGCCAAAGGCCGGTAAGGCGATAGTTGTGATTGTGTCCACCTTGGTTGCACTCATGGAGGATCAGGTTAAGGAGGCAGCAAAACTCGGTCAGCCATGTTCACTCCGGTATTTCGCTTGATGGTTTCGTTTTTTGCATCATACATGTGTTTACAGTGGAAGTTCGATGCGGCTGAGCCCCCCCCCCCCGAGAGAAAGAAAACACTTTTCAATTATGCCATGCCAGACTCTGTCGGCTAGCGTTGAATTTGAATGACGGCCCTTGGGCAGAGCAATACATGCAAAGAAGCAGGATGGCATGACAAATTCTCAAGGGACAGACACTTAGGACCACCAGCATGCAAATTAAACCAATATAACATAGAACGAGCATTGGCTGCCCAATAATATCACTGAAAAGTGGGTAATGATAGTCCTCCATGCTCTCGGTGCGCTGCAGAGCACTTTTACGGATGCATGCATTTTTCCCATTCCATATAAAAGCTGATATCAGCTTGTCTATCAGTAGGAAAAACGATTTGGTTAAAAATATCGGGATACACTGGAACAGATATAGAAATCTAGGTAGGATATTCATCTTGACGGTGTTTATCCTGCCTCCTAGTGATAGCGGTAATGTACCCCAACGCTCAAAATCTTGTTTTATAGAATATATCAATGGAATACAATTTGTTTTATAGAGGTTCTTGTAATTATTAGTAACCCATATACCTAAATACTTAAATTTATCTTTACTCAATTTAAATGGTAAGGAGTTAAATGTGATAAGTCTGGCTGCAGTGTTAATCGGCATAAGTTCACTTTTTTGCATGTTTATTTTATATCCTGATATTTTCCCAAAACTACCAAGTAATGACAGTAGACGAGGCAGGGTCTTAAGTGGCTCAGACACAAACAAGAGGGTATCATCCGCATAAAGGGACACTTTATGTTCGGATTCACCCCTCAGTATGCCTTTAATAGTATTATCGGACCGTATTGCCACTGCCAGGGGCTCAATCATCAGTGCAAATAATGAGGGGGATAATGGGCAACCCTGCCTAGTACCGCGGCCTAATTGGAAAAAGGATGATATGTTATTGTTTGTCCAAATTGCTGCTACAGGAGAGGAATATAAAACATAATCCATGAAATGAATTTGACACCAAAGCCTCATTTCTACTGGATTCAGATGTATATAATTTTGAATAATACTCCATAAACCTATTATTAATCTCTAATGGATCAGCACATTTTTTGTCGTGTTCATCAATAATTTCGAGGATTGACTGGTCGACACTTTGTTGCCGTAGTTGATGAGCTAAGATTTTCCCTATTTGTTCGCCGTGTTCATAAGACTTGTGTCTGGATTTATTCAAAAGGTTCTCAATAAGTTTCGTAGATAACAGATTTAATTCTGTCTGAAGAGCCAATCGTTCCTTAAATAAATCAACTTATGGCGAGTGTGAGAGAACCCCATCGATTTGCAGGATATCACTTTCTATCTTTTTAAGCCTTTCCTGTTGTTTTTTATTTACACGGGCACTATACGATATGATTTGGCTGCTGAGATAGGCTTTTACCTTTCCCAAATTAGACAGTAGGACACCCCTGGGGTCCGGTTATGCTCTAAAAACTCATGTATTTCCTTAGAAATAAATTTACCAAACTCAGTATCCGTGAGAAGTAGGCTAATGTATCGCCACGGCCGATATCCACTGTCGTAGGCAAGTTTAAAGTAATTAACAGTGGTGCGTGGTCTGATATCACTATTGCCTGGCATTCACATTTACTGACTAATGAAAGTAAACTATTATCAACAAAAAGATAATCGATTTATTAACACACATACAGTCAGCTTAGGCCGACGGTGTTTTCAGTGCAGTAAATGTGCCCGCTGTCCCGTGCCCACATTCACTCACAGACATGTTAAGCCCCACGGAGCTCGCCCCACTGGCTCTCTCTCAGCAGACTGCTATAAGGGAATGGAGCGCGGCCAGGCTGCCCGCCGCGATCGGCGCGCCCCCCGCCTCAAACACTGCAAGCACACACAATCTAAAGACACGGGAGGCTGACCGGTTGACTGTTTGTTGACTTTTGCGACAGTGCTGCGGAGCTTGTGGCCTCTAGGGACGCTAGACGTGAAAGTTACAGGTCGAGCGCCACTAGTGGCCAAAAGTTCCGCGGTGTGCCTACTTTTCGGCGTTTCACCGGTGATTTAGAGATTTAACATTCCAACTAACAAAGTGTATCTGGCAAGTACCTGATACATCAGTGTGAGCGTTCATTTATATTAGTGTTAAGTATTTATAAATTGTAGTAGTACGGATCCAGCCTGCGTAACATTTGTGCCACGTAAACAGAAGAGAGTCCCTACACTAAACCAGAGTTAGCAAAACAAAAAATAGGAGCAATCAATTTAGTGCAACAGTAACTTCCCCGTTCACCAACTAGAACATGGTGAAAAAATAACCCCTCGCAGATAACAAATCCACACATAAAGTGCTTTTTAAAGAACTCTAGCTCTGCAGCTTGCTCTGCACAGCCATGTTAACAAAATATTTTAATATAACCCCAATATTTCTAATTAAATAGAAAAATAAAGGAAGAGTGCACTGTAAAAAATTGCTGTAAAAAAACAGCCAAATTTTACAGTAACATGCTGTTTTCCATTAAAACAGTAATATACCGTAGAAAAAATGCATTCGTGGTGATATTTGTCATTTTCGAGAAAGTAGCCTACAGGAATATACTGTGAATTACCAGCGCTTAAAGTCGACACTCAGAGGCTGTGTTCCCAATCACACCCTATACCCTCATTCACTATTCCCTACATTAGTTCACTAATATAGTCCAATTGACTGAGGGAATAATTCAGTAAATTTTCTCTAAGTTAATTGAGACCCTGATGAACACCTGCTGTTAACAATCAGAATCACTGAAGGAAAGAGGAACAAGAAGAACAGAAAAAAAGATGAAATCAAGATAAAAGACATTAAATCTTAGCAAAAGATCTCAGCAGAGGATTAAACAACTCCACAAACAGCATTACCAGCTTCACTTAATACTAACCAGACAGACTTTATTTCTGTCAGACTTCTACAGAAGGTCTTATTAAAAGGTGACAGAGGTTTAGACGTCATTATATTTTCATTTGATGTTACCGTAATGGTGATCAGTGATTGCTGTAGTTGGGCTCTTGACCCTTGACTTTTGAACATTAGTTTTTCTTTGGCTGCTGTAGCTGTGACTTTTTAAAATACATTAGTAATGGCTCAAAGCTGAAGCAAACAAGATGACAATGGCTGTTTGTTAATAGTCACAATCATCATGTAACAGCCCAATTCACTGATCTCATTTGCTGCCTAAAGTTGTTAAATGGTTGATGTTTTGTAGTTTTGATTTTGTTGCCATTGTGATTTTACAGATTGAGATCTATCGGGGATTTGACGTCCAGAAAATATTAATGATTTTAAAAAGGATATACTCAGAACATTTTGAACTTCTTGATCAGCCAGACACACAGGCATCAAGAACTGGCGTATGAATCTCAACAATGGTGACAATCATAAGTTTTATGCTGCAATGCATGTTGGGTACCCAAAAAAAAGCCATGACTCCCAGCATGCATTGCAGCATGAATAAATTATGCAGCTGAATTGTCTGGTTCTTCGCTTAAATTTTTTACTTTTTGCTTTTATTTTTGCTTTTGGTTTTGTGTTGACTTTTAGTTGCGTATTTGGGGATGTTTAAATTTAATGTTATCTTTTTTGTTGATTGTCACCATTTCTGAGATTCATTGGCTGATTCTTGATGTTAGTGTGTGTCGAAGTAAAGCCATAGTTCAAAATTTTTTATTGAATGATGAGTTTAAAAATCCTTCATAACTAGGGCTGGGCGATATATCGCACGATATTGTTATGGGCATCTCGTCAGTAAAGCCGGTTCCTTGATTAGTAGTAAATCGACTTCACCTGCTTTCAGATGGAGCGGCATTTACTACAAAGAGCCGTAGTTAACTGACAAGCTGAGCCAAATCGCACTAATATCGCGGACGTATCGCCAGCGATATTTAATGCGATATGGCTCAGCTTGTCAGTTAACTACGGCTCTTTGTACACAGCAAAAACTCCAGTGTTAAATGATCACACCTGTGAGTGTATGAGTCCACACTCAAGAGTATTAAAGTTAAGGAGATATTTAAGTGATTAATTGAGTGATGATTGAGCATTATTGAAGACACCTAAAGCAGAATCACTGAAGGAGAAAACTGGAATTTCAGGTCACCATTATGGAGATGAGTGTTTGCTTTAGTTGGGCTCTTGACCCTTATATTCATAACTTTAGATTTTGTTCGGCTGTTGTATCCGAGCTATACCTGCAAGATGAACAAAGAAAAACAATGATCTAATGGTATTGATTATATTATGACATTTATCATTTGAGCTATTTGTTTGTGATTTATGCTGTTGGTTACAGCATAACTGAGATTCTGCATAAATATCAAGAATTTGTGATATAATATAAGGGATTTCTTAAAAGTTGTAAAAAAAAAAAATCTTTGTTTTAGGCACACACAGATATCACGATTCAGTCAATGCATCTCAACAATGGTGATGAGCAGAATATTCAATTAGGAAAAGTAAATTACATAGACAATTCAGATCATAATTTATTCATACCGCAATGCATGATGGGAGCCATTAATGAGTTGTGATTGGTGGCAACAAGGATTATTATTGTCACCACGGTTGAGATTCACAGGCTGATTATTGATGTCTGTGTTTCTAAATAAACGCAAGTGAAAGTGAAAGTGATTTGATCAGAACAACTTTTTTTAAATGGTTTGGATTATAAGAAACATACAATTATCATATGCTGTAGGACCACTAAACTGTTGCTATCAAGTTAAACAAGATCATCTGAATGAATTTCATTTTTCAGATCACAGCATGATTATGTCAAAACATAACCAACACTTTCAGATCACACTTGTCTTTGTTCATTTGACTGTAATAAATCAATAACAGCAAACAAACAAAATTTAAACTTAAAGTATAAGGATCAAGCCCAACTAAAGCAAACACTGATCGCCATAACGGTGGCTTACAATTTTAGATTTTCTCCTTCAGTGATTCTGCTTGTTATCATCAGGTGTCTTCAATAATGCTCAATGATCACTAAATTAATCACTTAATTATCTCATTAACTTTAACACTCTTCAGTGTTAATTTAACACTCATATCTGCATCATATCTTCCATCTGAAAGCAGGTGAAGGTGATTTACTACTAATCAAAGAACCGGCTTTACTGAAGAGACGCGCATAATAATATCGTGCGATATATCGCCCAGCCCTATTCATAACTGATTACGCAGCACTGCTTGATCTTTTGCTGTAGTTTCACAGTCTAGTAAAATAATCTACACATTATTGATAAGGAATAGACACAGGCTGAGATTGGTGATCCAAACATTATATAATGACATCATAATCATCAACACCTGATCTCATTTTTGATGGGTTTGTTTTTGCCACAACAAATGTGTCTTAAAAACACACAGTTAGAGCAGGCAAAGTAAAGCTAATGTTAGTCAAGGGTCAAGAGCCCAACCAAAGCAAACACTGATCTTCATAATGGTAACGTCAAATGAAAGAAAACAACATTCTAAACCTCTGTTAATTCTCAATAGGAATTTATGTAGACGTATGAAAAAAATAAAGTCATTCTGGTTAGTAATAAGTGAAGCTGGTAATGCTATTTTTGGGATTTGTTTAATCCTCCTCTGCTGAGATCTGAAGTCAGTTGCAGTTCTTGTGTTTCGCTTTTTTATCTTCTTGTTGTTCCTCTGTCCTTCAGTGATTCTGATTGTTAACATCAGGTGTTCATCACTAATGCTCAATCATCAGTTGATTAATCACTGAATTATATAATTAACTTCAACACTGCTTCAGTGTTACTCCAACACTCTGTAGTGTGGAAACAATTTAAAACTGAAGATTTTGCAGTGGGGTTGAAAGGGTTAAATGTGTCAGATAAAAAAAAAACAGAGTGAAGCGTATTTTAACGGTAATCAACTGTAAATTAATTTACGGCATAAAACTGTAGAAAAACAGCAACTTACTGGCAACCCAGCTGCCAGTAGATTACCGTAAAATCAAGGAAAAACGGTAATATTCTGTAAAATGTTACAGTTAGATGTATTAAACAAAAGAAGTTAATTTCACTGAAATATAAGTGAAAGTTCATAGAAAAAAAGTTATGCGAAGTCAATAACTGATAAGTAGAGTAAATATTAAACTGAAGTGTTTTATGTATTTTGCACAGGATGATACAGGAGAAATCTGTTAGTTTAATTGAGTTTTGTGGGTCACCATTGTGCTGGAGAGTAGAGCCTGTGCTTCAGTCAAAGATGAGCAGAGAAACACTGATGTTATGCTGCCTGTTGCTTTATGTAAAAGCAGTAACTGTGTAGTTGCTGATACAGTGACAATCTCCTTGCTAAGTACTTTAGCACAATGTATGCTAATGTTTGCTATATAAACTGCAAAGACTTTAAAAAGACTTTGCAAAGTTAAAATCATGTTTTTAATTAATTCACTATTACATATTAGGTGTTTGCAGTTTTATATAGAGATATTCATTTTCAGTGGACTCTAATGAAGGAATTTTACGGTACTATCAGTATAAATACTAGTTTTTGAACTCGAACTGTTTAAAGCAATCGGTTTTCCATATGAGTCACCTGCAATGGTATTTTTACGGTAACAGACTGTAAAAAAGGAGAGCTGTAAATTAACGGTAAAAGGCTGTAAATTAACAGTACATTGCTGGAAACCACAGCTGCCAGTAGATTACCGTTATTTTACAGGGCAATTTTTTACAGTGTGGTGCTTTTTATCTTCTAGCAGACCTTAAGACTGAAAAAAGGCCTAAAAAAGAAATTAACTTAACTGTAGACCAATATCAACTAACCTCATTGCTGTATTTTGCATTATTGTTTACCAAACTTAAGTTCGTGCACTCACCAAAAAAAAACAGTCTGCTGACAATAGAGACCAAAAAGGAAAAATAAAAAAGCGAAACTAAGCCACCTCACGCAGAATGTTGTCCTTAACATATGCCATGGCCTCCGCTGCGTCTTGAAACTGCTTATCCGTCCCGTTATACGTAATCCGAAATCGGGCTGGATGTAGGAGACCATAGCGGACCCCCTCTCATCCTCAAAGTAGTTTACGGACCTCATTAAACGCCGACCTGGCACGGGCTACACTCGGTGGATAATCAGGAAAGATGAGTATGGTTGAGCCGTTATGTTGTAGCGGGCCAGATTTCTGTGCGAGGCGGAGGATTTCGACACAATCTTGATGGTGGTGTAATTTAGCTATAATCGCTCTTGGTTTGCCATCCATCCGTTGGTTTCGCCTGTAAAGTGCGGTGGGATCTGTCAATCAGCACGTCTTTATCCATTTTAAGGACTTTTTTAATCAGCCTTGAAACAGAAGTAGGGATGCTGGAGCCATCTTCCTCAGCTACATTCATAATACGGATATTTGACCTCCGCATTCAACCTTCCATGTCCAAACATTTCTCCTGTAAATTTTGAACATTTTCCTCCAGCTTGCGCACAGAGTTTTGTAGCTCTGTGATATCATCCGAGCACCCTGAGAGTCCTCTTTCCATGTCCGACACAGTTGTTTTAATCACTTCCAGGTCTGACCGAAAAGCTGACGTGTTGTTATCTCCTGTCTAACTGCTTGTAGCTCTGATCTAACTCCATCAAACTCTTTAGCCATGATTGACTGTAACTCGGTTTGGAAAAGCGTGGTCATCTCCATTTTTATAGAGGACAATAACTCTTCCTTCATCTCCGTCGTCATTTCAATCTGTTCTCCAGTTTGTTGAGCTTGTTCAGCCGTCTCGGGTGTCGTGTTAGCTTCGTTGCTAACGCTAGGTGTGTCGGTGCTCGTCTTGTTAGCAGAGGCCTTGCCCGTGTATTTGTATTTACGCAGGTTGCTCACCATTTACGTTTGTCAGGGAATAAATCATCTTCAAAAATGCAGGACAATCTTAGTCTTTTTGTATCACACAGTCGACCAAAGTACCATTTACAAGGGTAAACAATATAATTTTGTGCAGAGCTCTCTAAACTTGCTACCTACTCCATTGCCTGCTCGCTATAGCGCCCATCCACAAAGTCTTTTGACCCCCAAAAGAGGGTTAGTAAATCTGGCCCTTCATGTGAATAAGTGCTTGCAAAAAGGATTTCTTAGGAAATACCTAAGCATTCCTTAAAATACTTTAATTGCAAATTCTTCATAATTATTCCTTTATAATGACTATTTATAGCTAATTGATTCAGTGCAGTTATACATTATGACGGATGTCTGTGTTTCACAGGTTTCTCTTCTTGGCACATAACTGTGTTGGTTTTCTGTTTCGTTGCTGGATTTGGAGCTGTACTTCTGCTCTGCTGTCTGATATATTGCAGATCAAAAAACACAGGTGTGTTTGGAAGGAAAATCTTTTTATTTCATGTGATTAACTGTATTAATCTTGTATTAATAAACCTGTATTAATTAACTGAATTAATCTTGGGATTAACTGTCACAGAGTTTCACTCGTTTAACTGTGACTATTCTTCATCTTCTTTCCAGTCAACAGCAGAACAATCTGGAATCTTCAGCTTTCTCTGGTCTTTTGTCCAAATGTCTGTATGTTCTTCGCCTTCATCCTCTGGGGTCTCACTGAAGGTGAGTTGAGCATGTGGCATATTGTATTGTAATTGTGTTGTGATGGGACTTAAAATGTTTTATTTGATTGATATTGTTTAACACCCGTCAATGTATATTCTGTTCCAGGATTTATCCATGAGACCGTCACTTGCTGCGCTCTGTTTATTCTGAGGCCTGTCATGTTGATTTGGGCTTTGTCTTATTTAAAGTATCTCAAAGGTATGTTAGGATTTCAAGTTTTTATTATTATTATTATTATTGTTAAGGGGATCAGTAAATGCAAATTGATGGCAACATATTAAGACTTAGCATGACAATATTGATTAATTCTATTCCGGTTAAATACATTAAATTGTCAATAGTATGAAAGTATGAAATGATTTAAGACCACAAACTCAAGCCTCATTTTTTCCCTTTAGATTATTTTCTAACTGTATTCTTGGCATGTATTGATTGTGTCAAGAAATTTGTAGTGTTTGGTGAAAAATACACTTTGTCCTACTCAAACTATAAAACTGCTTAAATGTAAAGTACAAGCAATGTAACGGATATGTAATAATATTCTATAATGACCTGATTTGATTTGTTCAACCCTTTCTGTCTACAGACAACATTAAAACATGGATCAGGTTTTTCAGAATAACAAGTGAATTTACTGTTTTCACAGTCGTTGTTTATTCAGGTGAGTAAATCCTAATGTTTCACATCAGAGGTCATGCTCATTATTCTGAAATTAATAGTGCTTTATGAAATATTACCTGTTTTGCTAACTTCAATAGACTTGGCCAGAATTCAGCCATTAAATCTCACTCCACCCTCTCTTTTTCTAAAATCCAATCGTCCAAACCTGAATACTCAAAATGATTAAAATACAGATAGTGTCTATCCCAGGATTACTTTCTTTTTTGATTTCTCAGAACATCTATTTCAGTGATATCTGTCAAGTATAAACATTTCCTGCATGCTGCTTTAGTGCAACAGAAACTATGGGTTTAAAATGTTTGAAATATTGTTCATTACAAAATAATACAATTACAGATTTTTATAGGTATTTACTGCATGTACTGTTGCCTTTTCTAAAAGATCATGATCATGTGATGTTATGGCCTCATTTAAGTGTGTTTGTTTGACAAACACTGTCCAGTTCTCCACATCTTTAGATATGTTCTGTTCTTGCTCAGGACATCATTTATCTTGTGTAACTTTTTCATTTTTATCTATTCCTCTAGTTCTTTTTACATATGTCTGGAGAAAGAGTGCACATGATACAGGCATTGGACGTCGTGTAGTTTCTGGACTATGTTTTGGAGGTGTTGTGCTGTTGTGTCTCATCCTGAGCCGAAGTAAGTTCCTGATTTGATTCCTTACTTTGTTAAGGCGGCAGGCTAAGTATATATAAGCACAGATTTATTAGGTTAATAAGTTCATTACCAATGGTTTTGTTCATATACATTTATTTTCCATTTATTCTACAATTGCCAAAAATGAAAATCAAATACATAAGTGCCAAGTTTTCAACTTTTTGACCTAACTGTGTAATGTTTGTGTTTTAGTGGACTTCAGAAGGCTACGCAGTCAGGAGCGGGCTTCCTCACTCAGGCAAACTCGAGGTGAACACATTCTTATTGTTTTACCCCAATATGAGTTATTAGAGTTGCAAAATACTATTAGCTCTAAAAAAAACTTTGCTGATCATGTGCTCAATACAGCATTTTACATAGTCACAAATATAGTTTAATATAGACTGTGTGTTACTGAGTGTTGGAAGAAAAGAATAATCCAAAATA